>NC_141537.1:179849141-180151641 GCF_021556685.1 Rattus norvegicus
TTGTGCCCTCCATGGGTAGTGCACACACACGTGCATACAAACACACAGGACAACCATACCACTTAAAATAAGATATGTTTACTAAATTTGAGTGAAATGTAAAGAAAAGTTGACACTATTATGCACTGGTAAAGCTTCTTAAATTTGAAATTACAGTCAGGAAGAAATCCATAGGGTAAAAGATAATTCCAAGTGGATTTCTGGCTTCATTTGATGCTAAGAAAGATAAAAAGTAACGACGACGATCCTTAAAATAAGAAAGAGCTTTAGATTTTTTTTTAAAAGAAAAACTCAGCTTAAAAGCATTAAAAGAAATACTAAGCTTAAAATAACTAAAGGAAACCTAAGGTAAAACACGGTGCGCTGCGTTTTCTGAGCGAACGAGAAAAGACATCTCTTCGGTAAACCATCACGCCAAAGCACCAGCGCACAGGCAGAGCATTCACAGTCACAGTTGGCGAGCACTTCCCTGAGCTGGGGCACACAGGACCTACATGTTTATAGAAAGCCAACACGGTGACTGGTACGTTACCGGTGGCCATGTGGGACCAGCAGTGGAGTGATTAATTCCTCCTCACCTTGTGTCTTAGGGTTTCCATCGCTGTGAACAGACACATGACCAAGGCAACTCTTATAAAGGACAGCTGTTGCGGTAAAAATAAAAAGTAGGTGCGACCGTTCCCGCGCTGGCCGCCTGGTACTCTCGGACCTGGGCGGTCGCTCTCTGGCGTTAGTTCTGGCATCGCAGAGCCTTATAGAACTGATATTAGTTTATCACTGATTAGTATCTCTCCTGCCTGCCTAGTTCCGGTACCGGAGCACCATATAGAACTAACACCAATTTGCTGTCCAGGACTGGCCAGAGTAACTAGCAATGGGAATGGAGAGACCGCTGGGGCCAGAAGATAGCTAGGCTAACGTGGTGTGGTGCCTCACTGGAACCAACCACCGCTGAGATAAATTAATGTTAGTCCTATAAGGCCCTACGGTGCCAGAACTAACTCCAGGGAGCGTCTGCCCGTGTGTGAGAGCACTAGGGGCCCAGATTGGAGCTGTGAAGCCCAGGAACCGGTTCTGCTTTTTTGTTTTGTTTTTTGTTTTTTGTTTTTTGTTTTTTAAAACAGCTACAGACAGCATTTAATTGGGGCTGGCTTACAGGTTCAGAGATTCAGTCCATTATCATCATGGCAGGAAGCATGGCAGCATCCAGGCAGGCATGGCGCTGGAGGAGCTCAGAGTTCTACACCCTGATCCAACTGCAAACAGGAGAAGACAGGCTTTCATGTGGTTAGGAAGAAGGTCTCCAAGCCCAACCCCACAGTGACACACCTCCTCCAACAAGGCCACACCTCCTCACAGTGCCACTCCCTGGGTCAAACCACCACACCTTGGTACACTTTACCTGGAGGAGCCCCACCAGGCTCTCACCGTGCACTGCCATTGCCTTGGCTCCAACAGAGGTGAACTATAACTAACCATAGCAAAACAATGCACCCAGGGCCTCCTCCATGATGGGAGAAAGACTGCACCACTGTCTCATGCCCACTGGAAGAGTGACGCCCTCCCCATCCAGTTTCCACCAGCCTCTTACCTTCTGTCCCCTTGGTTGGTTAGCCACACTCAGCAGTCCTGGGCAAACAGGTCTCCAGACTTGTGCTCCCAGAGAAGGGAATGAGAGAGAAGGGGGAAAGGGAAGGAGAAATTGTAACAGAGAAGACAAATTTGTGACTGTTTCTGTCCCAAAACTAAGGTTCATTTTGTCAGATTATATGGTATTTTCCCTGTGTCCCATACATTGTACACCGCCATAGTAGGGCGTCACTCAGGAACTGCAGATCATGGCAAAAGAAGTAAAATCACAGGCTCTTTGAAGAGCACCCAGGGAGGTCCGATTCTGGGAAGGAAATAAAATCAAGAACAATAAGTAATTTGAAGATTCTGGCAGCATTGCTGCATGAAAACACAAGCCCAAATATAGATTCAACCAGACTTCACATGAGCAGTAACGTCCACGATTGCCCCTGAGGGATATTGGTCAGTTTCCCCTCTCTCATCCCAGCCTGGTACAAATAAACTGAAAAGCTCCTCAGAGTGGCATGTAGAACTTTATGACCAGACTCCATTCCCCGACGTGTGTCAATGTGCTTGGAGATAAAAAGGTAGAGTATGACACAGATGATGCAACTTTTTGTCTTGGTCGTGTGTGTGTGTGTGTGTGTGTGTGTGTGTGTGTGTGTGTGTGTATGTGAATGTGTGTGCACATGTGTACATGTGTTGTATGTGTGTACACATGTGTGTGCATGTGTGTACGAGTGTTGTGTAGACGTGTGTGGACATGTGTGTATATGTGTGTGCATATGTGTTATAGTAAATAATATAAATAAAAATTATGACACCATCCCATGCTAGCGCTGGCACCATAGGGCCGCATGGCATCTGCGGGGTACTTTCATTTCAATGAGCAAAACCTTTCCACCTGACTCCTTAAATTTCCAATTCCCATCTCACACTGCCACCGGCTTCTCGAGTCTCTGGTAGTCTCCCCATGATTAACCCCATCAGTGAGCATCCATCTGGTTCCCAAGGTGGGTCAGTGCCATGCCCATCCCATACAGAGACCACCCATCTCACAGCTCTCTTGCTGCAGATTCTATTCATAGTCCCAGCATCCCCCCGGTTGTGGTTATAGTCACAATTCCCAGTATCCCGGTAAAATCAAAACTCTAAAAGCCTGTAATTTATCAATCAGATTTATATCAGTAAATTCTCACTCCATGAAACATTCACGCAATAAACTTTGAACTAATTAATATTGATATACTCTAGATAAGATTATCTAGATAGATATTGTCCTATAAAAAATCTATCCCTTATGAAATATTCATAACTACCTGTGGCTCTTTAAAGCCACACAGATCTAAGTCGTCCTTCTCTGTCTCCATCTTGGTTCCTCTCCTTCCCTCCTTCTCTCTCTCTCCTCTCTCCAAATCTCTGTGCCTGCCTTACTTCTTCACTGCCCAATCACAGGCCCTGCCTTATCTTGTGCCTACCCTCACCTGCATTTAGACAACAATTCACACACACACGTGTGTATGTTTGTACACACACACACACACACACACACACACACACTCTGTCTGTCTGTCTGTCTGTCTGTCTGTCTCTCTCTCTCTCTCTCTCTCTCTCTCTCTCTCTCTCTCTGAGTATTCTTCTGGCCCACATCTTAGTGATGCCCAGAATCATACCTCTGTCCTCTGTCAGAGTGGTCTGGTACCTTTCACCTTACAATACTCTAAGTCGACCCCTCTTTTCTTTGGCCTGATTGTGCTCTGTGGCTCATTCTCAGAAACTATGATAAGATTTAGAACATATTTTCTATAAGAAACTCAACGTTAGATATCAAGATTCAAGAGTAAAGGGGTGTAAAAGGATGTACTATGCTAAACCATATTACAAGAAGCTGGAATGGCTACATTGATTTCAAACAAGTTCAATCCCAGAAAAAAAAAAACAAAAACAAAACAAAAAACAAAACAAGATTATTTGTGATGATATAATGACAACAGAACAAATTCTCCAAGGGGACAGAAATCTTAAAAGACATAAACATCTATCATGAGTATCAAAATGTATAAAGCAAAGACCGATAGAAGAGGGAAAAGACAAGTTCAAACATAGTTCTAAAGCTATTTGCTGTTCTGTCTCAATTATCTAATTTATGCATTATCACCTTTCAAGTTATTCCTTGATCACAAGAACCAAATTCAAGACGATGTTTGGGGTTTCACCATCCCTGTGTCAACACCCGAGAGCCTCATAGTCAGGAAATAAGCAAGTATCCAGAGGACCCCAATGGCAGTGAAGTGGACTTGATCTGACTAGCATCGTGGGATCATTCATTCAAGGGCAGCAGATTCATTCACCGTGAGCCTCTATGGAACAGGCACCGAGACCGACCCTTCCCCATTACAAACCCCAAATACTCAACAGATGTAAAAGCCTGAGGGCTATACGAGGCGTTTCTCAGACAAAATGATTAAGTCACGTGAACATTATTGTTCAAAACAGCACGCTTATAAACACAAACACGAACAAAGAACACACTTCGAGCCACATACTACTGATCAAAGGGAATTTAAGGGAAGGTAAGAAAAACTCCTACTAAGTGAGAGAGACATCATGACTTACTGTAACCTAGCCCTACATCCCGACCAACTGAGCGAGCCAGGCAGCTAACTCACTAAAATTTATGCCCCACAGAAGATGTGCTCAGAGGGAAATTTGAAAGCCAATCATTTGGCTTAACTTAGAACAGTAGAGAGATCATGGATAAAACTAAACTAGATGAAGAAGTAAATGAGGGAAATGATTTTATATCAGAAATGAATGAAATCAAATAACGAATCAAAAGAGAAAATAAACAAATTGGGCTCTTTATTATTGATCTACTCTCTGTCCCAGCGTTCCAGGAATAATAAGAAAAGACATAAATTATTAATTTCATAAACGAAACATGAAGAAATACTACTGATCTGGTGAGATAGGAAAGACAGATAAATGACACGAGCAATTATTGTCCATAAATTAGATAGGGTAGGTGAAATGGATGAAGTCTACAGAAGACCCACATACCAAGATGCATATAAGAAGATACAATCAGCTTCAATGGACTTGTGCTTAGTAAAGAGGTTGGATCAACAACCAGTAACCTTCCAAGAGAAAGCAACAAGCATGTATGGTTTCTTTGATGAATCCCGTCAAGCATTCAAGGAAGTAATGCTACCATCTTCCCACATTCTTCCCCAGAAAACAGAAGCATGGGATGGCTGAGTGGTGAGGAAGGACAGCATGGGATGGCTGAGTGGTGAGGAAGGACAGCATGGGATGGCTGAGTGGTGAGGAAGGACAGCATGGGATGGCTCAGAGGAAGGATAGCTGTTGCTCTTACAGAGGACCAGCATCCATGTTAAGAAGTTTACAACCTCTTGTAACTCCAGTTCCAGACTCTCCAAGTGTGTGTGTGTGTGTGTGTGTGTGTGTGTGTGTGTGTGTGTGTGTGTGTGTGGTGTGCACACAATTAAGTAATTAAGTAATTAATTAATTAAGATAAAATAAGGAAGCTGAAGCAGAATGACCATTCCCCTATTTATCCCATGAATCTCCTCCTAAAACCAAGAAAAGCATTACAAGAAACAAAATCAAGCCTGTGAACAGAGCCAAATGTCCTCAACTTCCTGGTAAGAAGGAGGATAACCAGTTGTCTCCATGTGTGCTACCAAGGAAGACGCTCAGAATAAGAAGGAATGGACTCCATCCACATGAGGAATGCACTGGAAACTCACGAAGTCTGGTCAGACACCTGAGAGGAGCAGAGAAAAGAGCCTGCGCCTGTGCAGATGGCGAACCCCCATTCAGAAGTCTCTCTTCTCTTTGAGTTATACTGGGGATTCAACCGTCAAGAGCCAACAGCTGTCCAGGAAGAGAAATCCGGACTCACAAAGTGCTAATCAGAACATAAAAGCACAGAATGCACGGAAGAGTAAGGCAGCAGAACTTCTCCAAAGGTCACACCGCCGTACCAGAGGAAGAATTCAAACGCTCACTTGTCAAACTAGCCAGTGATTTCCAAGAGAACGCCAACGAGCAAGCACAGGACGGAATTAGAGCAATCCAGTGAGAAAGTCAACCAAGGTAGTGAGAAATTCAGCAAGTTGGGTGAAAAGATCAGCAAAATGTGAAACAAAACCATTGGTGATGTTTGGGGGGGGGGGGGAAGGCTAATGTTGAAAATTAAAAACTAATAGATCATTAAAAAGTAGTCTGAAACATGAGCAACAGACTCCACCAGTGAGGAGAAAGGCAATGAGCGAGGCATGGGGAAAGACCGAGGAAATTCCGTATTAAAACATAAATAGAGAAGGCATTAAATACTTGAGCATTGCCACAACATCTAAGACCTTTGTGGATGAAGAGAACAAATCTAAGAACCCAAGGGTAGAGGAAGGAAATGAGATATAGAAAACCAAAAACACATCAAAACAAACAAACAAGGGCAAAGGGCATGTGAAATTCACCCAATGGAATGACAGCAGGATGTTTTCTAAGCCCAAGAAATGTGCATCCAAGCAACAGGGGCACTTAAGACCCTAAGTAGACATGACCGGAGATGAACTCTTTTATGCCACAATACAGTCAAGATACCCAAAGGATGAAATATACAAACATGTTTACAATCAAACCATTATCGCCAGGAGAAGGAAATGCTAACTAAGCCAGGAAATCGTGGAGCGATGCTTCAAACCCTGATAGTACTCACTGCCAATCATGATGACCGTACATGAGCCTGATGTGTATACCTTCAATCCCAGCAATCTGGAGGCAGAGGCAGGTGGATATCCATGAGTTTGAGCCTGGCTTGGTCTACATAGTGAGTTCTAAGCCTGCAAGGTCTACATAGTGAGATACACCTTTAAAAAGAGAAGGAAGGAAGGGAGGAAGGAAGGAAGGAAGGAAGGAAGGAAGGAAGGAAGGAAGGAAAGAAGGAAAGAAGGAAAGAAGGAAAGAAGGAAAGAAGGAAAGAAGGAAAGAAGGGAGGGAGGGAGGGAGGGAGGGAGGGAGAAAGGGAGGGAGAACAGGAGGAAGGAAGGAAGGGAGGGAGGGGAGGAAAGAAGAGAAAAAGGGAGGGAGAATGGAGAAGAGAGGGAGGGGAAAGGGGAGGGAGGGAGGGAAAGAAGAAAGAAGAGAGTGAGGGAAGAAGGGAGGAAGGGAGGAAGAGAAGGGGGAAAGAAGGAAAGGAAGGAGGAAGAGAGGGAGGGAGGAAGGAAAAGAGGGAGGAAGAGAGGGAGGTAGGTTACTGTAGCCAGTTGTTATGTTTTAAAACTAACAAAGAAACACATTTCAAGATAAGCAACAACTCAAGCAATACTTGACTGTTAAATGAATGTTGCAGAAGACAGCTCAGAATCCTAAACACAGAGAGAAAAGGACCATTTCAATCAAGAGAGTATGGGATAGAGTAAATTTTACGAGAGGACTAGATGAAAGCAGGAAGGAAGGGTAAGGGGGTATCTATTGTGTCCATCAAAGGAAACCAGTAAGCCCCTAATATGACGGCAAGAGAAAGAAAAGAGCAAACAATGATTGAACTGGCCAGAAAACAACCCAAAAAGTTATAGGAACCAGAAGACTTCTTTCAGTAATAACCCAAAATGCCAACAGTTGTGACCCTCCCATTAAAAGATGCAGACCAGGGTAGATGAAAACACAGTGTAACTATCTCCTGTTTCTGAGAAATATACCTCACCAGCAAAGGCACTGACTGAACGTGAAGGGATGGGGCTTCCATTCACCCACAAATACAGGTAGAAAGCAGGCTAGCATAGCTGTTCTGAGAGCAGATGAAGGAGACTCTGTCACACAATTAGAAGACATGAAAAGACTGTAATATTAGAGAGTTATCCATCAAGAAGCTAGAGCAATTGTAGGTATGTGTGCACTGGACGATGTGGCTCCTAATTTCATAAAATAAACACCAATGGACGTAAAAGAATAGGCAAGTCCTGACCCAGTAGTAGGGCTCCAATACCTGACTTTCACCAACAGCTGGGTCATCCAGAATTAAAAATCTATAAAGACACCTCAGAGCATATCTGCACCACAGGCCAATTGGACATAATAAGACAGTTACAGAGCCTTCCTTGCAATGACTGTAGAATATACATCCATCTCAGCAGCCAGGGAACTTTCAAAAAACGATTTTTCTAATTATAAATTTTTAGTAAAATAAAACTAGGAAAAATACTTTTAAAATTCTAGAACATCAAATCTGATATAGACTAGAAACAGGCAAGCTCCACGGCCATGGGTGTTGATGGAGCACAGGATCAACCAAAACCACTCACTCACGGTGCTGGGTGCTGTGGTTCTCAGATATAATCCCAGAATTGGAGAGGCTGAGGAAAGAAAGCCGCCATGAGTTCAAGGTCAACATGGGCTATAAAGTGAATTCCAGGCTACCATGTGCTACATAGGAAGACCCTGGACAGGGGAGAGGAGGAAAGAGGGGGAGGAGGGAGGGAGGGAGGGAGGGAGGGAGAAAGAGAGAGAGAGAGAGAGAGAGAGAGAGAGAGAGAACAAACTCGTTCATTTTAATTTACCACAATAACAGGTTAAAAATAATTACAGAATCATATCAATTAATGTATAAACTATTACATAGATCAAAATAGATCAAAAACACCATGATAGGGCTGGTGAGATGTCGCAGCAGGTAAAAAAAATACTTACCACCAAACCAACTACCTAAAGTTGATTCCCAGAATCCAGAGAACTGACTCCCATAGTTTGTTCTCTGACCTCCACTGTGTGCACATGGGCATGCAGACAGATAGACAGAAAGACACACATAATAACTAGACAGACAGATAGATAAAATGTAAAATTTAAAACACCACCTTAAAAACATAATGCAAAAAATTAAGGATTTTAAAATTCCTGTTAACTTAAAAAAAAAACTTTTACTGGTTTTTGTGATGTCACATCCTGCAACCTAATCTCATTCATCTCCTCCCCTCCCCCTGCACCTCATACCCACCTCACCTGAAACAGAAAGTAACCTCATTGTAGAATCTATGGTGTGTCACAGTGTGCCCCACAGTACTCCATTCTATCTACTCTCTTCTTGCTCATTGCAATGACTCAGTTCGGTTCATTGCCATGGCTACTCTATCAATCCTGGAACCTCACTGGGACTACTCTCCTGTTGTTGCCCAGTGTCATGGAGATCTTCTAGGTATGGATGTGTAGGACTGGCCACTTCATGCACTCCAGCAGTTCATCTATGGGGTAGATGTTGGAGGGGATCAATTCAAATCCCTAGCTCTGGGCCTGAGAGGGATCTGAGTTAGTCAGCCCACCAGCTCTTCTGCACCCACACCACTGGGGCAAGCTCTCCTACCCTGCCCTGACTGGCCTATCTAATGCCACAGGCTCCCACTCTCATGCCCTCAGGGTTGGCTCACCCACAACGCCCACAACCAGGGCCAGTTCTACCCTGCTTCCCAGGCAAGGTACAATGCCTGTCCTCCTGAGCAAGCACTGCTGGTGAGGGGCAGGGCCAGCTCTCCTGCTCTCACAACCAAAGGGTGTGGTCTCCCACCTGCTGTAGATGGCAAGGTGTGGGAAGGGTAGGAGGTTATCTCACCCTTATCCATGCCAGTAGATGGAAGATGAGTGGTGGGACCAGCTCTCCATGCTCACACCCTCAGGGCCAGCTCACCCACAACTGCCACAACCAAGGCCAGCTCTGTTGCACTTTCTGAGTGATTTGCAGGATGCTCTCCCAAGTACTGTAACTGGTTAGAGGTGGGGTCACTTCTCGTATTCAAGCCAAGCCTCCAGGGCTAGCTATCCAACGATGCCTAGGTAAGAGAAGGGGGCTAATTCGGCACAGCCCCCAGATATCAAAATGTCAGCAGGTGGCAGCCCAAACTGTCTGCCTGGACTTGTACTAACGGCTCCCTGCTGCTGCAGAACCATGGACTCAGATGTGGCTCCTGGTGGTCGCACAGATCGCACCCCACCCCACTTTGGTCCAGGTGGCATCACTGGCTACACACACACACACACACACACACACACACACACACACACACACACACACATTAAGCTCCACAGTAGCCTGTAGTCTCCAGTTCTGCCTCTCTTCACTGTGCCCACACCCTTCTATTTCTCTCTCTCTCTCTCTCTCTCTCTCTCTCTCTCTCTCTCTCTCTTCCATTTCTCCACCACATACTCTCTCCTCTTAGTGGCACCCAGGGTCTCTGAGTGTCTGGGGTCGTCTTAGGACTGCTCTCAGGAGTGCTATGCCCAGCTTGTGCATTACAGCATTGGGCAGGGATCATCTTTGGCATGGTATGTCCACCTCTCAGGCCTGTATGGTGCCAGACTGGTGGTCCTCTCAGGCTAACTCCTTGACCAGGTCACCCCCATGGCCCCACGCAGTGTGGGGGATGCTGGGGGAGCATTACAGTGTAGAGAGGAGTGGGGGACATCTGTCCTGGCTCACTCCTGCCAGGGGCCTTCAGCCCCAGGCGAGGTTCTTCTAGCCTCCCACTTGCTCCCTGTCCTGGGAGTCTGTCTGGGCCTGCCTAGTGCCACTCTGCTGGTCATCTCAGGTACTATGACTTTTGTCAGGGTTGTTCACAGGTCAGAGCACTGAGTGTAGACATGGCCTCTCAGTTCTCTGCCATCTACCGATGCACGTGTGACACCGAAGCCACACCTGCAGTGCCTCTAGGGACAAGCTAAGCTAACTTTTGGTCAAAGGGGAGCCGTGAGTATTTTTCAGTTAGTGCCAAGAGCATCTTAATGAAAATGGGATAGCCTAAAGAATTGTATAAGAATAAACGTTATACCCTTAATTTCTTCTACTTTTACTACAGAAATTCTACCCCACCCACTGGCAAGTACAGAGGGGCCTCTAAAAATCTGGCAAAAGATGGCTACTCTCTTCCACCAAAATGTAAACATTCTTAAAATGGACTTGCTGCCGCAGGGATTTCTGGCTTGATTTTTACCGTTTGAAGAGAGTACCAGCTTTACTCACACTTCTTATCATTGTACACCAAGTTCACTTCGAAGAATAAACTGACTGCCTTACTGTTCTGCCGAAATTTTTTTTGAAAAACCACTGTTAAAAATTTTAAGAATTTCACATTCTATTGAGGATTTTATTTCACGGCTTGATCAAGGTTGAAACGCAAAAATCGAGACTGTTTAAAAATCCTTTCAACCAACAACTCTTAAAAGCCAGAAAGATGGTTCAATGGTGAAGAGCAGCTACTGCTATTGCAGAAAACCCAAGTTCGGTTCCCAGCACCCATGTGGCAGCGCACAACCACCTCTAACTCCAATTCCAGGAGATGCAATGCCCTCTTCTGGCATCTGAAGGTACTACATGCAGAGGTATACCTAAACTCACACAGCACACAGAAAAATTAATACATTTGTAAAAAGCAACTCTGCAACAATAACTGAACCAGTTAGCAAAATTGCATATTAACCAAACCAGAAAACACCGCAGAGCCCTGCTCTTAGTTCATGAATAACTCCACCTTCCACCAAGAGCTGTTCCTGGCGCGGAGCCATTCTGGAGGTGCTTTGGGTGAGGTGCACACATTTAATTCCTCTGTCACTGGGCAGATTACAGATCTTGCCTCAAAATCTTATTACGTATGCTTATTTGAGGCCTATGAGTCATGAATGGAAACGAGTATTTCAAAGATCAAAGAAAATGAAGATCCGATCAATTACCGGAGATTCTAAGAAACCACCAAGGTGGGGAAGCCAATTCTCTCCGAGTGCTACTTTAATTAGTATTGCCTTCATGGCCTCAGCGAGGAGAAAAGGAAACAGGTCCAGAATATAATCCATGGGACTGCCTGACGTGCTCAGATCTGAGGATAAGCACACATCATGAAGAGGGGAGGAAGAGACTGCAAACGCTTTGCGTGCTTTTTAAAGTACCAGAAAAAAAATGAAAGTCCACGGCAAGTACCAATTCCCAGGAAAGAGAAAAAAAATCACTGAAACTGACAAGACAGGTATTTTCAGCTACTTAGAAATTAAAAAGAGGTCTCCTGCTTCCAGACGACTCACATAATTCTGCTGGGAAAGAAAGCAGGTAGATAAAATGTGGATCACACAAACTTTGTACATAGAGACATATGTTTCCCTATGCTCAAACGGAAAGCCAAACCACCTGTCAATATTGAGGTATCCACATCCTAGAGGAAACAGAACAGAAGAGTTGGAGGCTCGAATAGAAGTCCTGTTAGACAAATAATAAGGTCCTTTTGCACGAAAGAGTATACATTTATGCTTTGGGGACACGAAGCCATCGAGAGATGGAAAGGGGAAGGCAGTGTGGTTCCTATACATAATACAGCTTCATTAAGCCGTGAGGCAAATTAAATCATAGCATTTGCAGAAAAATAGGTGGAAACTGAGATCATTACGTGAAGCAAATATAAAGGAGGAGGAGAAGGGGAGGAGGAAGGAGAAGGAAACTAAGCAAGACTCGAGACGAACATTACATGTTTTCTTCTCTATGCATAATCTAAGTGTGTGTGAGCATGTGCCTGTACATGACAGAGAGAGAGGGAGAGAGAGAGAGAGAGAGAGAGAGAGAGAGAGAGAGAAAGAGAGAGAGAGAGAGGAGAGAGAAGAGAGGAGAGAGAGAAGAGAGGGAAGAGAGAGAGGAAAGAGAAAGAGAAGAAAGAGAGAGAAGAGAGAGGGAAGAGAGAGAAGAGAGGAGAGAGAAGAGAGAGGGAAGAGAGAGAAGAGAGAGAGAGACTAGGAAGGGGCATAAAGTAGAAGGCGGCAAAAGAAGTCTAAGAGAGGGCATCTGTGGGGAACATGAGAGAAAAGTGAAATAAACGTGTCATGGAGGGAGCAGCCTTATGAGGGGAGGGTGGGTCAGGTTGCTGAGGAGTAGAGATGAATGAAAGCCAAGGATAAAGGTACATACATGTGAAAATGCCAGGATGAAACTCACCATTATGTGCTATAAAAATCAATAAAGAGGACCACACAGGCACAGTCCCCATCCCAGACACGTGGAACTCAGCAGAAATCTCCGTGTACTTCATTCACACGTTCACACACATGCTCTCCTTCCTGGGGGTTTGTTGTTGCTGCCTCTCTCTGCTTCTTAAACCAAGTTCTACTCTTTCCCCACTCGTTCGTGTGTCCATAGGCACGTGCGTGAGCACGTGTGTGTTCAGACTCTTGCTGTAGCATGAGTGTGGAGTTCAGAAGGCAACTTGGCTCTCTCTTCCCACCATGTGGGTCCCAGGGGTCAGGCACAGTGGCAGGAGACTTTACCCACTGTGTCCCAATGCCAATCCCATCAAAACGATGAAAGATTAAGAAATGCTTTAGGGGCTGGGGATTTAGCTCAGTGGTAGAGCGCTTACCTAGGAAGCGCAAGGCCCTGGGTTCGGTCCCTAGCTCCGAAAAAAAAGAACCAAAAAAAAAGAAATGCTTTAGGTGTGGGTGCCATGCATGTGCAATCAGGACCTTATAGAAGTCAGAAGAGACATTAGATCCCTGAAACTGAGCTGGTTTTCAGTTACCGTGCAGGCGCTGGGAACTGCGCCTGGGTTCTCCGGAAAAGCCTGGAGTGTTCCTAACCACTCTTCTCTGGGCCTGTTAAAATCTTCAAGACTGAACTATTAGAGCACATCATAGAGTGTGAGTTTTCCGAGCAGAGACCCCGTGATGCTGCTCAGCTTGGTACCCATCCCAGGCCTGATGTCTCATCACATGTATACGCCTGCATCCACAGGCATATCTATCTCTTGGGTGCAAGTGTGTCTGCGGAGGAGCTCCGCTCTTTAATACAGTGCTGCTGCTGATCTAGTTCCCGTGTCCCGTCGCTGACCCACGGAACGGCACTCTCCCGGGGCTCTGATCTGGGACACCTGTTACCTGCCTATGTGCCCTATTTTGAGAGCACTCCCCCACCCCTTTCCACATGGTTCCATTTATGATTTAATAGATCACATCAGACGCAATGATGAAAAACACTCCGAGTTAATTAATGGGGTGTAAATTACATAAGGGGTGCATTATAGAATTGCAAACAAGACTTAGGTGTGGCCATGTCCTCCTCTGCATATTCCCAGATAACACTAATACTCTTGACACTTCCTACAGCAGCTCCACACTACAGTCCTCACTGGCAGAGTGTGACAAGGTTCAAAGGCTTCTCTGGAGCTTCTGTAGCCTGCCGGGTGGCCATTAATTAGTTAATCAAACGTCACACTGTGGAGCAGCAGAGCATGTTGTAATCAGAGCCGGGGAGTAACCTCCACATTGGACATACCACCTTCCGATCACATGTGGTTCCCCGTTGCCAGGGTTGGAAGGGACCTAAATCATAAGCCTTTCTCATGAGGTCTTCATGAAGCTTCTCGGTGGTTATTTCCCATGATCCTGTGCTCCCTTCTGTTATTTTAAAAATAAAGCCATCCGGGAACAAAACAGAAGTGTGTTCTGTCCATTTCTTCCAGACGATCGGGTCCGACGAGTTTGACTTCGGAGGAAGTAAGTTGACTCCATGTGTCACTGGGTCTCCTGACCTTGAACACCCTCTGGTCCTTATTTTCCTAAAGGTATACAGGTTAGTTTTTCCAGCTTATCCCTGAATTCCCTCAGCTAGGAAAGTCCCCTAAGAAAGCTGACTCCAAGTTCAGAGTACAGACACTTCTAACTCCCAGAACACCCATTCCCTGCATCTGGCTCTGCCTTTCAGGAGACTATGCCTGGTTTCCAGCTCTCTTGAAAATACATTGTACGTAATGTGTGGTTAACTCTCACGGCCCAAGGACCATCTCTAGGGGATTTAGCTCAGTGGTAGAGCGCTTGCCTAGGAAGCGCAAGGCCCTGGGTTCGGTTCCCAGCTCCAAAAAAAAGAACCAAAAAAAAAAAAAAATAGGAGCATATTTCAAATACTGCACATGGGCGATTGGCTTGAATTTCCTCGCCCAAACACGGCTCCCGTTTGAATGTAATCTTATTTGTCTGTTACACAAGTTTTCAGAGCAGAACAGAACACACCAGGCCTGTTCCAACGATTCCCGGAGTAGGACAATTGCTTCACTCATTCAAACCGTTTCAGGCCTATTACCAGGTGGGCTTGCTTCCTCGGCAGCAATGCTGGGCTGCTGTATCAATCGAAATAAACCTCACAAGACCTTCTTGCCCAGGTACGGATAAGGCAAGCTCCCCTCAGCCTACAGGAATGCAGCTTTGTGTGTGCACATGACACAGAGGCAGGGGACACAGTCATCAAGACTCGGGGTTCTAACAGCAACTTCTAAATGTGTCTGTGTTATTTCTCTTTTGTGTTTGGGTGACATCAGACATAAAGTCCACTCAGTGTCCCAATGGAAATTTGATAAGCATTAATATGTGATATATATTAATATATTATATATTGTAATATATTATATTATATATATTATATATTATATGATATATTATATTATAGAATTTAATATATTAATATATTATATATAATATGTTATTTATTGTATAATATCGTATATCATATATATATATATATACACATATCAAAGTTTCTGATATAAAATTACTACTAAACCTGACAAGATAGAACCCACTGGCTGGCTCCTAGAGACCACCTTCCATGCTGGTATGCCCATGTTTTCCTGTCCTGGTTTAATTCATCCTAAGTCTGATGAGTAGTAAGCAGGAGACAGAAGGAGCATCCTTCTGGAAGACACCAAAACTGACCTAAGAACTTTCTAGAAGCCCTTTGAACAGACACTTCCCTGGGAAAGAGCCTTGGCTCTCTCTGAAGCCGAATTGAAAGTTTTCTTTGCTACTCATCCACTCTTCAAAATCTTTCTTCAATGTGCCCTCCTGCCGAAAGACACACACGGCAGGCCCTTCCCTGACTCTAGTTGGAGGTGTGAGGCTGGAGTCTTTACAGGATATCCCCAGGTGGTTTTTCAAGTTGGCCCATTTGTATGTAGGAGCGACTGCCTGCTGACAGGTAAGGAACTGGACCAAGGAACTGTGCATGCTTCTGGCTCACGGAACAGACCATGGTAAAGCAGGCTGCAGCCCCACGCGAATGCCACAGGATGTCCTGGTAGATTGATGTGCTAGGTGTCTGTGCCTGTCTCCTGGACTGGCGCCCTGCCTACCTGCAGCACAGTTGGTGGGGGCTTGTCCAGGGTATGAGTTCCTCGTCTCATGACTGTGACCAAAAAGCCATGACTCACAACTGGAGGGGACAGTCCGCGTGTCAGGAAAGTCGTGGAAGCAGGAGGCGGTGGCCACAGGCAGCAGATCCTGAGGAAGGATCTCCATTTAACTCAGGCTACCACCCTGGCTGAGACATAGCCCCACCCTCATTTAGGGTAAGTCTCCGTAGCTCACCTCAGTAAACCTTCCTCCCAGAATCCACCAGAGCCCCTGAGAGGCATCCCCAAGGCTCCTTTTCTGGGTGATTCCACATTCTCTCAAGCTGACAACACTAACCGTCATACCAGACATGTAGGAACTCCTGGGTTTCATTCAGAAAACAGCATGTGAACAGCATTGCTGAGGGCTTCAATACACAAAAGGATTGCAAGTTCAAGGCCAGGCCCAGTTACAAAAGCAAATTTGAGGTCCCAAGTCAGAGTTACATGAAACCCTACAACAACAACCCACAAAAGAAAGGAGGGAGGGAAAAGGAAAGGAAAAGAAAAAATAAACAGAGAAAAAAGGAAAACTTCAAAGCCCAAGTCATAAAGCCCATGCTCTCAGTATTTCTGGCTAGCACAGAAGGAAAAAATCCCCAAGAACAATTCAGAAGGAACTAACAGTCAACCTAACACAAAATATTTGTCATGAATTTTAAAAAGAATATCTTCCTTACATGCTGCAGATCTCACGGTCTACAAAATAAAATCCGCCCTTTGAAAACGTTTCACCCTCCTTAAGCCTTCCTAACTGGACCTCCTCTTCACTATGCATCTGGTACATCACCCCGAGGAGTCTGCACAGGTGGCCTTGAGCCTCTGTCACCTCCCCTGAGTCCTGCTGACCCTCCTGTTACTGCCCTATTAATGCAGCTGTGCTCCAGGAAGACCAGGCCTAGAGGAGAGGAAGGAGGACTAGTCACTCCTCACATCTCAGGATCCCTCTGTTTCTTGACTCTCTCTTCCCTGTCTCTTGCTTCCTCTTCTCTCTCTGCTCCTCTCTCCTTACTGGGGATCAAAACCAAGGCCTCCTGCGTGCTAGCTGAGAGCTCTACCAGTGAGCTACACTCACAGGCCCTTTTCAACCTTTATTTCTAGGCAAGATCACAGTAAGTGGCTCAGCCTGGCCTTGAACTCACTCCTTAGCAGAGGCAGGCCTCCAAGCTGCTAGGGTGACAGGCCTTTGTCACAGACCCAGCCTTGCCTCTGGCCCTCTCAGCGATTTTCCATTCTTACTCTGTTCTTTCCACCTTTTAATATATTCCAGTCCACATGCACACACGTGTGTCAGTGTGTGTGTCTTCTCATGAGTGTGTTTGTCTGTGAAAGCGTGCATCAGTATGAGTATATGAGTGTATGTATTTGTGTGTATGTGAGTGTATGTATTTGAGTGTATATGAGTGTGCGTGTACATGTGGGTAGGCACATATGTGCGTGTGTATAAGTATTGAGTGAGAGTGTATAGTGTATGTGGTGTGTATAATGTATGTGGGAGTGTGTGGGAGTGTAGGAGAGTGCGTGTGAATGTGTGTGTGGTATGTGTGTCTGAGTGTGTGTGTATGACAGTGTGACTATGAGAGTATGTGTGTGAGTGTATATATGAATTCATGTATTTGCATGTATATAAGTGTGTTTGTGCATATGTATGTAGAAGTGTGTGTGAGTGAGTATGAGTATTGTGTGAGTGTGTTTGTATGTGTGTGTGGTATGTGTAGTGTATGTGTGGGTGTATGAGAGCATGAGTGTATGGTGTGTTATGAGAATTTGTGTGTGAGTGTGCATGAGTATGTGTGTGGTGTGTGTGAGTATATGAGAGTGTGTGTGTGAGAGAGAGAAAGAGAATGTGTGTGTAGGTGTGGGGGGTATGTAAAGTATGTGTGTGTTAGTGTAAGAGAGTATGTAATATGTGTGTGGTATGTGTGTCTGGGTGTGTGTGTATGAGAGTGTAGGTGGGTGTGTGTGGTGTGTTGTAAGAATTTGTAAGTGTGCATGAGTGTGTGTGTGTATGTGTGTGTGTGTGTGGTGTACTTCTTCATATGAGGAAACATATTTTGCCTTTCTCCCCCTCATTGTCCCATCTTGAGTCCCCTTTCCCTTCCATCGTTGTCTTGCTGGGTCTGGCCACCTTTGCTGAGCGTGATTCTATTCAGTTCTACCCATTCTGCCTCAGACAGCGTCTCTTTCTTGAAAAAAGAAAAGGTGTCGCTGTACAGCACCTCATCTTCTTTGTCCATTCTTCTGCTGATGGACGTCTAGGATGGGTCCCGTTTCCTGGCTACTGTGACTAGGGCAGCTGTGATCATGACCTTGCAGTTTTCTCTGCAGTAGGAAGTAGGCTCCAGGTGCAGGCACATGGGGCTATAGCTGGACGGCTAGTGTTTCAAGGAACCCCACGGTTATTGTCCGGAGTGGCTGTACGAGTTTTCACCCCCAGCAGGAGAGAACAAAGTATCCTCTGGCCCATTCTAACCAGCATTTGTAGCTATTTGCTTTCTTAGTACCAGTCACTGCTCTCACCGGGTGGATGGGATCTCAGTGTGGTTTTAACGTGCATTAAATCACTGGGATTTAAGCATAGTGAATGTTTTCAGACGTTGATTACCTATCTGTACTTCTTTGCTCACCTGTTTATGTGCTTGCCTGTTGACTGACTGACAGACTCGTTTGGTCTTACTTTTGCCATTTGATGTCTTGAGCTCTTTATATATACTAGAAAACAATTACCTGTTGGGTATGACGCCTCTTGGTCTAAAAGCTAGCTCCTTTTTCTGCTGCTCCCATTGCTGTCCGGCTTTTTAACTTGCATGGTTATTTCTTGAACTCTCAGAGTCCTTTTTAATGCCCTCGTGTATATTTTGAGTGTTTTTCTTCAGCAGTTTGGGAATTTCGAGTTCCCCCTTAAAGTCTTGGATCTATTTGATTGATTTTGCACAGGAGAAGGGGGTGGATCTAGTTTCTGTCTTCCCCATGTGGGGATCCAGCTTTCTCAGCTATCTATAGCCCGTGTGCGTGCTCTTACAGCTTTGTTAAAGTGGGTTGTCCCTGTCTGTGTAGGTTCGTTTCTGAGCCCTTGCTTCTGTTGGTCTGGTTTTGGAACCTCACTGTGCACTTCTCTGGGCTGTTACAGCTCTGTGGTGCTTGTTGAAATGAGGATTCATGACAGCTCCATCACTGATCCTTGTGGACATGAATATTTGATTATCTGGGGGTAGGTTGTGTCTCCAAATGAACTTTAGATTGTTTTATTTCTAGTTCAGTGGAGAATAGCCTTGGGATTATGATACAGATTGGGTAGCATCTGTAAAACATTTTGGTAATATGGACCCATTTCCCAGCGTCAATTCTGCCCATCGAGGAACAGCAGATGTCCTCTTCCCTTCTTGTCTTGTCAGAGATGAGTTTCCATCCTGGGGATCTTTCCCCTCCTTGATAAGGTTTGTTTGGGGTATTTTTTTTGATGAATGGGATTCTCCCACCATTGATTCCTTCCTCGGAAAGTTGGCTATTGGTTCTGGAGTTTGACACCACACGTCTTTCTTCTTTAAGTCCCGAGACACGTGAAGTCCTCATAAGCGAATCAGAATACCCCTTGTTACTCTGGCTAATTTTAATGTTTTGGGGCCATCTACTCTTTGGGGAGAAGATGTTATATCTGCAGAGGGAGTATATCAAATTTGGTGAAATTAATGAAATAACTAATCTTAGCATTATTTCTGAGTTTTCAATGATTGTCATGTTTCTCCTCTGTTTTTGTTTTTAAACACACACTTTGTCAGTGTCCCTATGTGTCACACACACACACACACACACACACACACACACACACACACACACACACTTGCATGCATTCTCTCTCCCTCTTTCTCTCCCTCCCTCCCTCCCTCCATTAAGTTTCTTTTAGGCAGAACTGGGCCACTCCATCCGTGAATCTCCAGTTCAAGACTTCCTGAATTTAGCAGACTATGCGACTTCATTTGATTTGATTTGTGAGTTCCTCCTGTGAGCGAAGCCTCGCTGGCATTCGTTGTCACTGAGTTTCTTCTACATTGAAAACTGAATGAAAAAAATACCCTAGGAGGAGAAAAGTGGGTTGTTTTAGGTGTTACACTATTCTTACATCATTTAAGCAGCATGTTGCAAGATAACAGCCCTAACGTGTGGACGATTCTACTTATAGTAATAAATTACACGTGACACACATTTGGTTGCAAGCATCTAATTCCTTTTGTGTGCATATAATTCAATTCCTTGATTATTATAGAAACTCCACTGGAGATGTGACCTTTAATTTGTCCTAATGTATATAGGAGATAAACATGTTGCTGGGATTTAAATAACCGCATTTGCATGGTAATATGTTTAGGAAAACATGATGATTATTTATAGGGCTTTGGGCTATTTAGAAATATTGTTTGTAAATATTTGTTTTGTCTATAGCAAAAAAAATTTTTTTCCATGAGGCTGTAAGTCCTTTCTCCGAGCCTTTGTGAGCTGTGTCTGGAAGATCTCCAGGCAGCACAAATTACTGAGAAACAATGAAAGGCTTCATAGCCCTGTTTGTTTGCTCTGTGATATGGAATTCACGATCAAACTTAGGTGACCGAGGGCTTCCCATCCGCTCACACGACAGAAGTCTTTTCTGTAGAGAGTGTCAATTGCTCACCATCCTTTCCTTCTTCTGCCCCTGTGACTGTATAGCCCCGTTCCTTCCAGGGGTAAAAAAAAATCAAAGAGGAAATTCTAGTCAGGTACAACTAACCCCTTGGGGAGTGCAGTGGACTGATGGTCAATGAGAGATGCAGATTAGTCGATGAACGATCTTTGAAGGCATTCATCGCCATGCTGGGACCCTACCCCAGCCTGTCCAGTCAGCATTCCTGCAGGAATTCTGAGCAGCAAGGACTTTAATGCTTAAATGGAAAGACCAGTGCTCACCCACTGTGCCAAACCTCTACGGCAACCATTCAAGGGGGGGGGGTTGCCTTTTACTGTAGAAAAACAATCTGGGTTATGAACAGTACAGTGGCACCATAGATTTGTTCTTAACAAGTTACCATGTTTTCTCTTCTACTGAATGATTAATTGTTCCGCGTTTGATCAGGCTTCTTTTTATTCGTCAAAATAACCAAAAGAGCCAACCTGATAGTTAAATAAGATTATGGCGTCTCATTAATATTTCAGCTGGCTATTTCTAACCCATTATTCTGATCATCCCCTAATGAGCACAATGTGGTTGGCTAATTCTGAAATTCAAACTAATTTTTTGCAAGGGTGGAAAAAGAAAGTGCAAGTCTTACTGACTTGGAATTTATTAAAATCCCTACTCCGATAAAGAGTAACAGGTGTGCATCTATAGGTACGAAAATGCTTCTGTACATGGGGTAGCAACTTCAAGTGTCTCCTAACTTGTGTCATTACCTAACCATGTCACGTTACGCATAATCACTTATGTATGATACCTGATACGCACAACTATAAATCTACTTAATTCTACCGTGATATCTTAAATGGATCTTTAAGGAGATGGGGGAGGGCAATTTGTTTCTTCGCTGAGCAAGTCAGACAACTTATCATGAACCCCAGTAAACTGAAATCAATCACGTGCAGAAAGTGCACAGTTCTTCATGGAATGGTCGTAAAGAGGTTGACTTTATGTAAATGAATCCTCTCCCCGCTAAAACAAAAATCACTCGTCTTTTCACATCCATAGACTAAGAACAATAAACACGTCTTTTTTGTCACTGATATTTTCAATGATGATTTTGGCATCTGCTTCTTTCTGTTATTTAATTAACCTGGTTTCAAAATAAACAAAGGCACCGTGTGTGTGTGTGTGTGTGTGTGTGTGTGTGTGTGTGTGTGTGTGTGTGTTTAAATCTATTTATTCCCTTTGGATCATTCCATGGCCTCTATGACGGAGGAGCATCACCCCCTCTAGTGGATAAAGGGAAAACGCATGCAAGCCAGGAGCTTGAAAGGCCCACTTGGGTTTCCTGCAGCCTTCAGGCTCTCCTAAGTAAGCGGCTGATGAGTTAATTTCCTCCCGTCGCTGCTCTCCCTGAGAACATATTGTCTTGGAGTGAGGACTGTGTCCCACACGTTTGTTATATTAAGATGTAGAACAGAACTTGGACGTTAGCACAATGCAATAGAGGAAATAATCCTGAACAGACTTCCTGCTTCACCAGGGAAGCAGTATGTGGAACCAACCCCAATCATTCACCTCTCTCTCTCTCTCTCTCTCTCTCTCTCTCTCTCTCTCTCTCTCTCTCTTTTTCTGTGCGTGCATGTGTGTGTGTGTGTGTGTGTGTGTGTGTACACGCGTGCACTAAACAAAGAGACATCAAGCCCCCCACTCTCTACACCAGGAATTTGTAATCATTATGTATGCTAAAATATATTTTGTTGTTGAATTAAATGGACTAGCCATTAGCTTTTAGACTTTTCATTTATATAAAAAGTTGTTTAGAGGCGTAGTTTATGGTTTCCTACAAAAGAAACATCTATTTTCAGTTGGATAACATAATATATGTCACACACACACACACACACACACACACACACACACACACACACACACTGGGAAGCTGGCTTATTCTCTGGGAAACATTTATCAGCAAATGGTCCATTAACTTCTACTCAGCTATGGAGATTTAAGGTCAGTCAGTGGGCATGACTGCTGGCTCTAACTTCCGATAAGTAGAATAAACAAACACCCACTCAAGTATAAACTAGTTTTACTTTCTCTCTTTGAGCTTTAAATGCTGAGTTCTTGTTGCCAGCATCCCATGACCGTCTGTCCTTCACTGTCGTGTCTACTCTACTTCTCAAAAAGGAGGTGCTGGAGTCCTCGGACACCATATTGCTGACAAACAAGTTAAGGGATGCTGGAGATGGCCCTGGACATCCCTTGATATTGCCCCCTTATTTGAATGAGGTTTAATTGACCCATGAAAATATATTTGAGGCACTGTAGGTGGCACAGTAACTATGAGTGTTCACTGCTCTTGCAGAACACCAGACTTCATTCCCAGCATTCATGTCTGATTATATATCTTTAATTATATTTTGAGATATAGGAAAACAGGACAAATATATATATGTGTGACCTGGGCATATATATAGTGATAAATCTTCACATCTATTCGATAGTCAAACAATAAGAGGGGGAGATTTGAAAACATTCTTTTTTTTTTTTTTTTGGTCTTTTTTTCGGAGCTGGGGACCGAACCCAGGGCCTTGTGCTTCCTAGGCAAGCGCTCTACCACTGAGCTAAATCCCCAGCCCCGAAAACATTCTTATGAAAAGTAAAACTGTCAGTTGACCATCACATAAGTTGCAATATCCTTGCAAGTCTGAAAACACAAAGCAATGAAGAAGGCCTTTATCAGATATCATGAAGGGGCTTGCAGCAAAGCCATCCTCAAGTCATAAATAAACCTTAAGAGCACTTAAGATGTAGATGGTCAGACTGATCTGGTTACGTGAAGTAGAACATTGAGTAGCAGTGTAAGTAGGTGGCATTTCACACTGCTATCATTGTTTCTCAGCTCATAAAACACTTATACTTCCACCACTGGGTTGGGTTGAGTTAGGTTGAGTTGGGTTTGGCTTGGGTTGGGTTGGGTTAGGGTGGGTTGGGTTGGGTTGGGTTAGGGTGGGTTGGGTTGGGTTGGGTTGGGTTAGGGTGGGTTGTGTTAGGGTGGGTTGGGTTGTGTTGGGTTGTGTTAGGGTGGGTTGGGTTGTGTTGGGTTGGGTTAGTGTGGGTTGTGTTAGGGTGGGTTGGGTTAGGGTGGGTTGGGTTGTGTTAGGGTGGGTTGGGTATGGGTGGGTTGGGTTAGGGTGGGTTGTGTTAGGGTGGGTTGGGTTGTGTTGGGTTGTGTTAGGGTGGGTTGGGTTGTGTTGGGTTGGGTTAGTGTGGGTTGTGTTAGGGTGGGTTGGGTTAGGGTGGGTTGGGTTAGGGTGGGTTGGGTTGTGTTAGGGTGGGTTGGGTATGGGTGGGTTGGGTTAGGGTGGGTTGGGTTAGGGTGGGTTGGGTTGGGTTGGGTTAGGGTGGGTTGGGTTAGGGTGGGTTAGGTTGGGTTGGGTTGGGGTGGGTTGGGTTAGGGTGGGTTGGGTTGGGTTGGGTTAGGGTGGGTTGGGTTAGGTTGGGTTGGGTTAGGGTGGGTTGGGTTAGGGTGGGTTGGGTTAGGTTGGGTTGGGTTAGGGTGGGTTAGGTTAGGGTGGGTTAGATTGGGTTGGGTTGGGGTGGGGTGGGGTGGGTTGGGGTGGGGTGGGTTGGGGTGGGGTGGGTTGTTGAGAGCAGATTTTCCCCGGTAGTTTGGGCTTACCTCATCCTTGCTATGTCCAGACCAGTCTTGAACTCACAGAAATCCTCCTGCTTTAGCCTCCCTAGTGCTGAGATTATGAATATGTGGCGCCATGCTTGGTTTTGCCTGTTTCTTTATCTGCAAAATGACAGTGCACTCTTCCTTTATCACAGAGTTGGTGAAAGCAAAGTAGCCTCGAGTACCCGTTCCTCAATCCTAGGACTGCCCCATAGAGACGGGGAGTTGGACACTATAAATATTCATAGCAAAGTAGGAAGTTAGTCTCAGAGAAGCTCCAAGAATGTTGAGAAAGGATGTCAAAGCTGAACCCCCCACCTCTGCGTGCGGAGAAAGCCATTATGCACAGACATATGGAAGTAGACGATGAAGCGTGACTAAGGGAAGTGGGTGAGCCATTTGCACTGAACAAGCCTTAAAATGAGTGCCTGCAAATAAGGAAGCAGAGGGAGGTGGAGTGCAAGCTCAGCAGCAGGAGAGGCGCTCAGACTCCATGCCTGCATGGTGTTCGAGGGGCAGCAAGGCCAACCATCTGTCCCACAGGTTAAAACTGCTGTTCTGAAGCTGAACCTTTGGGGTCTGTGCTACACCTAAGCGTTGGGATCAGAACAGCACCGTGGTGATGAGTTTCAGGGTGGTTGGAAGAGGAGAAAGGAAGGGTTGGTGTTAATATAGGAGCTCAACCGGCGTGCAACCTGGAAGGGGGTTCTAAAAGGCTAGAAGAAACATGGCTGACTGTGTAAGGTGGGAAGTGAGAAGAGCTGGGGTGTACAATCAAAGGAGGTGCTGAGCTTTCTGGCCTGGAATCCAGAACATTTATAAAAATAGAGAATGGACTTGATGGGGAAAATGAGGGGTTCTGTTTCGGGTTTGTTGAGCATATGCACCTTACTATGTTGTACAACCTTTTGGGGAGACCCTGGCTTCTGCCGCAAAAGCATTTCCTCCACCATGCTCTTTTAACTGCTAAGTGACAATTATACTCAGCCAATGCACAGGCTCTAGGCAATCCTGAGTTTCCAGAGCCCACTTCCTCTTTTCAAGGCAGCTTTTGCACACAACCACTAGTTGTGGTGGAAGCCAGACACCTGTGGGTAGCGGCAGCGCCAGATTTAGCCAAGCTATGGAACGCCAGAGTAGGCACTGGCAAAACTCGTCCCTTTTCTGTATGTGGTTTTCTGCTCTGGGTACCACCACTGTATCAGCATTCCATCAGCGAGCCTCCCACCAGGGTCTCCCACCATTCTCATCTGTGGGGAGAATGTACGGCATGCTGGCAGGCTGTCTGTAAACCCGGGTGTGGCACTACATAAGTGAGTGGATGAGGGAAGGACTTGATGACTGAGGGTAGTATCTGGCCAACTTATTCACTCTGAGAGTTTGGGATTCCACAGAACACCGTGGCTAGCTAGATTAGCTGCCCCCATAGGCTCTGCATTCATGTGAGAGACCCCACCTCCATATACAATCTGATTGAAGAAAACATTCAGTGTCTACCTCTGGCCTTACATGCATGTGCACACCCATGTGCATGATAGCACACACATGCATGCACACACATACATGCACACACACAGCAGCCATCTTAACCCTTTAAACACACAGTTCCATGGCTGTAATACGTAAGGACCTGGGTGACAGTGCTCAGTACTATAAAAGTAAATGAACAAGGAAGCAAGTAAATAAAGCCACGTAGAGAAGTGGCCTGCACATTAACGGAAGGAATTATTACTGATGTGTCTCATACTGTCACAGAATTCAGAGAACAGGACCCATAACTTAGCACTTTAAATAAAATTATATCACATAACCAATTATCCACCCATGAGCCTGGCTGGTTTGGGGAGTCGTTCATGATTGGATAATGCGCCCTCACTTCTAGTAGTTAGCCATGATTGGATGAGAAGAAATGACATTCTGCAGACATAAATTTCTGAGTAGAGACTCACAGGAGCTCTTGTGGGCCCAAACTCTGTGTGAACTGTCAAGGATTTTCTTTATAATCTGCAACCTGAACTGATGGTCTGGTATGAGCATCCTGTTAATGTGGCTCTAAGTGTGCAAGGAAGATGCACGCACCAGAGAGACCAGATATTACAGTGGGACCATCAATATCACAGCTTCATTTGGCCTTCCCTTTGAGTTAGTCATCAAGAAGAGAGTCGTGTGTGTGTGTGTGTGTGTGTGTGTGTGTGTGTGTTTGTGTGTGTTCATGTGCGTTTCAGTACATGTGTAGGTATGAGTGTATGTGCACACATGAGCATATATATCAGATGATTTTCTCATTATGGAACTAATTGCTCAGATTATATGTGATCTCCCTTAGCATGGGGCTTACCTGTGAGAATGGTCCATGTTTTGTCCAGGCATGTTGGCTTACTTCTTTAATCCCAGCAACTCGGGAACCAGAGGCAAGTGAATATCTCTGGGTTCAAGACTAACGTGGTCTACATAGTGAGTTCCAGGACATCAGGGCCTATTTAAAGAAACTCTATCTCGAGAAAAGAAAAAAAAAGGAAAAGAAAGTGGTCTGTGTTTAAATTCTGGTCCTGATGATGCCTGAAGGAGGTTTTCTTTATGGTGATGCCTGATTAAGGCATCTTTGCAACAATACATAATGAAGTACATAAGTATATACTTAAAAAGAAGGTATTATTGCCTACGTCTTTAAAATAAAAGTTAGGCATGGTGGCATGTGTCTGTAAGTCCAGATTTGTGAGGCTAAGACAGGAGTAGAGCTTGAGTTTCCCATGTCAGTCTGGGCTACACAATTAGTTCCAGGCTAGCCAGATCTATACATGGAGACCCTGTCTCAAAACAAAGCAAGAATCAAGCAAAACTCTTCTTGAAGAGCCTACAGTATAACAGATAACAATAGTAACACATAAAATCTAACAGGCTCAGTAAGTATCAATATGTTTGAAAGGAGAGAGACAGAAACAGAAACACAGAGATGACAGAGAGGCAGAGAGAGAGATTAGATGTAGACCAACAACACCTAAGTAATAGGACCCCTGACTCAGAGAGGGATCCAGAAGAAACAGGGAAACAAACGGTCCTCACTAACCAGCTTTCGGGGGAAACTATGTACCCTGAGTGGGCTCCAGGTATTACAATCAGGTCTTTAAAATCACCATGCAGTTGTATTAGTTTGAATGACTACCTATTGTGCAGCCCAGATCAGCCAGTTTGAACCCAGAGCTACAGTATCTCACAGCATTGAAGTTCCTTGCCCTTATCACAAGAACACACACACGAAGCAGTAAATGGAAGAACAAGAAGGAGAAGGAGGAGGAGGAGGAGGAGGAGGAGGAAGAAGAGGAGTAGAAGGAGGAAGAAGAGGAGGAGGAGGAGGAGGAGGAATACTGCCCCCCAAAAAAGGTCCATTCTTTGGTCTAGAAATTGGAAACGCAGCCATCCCAACCAGAAATAGCTAGTCTCTACCAGACCCAAATAGCCTACACCAGAGGGACCTAGCTCACTTTTTCTCCTTGTCCCCACATGTGGTCTCCAGGAAGCTTGGTAGTTTTGGGTCACACATTTGAAGCATGAAGTCCTTGGTGTTCCCTGTGGCCACCATGCTTGTTAGGGGACTGCTTGGCTGAGCTATCGTCCATCTCAGAAGGAGATGGGCTCTGCATCTCACTGGCCTACCACACAGGCCATCCAGATGCCAGTGCAGTCGTTGCTGCCATGTTGGTGTGTGGAGGTGCCATTTGAGTGACTCTCCAAGGGAGGAAAAGTCTGGTGACATTTCTTCAAGCCTACCTGGACTACACCCTCCACAGTCTTCAGAATTACTTTTAGTGAGCATTGTCTACTTCCTAATTTGCTAGCTGCCTGTTTCTTATTTTATTATAGTAGATATTTTTAACCCAGGTGCTATTTTTGACCTGGGAGCTATTTAAAGCATCAAGACAGACAAAGGGTGGAAAATCACTACCGGAACGGTAGGTTGTCAAACAACAACAGAAAAAAAAATGGCATCTTATTTCTTTGTTTTTATTTCTTCCTTCAAGGGATCATATAGCAAGGGATACACCTAACTTCTCAGAGACTTTGACAATGTCCCTGCTAGGTCAGGACAGATTGGGTGTGGTCACACTTTCCAGATCATCAGATTAAGAATCCATTCATGTTTTTCCCATGTGATTGTATGTTCACTTCAAAATTACAGTAGGAGACATGAAGGTAGGAAAACAATTTCTCACCCCCTTGAGTCATAACCAACACCATCTGACTAAAGCTTGGCCACTCATGGATTTAGGTCCTTTCCCAACACTGTGTTAAACAGTCTAGAACATTCTGCCTTTCTGCTCAGTGTGAAGGTTGAGATTTCCCATACTGTATCTAACACGTCCAATGCCTTGATTTAAAAGCTCCAAGCCTTAAATCTTCAGGGGCATGAGTGGCATTGCTAACCTATGCCAGCCTGTGCAGGCTTTTAAATTAACTGTTTTGAGCTCCCAGGTTGAGCTTAATTCTTCATTGGTGTGGAGCCCTGGCTGAAAAGCATCTTTCACTACATACTTCACACAGTTTCTGTGTCCTGCTACCAAGCTTCGACTCTGACGTCAAGTTCACAGGGCCAGGTCCTACAGCTGAGCTCAGCTGCAGTTCCAGAAAGAGAGAGATAGACAGAGACAGAGAGACAGAGACAGAGAGACAAAGAGACAGAGACAGAAAGACAGAGGGACAGAGACAGAGAGACAGAGAGACAGAGACAGAAAGACAGAGACAGAGAGAGACAGAGAGACAAAGAGACAGAGACAGTCAGACAGAGATAGAAAGAGACAGACAGAGAGAAAGAAAGACAGAGAGAGATCTGGTGGGCACTTGTTTGGGAAGATGCCAGCTTACTCTTCTATGGTGGTGTGGTGGCTGTTGTAGTTGTTGTGGTTGGTGGTGGTGGTGGTGATGATGGTGATGATGATGTTGTTATGGTTGTGGTGGTTGTTGTTGTTGATGATGGTGATGTTGTGGTTGTTGATGATGGTGGTGGTGACAGCAATGCTGTTATGGTTGTTGTGGTTGTTGTTGATGATGGTGATGATGATGATGATGATGATGATGATGGTGGTGGTAGCAGTGGTGGTTATGTTGTTTCTTTTCCTTTCTTTCAGATGCTTCCACACTGTTTCCACAGAGGGTTTGTTTTCTTAGTTGTCTTGTTACCTCCTGAAATAGGACCATCAATAAAGAAAAGTGGGTTAAGGCTTGGCCTGGGCAGGATGGAAGCGTTTGTGCAGGTCCCATTTGTTACTGTTGCCTTTTTTATATTGTAGCTGTTCCCACCGGCACTAATTCAGTCTCGTGTTTAGGTTTTGCAAGCATTGGATGGAGAGGTTTAATTAAAAACAGTCTTGAGGAACAGCCGTGAACCAGACCCCAGAACTTGCGCCGGCCGCCTCTTCCAGTCACACCCTGGTTCTTTTATCACTTCATTATCTCAAGTCCAATGTTGACTCGGTCGATTTCCTGTTTGAGCCTGAGCCAGTCCCTTGAAGTTATTTCAGCATCGTAGTGTGGACATCACAAGGTTCCCCGGGAACCTTCCCCCATTTACCATTTTCTCTATTGACTCTTCCTTCCCTAATGACAAGCACAGAGAGGTATTTCAAGCAGGCACTTCATAACCTGTGTTCTTTTGACGCTCTAACCACTGGCCAGCACTGATAGTAATGGATCTGCAGAAGTGCTCAGACATTCTGTGCACACGCAGGTACTTCGGAGGAATTTTTATATGAAAACTTCAGTCAAGGAGCCACTTTCTCTGCTGTGTTTCACATGCTCAACTTTTCCAGCCCTCTCAGGTCTGTCTTGAAATACTGTCAAACAACGTGAATGGGGGTTTTCTGTTTCACTAACACAGCCTGATAAAACGGAGCCAAAGGGGTGGGTCGAATATCCTTCAGGAATAGCTCTGCTGGATGTGAGGACAGCTAAACACTTTGGGAGTTTGGACGTGGCAAGGACTGTTCATTTTTGTTCAGTCTCCTTGTTTTATATCTGAGAAAACTGGGGACTGGAAAGCTATGTAATCTGTCTGGAATTGCCCATTTAGTGAGCGGTGTGATTTCTAAGGAGACGTCCACCATGTTATTTTTGAGATTTGGTTTTTATTTCCAACTATGTGTACGGGATGACATGAGTGTGAGCACAGTGTTCACAGAGGCCACACGGGTGCCCAGAACCACTCACATCTGTGAGAGCAAGAAGTGCGCTTAACTACTTGCTGTTTGAGACAGGGTCACTCACTGGAACCTATGGTTAGGCTGTCTGTCCAGAGAGACCCACTAGGATCCCCCTCTGCAGTTTGGGATTCCAAATGCAGGGTACAACGCCTGGCTTTAGGCTACAGCGTCTGGCATTTTAAGAGGGTGCTCACACTTTTGCAGCAAGCATTTTAACCTACTAAGCTATGTGCTTGGCCTCTTTAAGCTTTAAGCCTCCAATTTTATTTTATGTACATTCTTTGACAAATTCGAGCCATCGACTGAAATTCGCGTTACTCATCGTTCCCAGGCCCCTCCGCCATGGCTCTCTGCAGCCAATCCGCTCCCTGACGAGGACACCGCCCATTCTCTTCCATTGCAGTTTATCTTTTCTAGATGTGTGGCTGTCTCGCGGCTCGTACTTTCATGTTTGACATTTAGAAACTCATCTTTTATATATCAGTACCGATGTAGGGGTTTTGAGAACAACGCGACCTTTCATGACCCATCCGCGTGTGATCTAGGACCTAAGATGCTGGACACTCACAGTCATCAAAGACTGACTTGAGACAGGACCCCCAAGCTTGCTGTGGACTCATGGGAACAGCAGAGCAGCAGCAGGCATAGTACGAATTATGACGGACAAGTGAAAATGGGAGTAGCATGAAAAAATAATTTAAAAACTGAGACATTTTCAAGCGTTGGGAAGGGTTTCCTGCAGGAAAAAGGCCGCTGACCACAAGCCCCATGCACACGCCCCCGCCATCGCCACCCAAACATTCAGGTGCCCTGTGCTGCACTCCCCGCCCCTCCCCTGCTGCAGTGGCTCTGCCGCCTGGAGGCCTCAGTTATCTGCCACTAGTTACTGGCTGGCTGGCGTTGCTGGCTCTGACCTCACACGTGTCTCGCGTGCAGTTAACTATGCTAAGCCTCCTTGTCCCCAGAGCTATGGAGAAGTGGTTGTGTTCTTGGTGACTGTCTGTGGGACGATCCAGGATCTGTTTCCTGAACAGCAGCAGTTTCCCTGGGAGCCACCATTACTTATAACGTATTCCATTCTAGCTTTATTAGAAGCAACACACGGAAGCAGGAGTATGTACTAAGCATCGGTGCCTAGCTTGTGTTTTAATGGGGAAAGGTACGGCAGAAACCAGCTAGCCCAGAACACCATCTCAGCTTGGCTGTCTCCTGTGAGGCTTCAGGAGTCTTTGTCTCTGTGCTTGGTGCCCCTGGCTATACTGTCTCAACCCTTCTCTTCCCATTTTTTCCTTCATGTCCATCCCCACTGTTGCCTATGTGACGATCTCTGTTCCTTCACCGCCGACTTACTGTGTGCTGGTACCTGCCCATAGCTTGTGCTTTTCGCAGTCTCCTTCTAATTAAAAACATACTATTTTATTCTCTTTATGTATTTATTTTTATTTGCTGCACGTGGTTACGCATGAGCACAGGTCCCACATGCACATATACGGATCTGAGTGAACAGCTTTCGAAAGTTGATTCTCTTCCTCTACATGTGGTCCTGGGAATCAAAGTTAGGGCTTTAGGCTCATAGCACATGCCTTTATCTGATGAGCCATCTCACCAGCCCAACATTTGTGTTACGTTTATCTATTCAGTGTGTGTGTGTGTGTGTGTGTGTGTGTGTGTGTGTGTGTGTGACTTATCACATCTACCACAGCACACATGTATATGTATGTGTGCTAGTAGTACATGTATGGCACACGTGTGTGGGGGTATTTGTATGTGTGTGTTAGTAGTACATGTACCATGGCACACCTATGGAGGCCGTCAGTTCTGTCCTCCTACGTGGGAGTCCATGAACTCAAGCCACCATGTGCAGTAAGCAAGTGTCATTTCAGCAGCTTTCACACTTGTCCTGTAACAATGTCTCATGTTATAACCTGTCCTGTTGGTCTGCTCCACTGTTTCTTTCCTGTTTCTGGTCATTATGAACACATGATGCCATGACTTGGTGCCACAAACATCTTCCTGAGGTCATGGGCTTCCAGTTCTCTTCAATGAAAACTTAAACATGGAGTAACTGGTCATCACATAAACAAACATGATATAACTCATCATCACATAAACATGGAATAACTCGTCATCACACCTAAGGGGATCTGTGGACATCCTGTTGCAAGACATGCTGCATTAAAATATCCAATAAAACCTAGGACAATGTTTAGAGTGACCCAGTGGACGCACACAAAACGCTTCCAGAGTCTTTTGTCTCCCAAGAATGGTGCCTCAGTGAAAGACACGCCTTCCTAGAGTCTCACCTGACTGTCACTTCCAAGCACGTCAGAAACATCAAATAAACGTCACTGACTTCCCTCGAGGTGACAGATGATAGGCATAGGTCACTAGCAGAGAATTGGCCCTGAGCTTTAATATTCCTCTGTCGTTAACTTCCTATCAGAAGTTTAAATATAGATTATTCTACCCAAAAGTAATTGTTGCTTCTGAAACCCAACACCCATGCGATTCTCCTTCCAGAATGTTCCAGCTCTGCAGCTGAGTGAAGGAGGCCTCCTGGTCGTGTGAATGATGGGACCAATGCTTTTGACCTCACTGTCCATTGGCTGACGCTGTAAACACAGGTAAGGTCCTTCTCTCAAATTAGCTGTGTTGTTGTTGTTTTTGTTGTTGTTGTTGTTGTTGTTGTTAGGAGAAATGACATCATTCTAGGTTAATTAGCACTTTTTTCTTTTAAAATCATGAAATCACATCAAAGTGATAAGAATAATTATCACCATTTACTGACAGTACCACAGACACTAATAGCAAACGTGTGTGTTTGTGTGTGTGTGTGTGTGTGTGTGTGTGTGTGATCACTATCTTAAAAATAATATCAGGGAACTCAATGTAAATGCATTTGAATGTTAAAGTGAGCAGAGAGAGTTGGGACAGTGACTTGGTGGGTAAAGCACAAAAGATAAGGAAGTGAGTTCTGTCCCTAGCACCCATATTAAAAGGCCAGGCACACATGTAATCCCAGTGCTGGGGAGACAAACACAGGAGGATCTTGCTGGGCAACCAGTAGGGCTGAATCAGTAAATTCCAGCTCAGTGAGAAAGCTTGTCACCAAGGTTGACTTCTGCACACAAGCACATATATGTGCACAGACACATGCGAGCACACATCTAGCAGCGGACAACTACAGAACTCAGAGCCACGGTGTCTCCTCCACGAGTTACTCAGTATTGTTGCTTTGAGTCAGGCTGCAAAAGACAGACGGATTAATGAAGCCCTTTATTAGACAAGGCCTGAGCATGAATTAAAAGCCCCGATGAGGTCCTCTGGGGCACTCCGTAGTTGAAGGTCAGGCTGCCATTACACACTTTCCACTGTAAACTAACTAGACTGTGGTGAGCTGCTGTTTTCTTTCTCTTCCCCTCCAGCCTCCTCAGGGAGCATCTCAATTCAAAGAAAGACCAGGAGAGGCAGGCCGCTTGCCGTGAATAATCGGAAAGGATCTATAAGTTCAAAAGCAACTGGAATTCCTAGAAGAGATTGAATGTTATAAGGATAAACGGGTCAGTATTTTAAAGACAAAACCACCCTTGTTTAGTATCAAGTGAGTATTGGTCACAGGTTCACATGGCTTTCGTTATTTGTATGGTCGCCTCCATTGGTTCTTTTCCCTAAACGGAGTTCAAGCATTCAGACTCTGAGCGAAGTTGAAATCAGAGGTGGTTGTTTTTCTTTGGGTCTCCCTTTTCTCTTTCCTTGTTTTGGAGGTAACATTAACAGTTACCTCGCTGAAGCCTCAATGAGGTGGAGTACACAGGACACTTTCTTAGGACGTATAGACAAATCCAATCTACGGCTGAAAGAGGAAAAGAGCGTGTCTGTCAGGATGTGTTTCTTAAATGCAAAAGTGGTGGTGTTGCAGGAGTCTGAAGTAAAGAGAGAAAAAGGAATTGTTTTCTACAGACCATGTCTGACGTATCAGTTTTTAGATGGCGACAACACCCCGCTGAGCCTCCGTTCTGCTTGTACCAGTAGAGAAAACAACTGTATGGTTCGAGTAGCTTTTTAAATTTCAGTTACCGGGACTCCACCATCGTTTTACACTCATGACAGTTAAGTTCTCAGGATGCACAGCATCATCAGGAAGAAAGAGAAAGGAAAGAAAGAAGGAAGGAAGGAAGGAAGGAAGGAAAAAGAAAGAAAGAGAGAGAGGAAGGAAGGAAGGAAGGAAGGAAGGAAGGAAGGAAGGAAGGAAGGAAGGAAGGGATCAGAAAATAGCAAATTCCAGGTTTGTTTCAAAATTTGTAGGGTGGAAATTCTATTTTTCCAGATAATGCATAGACTATATTTTAAAAAAATAAAAGTATAAATGGGAATCAAATCAGAGAGATCCACCATGTTCAATTCATTATCTGTAGAGAACTTTTAAAGCTGTGTTAACAATCTAAAGGGGGAGAGAAGTGAGGTGGGAGGAAAGAGTGCTGGCCCTGCTGCACTTCTCTTCTCTCAAAGCTGCTCAGAGCTGTGGTTTCCTTCAATGCACATAGCCTGGCATGTTGCAGACAGAGAATTAACCAAGGTGCTATAAAAAGATAAATAGTTCTAAGGCGGACTAATTGTCAAGTGGAGGTCATGCCAAATGCTACCAAGGAGACCACGTTGGGAGAAGGTTGTCGGCATCCTGGAGAGACACAGAGTGTAATTCAGGCTCAGCCATTCCGTGACGGAGGCTTGTCATCTACAGCTGCTATCTGGTGCACAGTGGGCATCCAAGGGTCTTAGCTCCTCCATGGGGGTCACTGGAGTTCACCCATAGCTGGAGGAATATGAGGGCCACCTCATCGGTCACTGGATAATCCCCAGGCTTCTGCACGTCTGGCTACGACTCACAGGCAGAGTCTGCTCTGATGATCACAGGCCAGATGGTTGCAGAACAACAGGTCCCCGTGTAACTGAGTTCGCCTTTTATTTGAACAAGGATGAATTCTGGGTGACTAGAAAGATGAGGTGGGCAAAGTGTCTGCTGAGAAAGCACGAGGGTCTGAGCTCAGGTCCCAGAACCCATGGAAAGGAAAAGTGTCAGGCATGTGGTGCATATAACCCTCAGGGTAGAGAAGAAATAAGGGACCCTCTGGCATTCCTCTATCACCAAAGTGGGCCACTGGTCTCTGTCTCTCTCTCTGTCTCTCTCTCTGTCTCTCTCTCTGTCTCTCTCTCTGTCTCTCTCTCTGTCTCTCTCTCTCTCACACACACACACACACAAGCATGCATAAACTTACATATACTCATGTGGTATACACATGCACGTGCATACACATACATGCATACACACATGTGTGCACACATATACACCCATGCATGCACACACATGTATATGGACACATACACATGCACCCATATACACACATGCACGCACGCACAGATTCACTCATCCATGCACACACACAAACATGCATGAACATGTATACACTCATGCATGTACACATAGACATGCACACACAGGTGCATGCATACACTTATACACTCACATGGGCAAGAGTGTGTTTTGTGAGGCATCCTAATTTTCATTACATAACACTAATTTTTGATCAGCCACAAGAGTGCAATTACTCCAGGTCCTTGTTAGGCAGAATGAATTAGGCATCTTACACCCTGTTGCCTAATGAAAAACCTTGATGAGAGACCCCGCTCTCTGAGAGCCCCTTGTGTGATAATCCATTAAATTACCCTTCAGAAATTCTGGAAGGCCCTTGGTTCAATATTGCCAGCACGTGATCACGTGCTTACATCCCGTCACCTTTGCTCCTCAGTAAAACGCCCCATTGTGTGCTGTGTTCTATTCCAGGGCTTTTAACTTTCTGTGATGGCCACTTACAGCACAGAGTGCATGTAGGCCATGTCACCGTGCAGGGGACATTCGTTCACTCAAAGGTGCTACTGACAGTTATGCCCTCACTTTATTGATCTGTCTCCTAAAAGCACACACCTTCCCAGAGGTTAGGAGAGAAAGGAACTTTATCTTAGAAAGATACTTGTGTGTGTGTGTGTGTGTGTGTGTGTGTGTGTGTGTGTGAGAGAGAGAGAGAGAGAGAGAGAGTTCATGTATGTATGTCTAGATGTGTATGAGTGTGTATGTGTGTGTTGTGGGTGTGTGTGTGAGAGAGAGAATTCATGTATGTATGTCTAGATGTGTGAGTGTGTGTGTGTGTGAGAGAGAGAGAGAGCGTGTTCATGTATGTATGTCTAGATGTGTGTGTGTGTGTGTGTTGTGGGTGTGTGGGTGAGAGAGAGTATGTGTATCTATGTCTAGATGAGTGTGGGGGTGTGAGTGAGAGAGAGTACGTGTAAATATGTCTAGATGAGTGTGTGTGTGTGTGTGTGTGCATGCACACATACAGGCATGCCTATGTGACTTTTAGATTGTTTAAGAACTGAATGGTCCCGGAGAAAGCAACTGTGAGAATTTCCTAGTCTCAGCCCTGTGGTGACTAATTAGGGGACTTTAAGCAAAGCTATGTATTTCTGTGCATCAAGCCATTTCTTGACACAAATGTTTGACGAAATTTCCAAACTGCTCATTGAGAAACTTGCAAAACAAAGTGATGAAGAAAAATCTCTGCAGTGGGTGGACTGTGAGGACGCCCATTTCACTCTACCATAGTGGGATTCTCTGGTATGTGTGTGTGTATGCATGTGCTTGTGTGTGCATGTGTGTGTGTATGTGTGTGTATGCGTGTGCGTGTGTGTATGTATGTGTGCGTGTGTGTATGTGTGTGCATGTATGCATGTGCATGTGTGTATGCGTGTGTATGTGTGTATGCGTGTGCGTGTGTGCGTGTGTGTGTGTGTGTGTGCACTCCTGAGTGTCACAGTTCACAAGTGGATGTCAGAGGATAACTTGGGGAATCCGTTCTCTTCTACCAAGTGAGTCCCAGGAATTAAAATCTGGTCATCAAGCTGGCAAAACACCTTCACCCTCATCTCCCCCTCCTCGGTTTTACCTTTTAACATTTGGGAGTCTAAGTCAGGAAGAAGGAAGATCCCCAGGAATTTATGGCCAGCCTGGGCTATATAAGGAGACCCTGGAGGGAGCTAGGCAAGAAGGAGGAGGAGAAGAAGAAAGGAAGGGAAGGAAGGGGAGAGAGAAGGGAGGAGAAAGAGAGGAGACAGAGGGGGAAAGAAGGGAAGTTCAGAACCTAAAACTCAAGTAAATGCAAGGTGTTGTTAGCAGCTTGCCTACAATCCCAGACTCAGAAGGAGGAGACGACCCCCGAGAGCAAGCTGGCCAGTTAGACTAGCTAATTCTTGAGCTCGGAGTCTGACTGAGAGATTCTGTCTCATTGAATAACATGGAAGACCCATCCCCAGGCCTCTCATACACACGTACCCATGTGCACATGTACCCCCATGCAATCTGCCTACACATGTGCAAGCATACTTATAAATATAACACACACACACACAGAGAGAGAGAGAGAGAGAGAGAGAGAGAGAGAGAGAGAGAGAGAGAGAGAGAGAGAGAGAGAAATGGAAAAAGAAGATTGAGATGTGACTCTTGATATTAGGTGCTCACTGCCTCTGGCTGCCCGCCCCTAACCTCACCCCCAGGAAATGTTGTTTTTTGAATTGTTTCTGTTAACCAACAGCCTTATAACAGAAAGTCATACTTTCCATTACCCCATAGGGCAGTGTCCTAGAAAGAACTTTGTCTCATGTGGGGATGCTTATCACACCCTGGTTAGAACAAAGGCAAATCAACTCATAACTAAATGAGGACATCCTCATAACCTTAATGGGCTCACCCCTCTTGCCCTGTTAGAAAATGCATGGCCTTTCTCTGATCCCATGTCTGCATTTAATCTTGGGAGGTGAGAAGGTTAAGAAAATCTAGGTCATACACAACAGCTGCTGATATTACTGCTTTTGTGTAAATGATGCAGACTTACCTTACACCTTACCTTCCCAAGTTACCTCCTCATCCTCAGCCGTTCCTCCACGCTCCCTCTCACTCTGCATCCACACTCCATCTCACTGTGCGTGCACACACACACACACACACACACACACACACACACGTTCTATCTCACTGCACACACTCTCTCTCAGTGCACACACATGCTCCATCTCACTGCAAACATACTCCATTTCACTGCACACACATACATGCTCCCTCTCACTGCACACACATTCTCCATTTCATTGTGCACCAACACTCCAAACTACACACACACATTGAAGCCTGCATCTTATCTTGCATTTCCCTGTTTGTTCTTTCCTGTGATTCAGTCATGTGCTGTGGCAAAGCATACCTATGGGCCTGCAAAAAATATATATACAGTGTGTGTGTGTGTGTGTGTGTGTGTGTGTGTGTGTGTGTGTGTGTGTGTGTCTGCAAATTTTTAGGTAGGTAGTGATAGATGATAGATTATCGATTATAAATAACAGATAGATAATAGATGGTAGGTAGATAGATAGATCATAGATAACTGTAACCACAGTCAGAATCCACCATGTTTAAAATGGTGCTTCTATGGAAGGTGTTAAGCTCAAAATGTCTCCTTTCCTACTTCCAACTCTTCCTTAGGTTTATTTACTTTATGTTATGTCTGTGGGTCTTTTTCCTGCATGTAATATGATGCCCTAGCAGTCCAGAAGAGGGATTTGGAACCCTGGAATTCGGGTTACAGATGGTGGTAAGCTACCATGTAGGTACTGGGAACCTAACCCAGGTCCCCTGCAAGGACAACAAGGGCTCTTAACCACCCCAGAGATCTCTCCAGACCTTCCCACTGCTTTCTGAAGAGAGGAAGTAGAATCTCACTGTGTAAGCCTTTGCAGAATATTAAATATTGCTGCCACAGTCATGCACAGCTTCTCAACAGGGGATTAAGTAACCTTCCCAGTCAACAAGTTAAGAAAAGCATTGCTGGTTAAACACACTCTATTTACCGTGAAAAACTAACTCACTTACATAATCCCACAGGTTGGGCTAATCCTGGTGATGTTATTTCTCTAGGTATGCCACACTCCAAGGGTTTGGGAATTCATGAGGAGAATTCCACCCAGCTAAATGGGAAAAGTTTTCCATTATTTTAAATGAACTTAAGGTGAGTGGTAAAGGTTCTTTTTGACTGTATACTGATACTACTCCTAAAGACCTTATATCAATTATCATTATATAACTACTTTGAGAATTCTATTACAATGTTTATGGTTCTCTAAAGGTTTATTTATTTTTATTTTGTGTGTGTTTTATTTTACTTTTATGTGTATGGGTGTTCTGTCTGCATGTGTGTATGTCTGTGCACCACTTGCATTCAGTGCCCTGGGAAGCCAGAAGAGGGCGCTGGATCCCCTAACATTGGAGTTACATATGGTTGTAAGCTGCCATGTGGATGCTGGAAACTGAACGCAGGTCCTCTGGAGTGCTCTGAACTGCTGAGCCACCTCTCCAGCCCTGAGATATGTATCCTGCTTAGGGAACTTTTTTTTAATTTTCAGTAATGATAAAGTTTCAGTGATAACTATGAACACTGACAGGTAGGGTATACAAAAAAAAATACAACAGAATTTGCTACAGGGATCAGCATGTCAGTTCTAACAGTGAGTCATGAAGAAACAGAGTGCAGGCCAACAGGCATTAGAGGGACTGGAGTGACCCACTGCTTCCTGCACAGGACCCAGGTTTGATTCCCGGCACTATCATGGCATTACACAACCATCTGTAACTCCAGTTCCAGAGGATCCAGTGCCCTCTCCAGGCCTCTCCAGGTACTGCATGCTTGTAGCACACAGACATAGATGCAGGCAAAAGCCCATGTACATAAAATAAAAACTGACTATTAAAACTTAAATTCGTTCCTGGCATGCCCCTGTTATACGTTGCATTTATCTCTGTGGGTGTAGGTGAATTTAGTGAATTTGGGGTAAGTACTGTTAGTATTTTTTAAACCTAAGTATTTTGCCTTTAAAATTATTGTACAAAAGAGTACTTACATATGTACTCAGATGTGAAGGGCAAACGTAGTCATGCCAACATAAAAGCAAGCCCATGGCTGTGGCAAACAGCAAGGCACACAGGTATTCATATGAAGAGGGTGCTCTGGCAGGCAGCTGAACACTTACGGTGAGAAACGCAGCATGCCGGTTGAGTTTCCCTATTGTATCAGGAAAGAGAACCTCTATGTTCTGACACTTAACGAATCCCTGGTGGAAAAATGTCAAGTTGCATAGTGGCCTTACCATGTTTATGAGGAAGACTATCTTCATTTAAATATCCATGTGCGCGAGCACAGACAAACACACCTGTACCTCCAGAGGGTGTGTGCCCACAGTGTTAGCCGTGGTTCCCCCGAGAAAGAGGAGTGGAAAGGCCTTGGAGAGCGGATGAGGCGATTGGGTGTAGGAGTGACGAAGTTCTTTTTTCGTCTAAACATTCCAATGCAATACAAACCCGATATCGGTTTGTCAGCGTCGTCTGAAATCCCGATGCACAATCTCCTCACTGTCGCTTTTACTTTTGCTCCAATCTCTATGAGGAAAAAGTTACATTCATGTCAGAGCTTTGAAGGATATTGTAACTGGATTTGCCAGGATGAAGATATCCAAGAGTTACTGCCCCACCCCTCTCTTTGACTATCAGGCTATACTGAAACAATAGACCCCCAGAAACTGGAATTCCCTCAGGAATCTCATTCTGGGAGAAGAGAATGTCTAAAGCCTGGGCCAGTTGGAGAGAACCCTGCCTTCTGCTTCCTTTCACCTCGCTCAGAACCTCTTCTGCAAGCAGCCACCCTGGATACACGTCCTTTTCTCTTTCCTGTTAATGTGGCTGTTTCAATCAGCTTATGGAGGACCGGTGGCTGAACCTGGCTTATTGTGACCCCCAAGTCCATCAGTAAAACAAACAAACTTTCTGAGCTGTAACCCAAGTCAGAACACTGAGTCTCACGTATTTCTATCATCAGAGCTTGGGGTGCCCCTGGAAACAATGCCCAGTGTCATTTTCCAGCTTCCAGATGGTGTCACCAACATCCAGTGACCTTCATCAATGTGGTTAAGAACTGCTCGGCTGTTTCACCCAAAAGGATTGTTACTTACGAAAATCACAATGGGATTTTGATGAGTTGATTGTAGCTTCCACCTAATAAATTTTAAATTGTTTCCATTATTAACCAAACAGGTGTGACTTCTCATTATATGTAACTCATTTGCCCAACATTTTTTTAAAAGAAAAGTAACAAAAGAAGAATAGGAGATCACATCTAGAACACGTGTGTAAACTGAGTCTTCTTGTGACAATCAGAGCGCCTGGCTCATAGACACACTAAAGGCCATGCAAAAGGTCCTCTGTCCTTATCATCTAACAGTCCACACACACACACACACACACATGCACACACACACACCCATAGTGTGCTGAATTTTGCAAGAGCAGCTCTAATTCTCATCCTGAAGTAGGGACGCTCTGACTCCTGAATGTTTAGTGTCACCACTGGTAGTCATCGCTGCCAGTGACTGGTAAACTGGGTCAATCTAATTCTAATCTCAGGAGCAACATGGACTTCGTATCTAGGGACAGTTAATAAATTACATCCCTTGCTCAATGTCCTGCTTGCTTCCAGATGCATGCTTGAGCTTCCATGAATCGCTAATTTGCACACCTTGTGCCTTCTCTCCCACAGTACAGCCTCTGCCCGCTTAAATACCAGGAGCTTTAATCACCGTCGGAGCCAAGCTTTTGGAGTCAGGTCAGATTTCCCCAGGCTCAGACTCTATTTGATTGCCCTCAGCAGATGTGTGCTGGTACCAGTTTTGGCTTGTATGGGAGCCGGGGGTTTCTTCATTTGCAGACACTTACTGCGTCTCAGCATAAGGTGAGGGTCCCAAAGAGATGACCCAGAATCAAGTTCTGGGGAGGCCTGGAACTCGGCAAGAACTTGAAAGCGGGTTTCATCTTTAAAGCTGGAGGTGTGACAATGGCGTTCTGGCTTCTTTTCCGAGCTGAGTTGGAACACCCACCGGCAGTGAGCATGAGACGCAGACGGTTTGTCTCCCTTTTAACAGAGGTCACCTTCTTTATCCCACTGCCTTTGTGTTGGTAAGACAAAACTCAGCTCACACAAGAGAGATTCCCTTTATGTTTCTCTTGAATAACAGTTCTGATGCCTGCCACCAATGCCAGGAAAATTACTATGTGGGATTTTGAAGCCCTTCTGGCTTCACCAATAAGGAAAAAAGACAGGAGGTTTTGTGCATTCTGGTGTATTTCACCAAGAGCTAAGAAGTTCATTTTTAAGAATGGTAAGACTTGGGCTTTTTACAACCGTGCAGCCATTCTCGATGTATATTAATTAGGTGAAGTGCGGGCTGGGGTTCGGGGATTAAATGTACTTTCTGGGGCTGCAGAGATGGCTCAGAGGTTGAGAGCATGGATTGCTCTTCCAGAGGTCCTGAGTTCAATTCCCAGCAAACACATGGTGGCTCACAACCATCTGTAATGAGATCTGACGCCCTCTTCTGACATGCAGATGTTTATGCAGAACACTGTGTATATAATAAATAAATAGATCTTTAGAAAACATACTTTCTGATATCAAATGAGAGTGACTGGAGATTTAAAAAGAAAAACTTGCTTTACTGTCTTTAGTTGACAGTGACGAGTGAGTCAGGAGGCAGGCTGTAAGACAGAGAGTAGAACTCGGCAGAACTGGCCCAGCTACAGAGATCCAGTTAAGGAAAAGGTACTTTCTACCCAGGCAGACAACCCCACAGGATCTGCTCAGACTTCAGTGTAAGCAACGGCTTGCTGCAAAAGGTTACAGAGACTTCTATGACCAGGAGACTGGCAAAATTAATTTTCCTAAAGGATGGGAAGTTATCCATCTGCCCGGGTTTTATGCTATACTATTCCAAAGCCAAGAGCACAGGTTGACCTTGGTGCATTTATGCTGAGAACTATTAGTTCCACTGTGGGCAGAATGATCTAGTAACATTTTCTTAGTCCATTAGCCAAACAGCAACACTGTATTTCACCCTCAACCTATACACAGAGACTGTGTGTTACAGTTAGACCCTAAGAAATACTCAGTTACCACTTGTCCTGGTTAGCTCTTTCCCTCCCCTGATAAGACATGAGACAAAACCAACTTGGGGAGGAAAGGCTTTACTTCACCTTCAGGTTCCGGACCATCATCCAGGCGAGATAAGGCAAGAGCTTGGATGCTACTTACGGGCCCATGGGCTTGCTCAACTAGCTTTCTCACACAGCCCAGGTCAGCTGCGTAAGGTTGATGCTGCCCACAGTGGACTGGGCCTTCTACATCAAGTAGCCGTCAAGAAAATGCCCATAGACAGACATGTCCACAGGCAGATCTGGTGAAGGCAGTTCCTCAGCCGAGGCTTCATCTCCCAATGTGACTCTAGGTGTGTGGTAAGTTGACCGTTGAAGCTAACTGACATCACTCTGCTATCTTAAGGCTAGAGTGGAAATCCTGACCCACTTTCAGGAATAACTTTGTAGCCACAGTAGTAGCAGTAGCATCAACAACTACTTCTTGGCTGACAGCAGATTCACTCAGCCTGACCTCCATGGTGGCTACTAATCTCAGAGTAACAAACCAGTTTGCTGTGTCAATGTTAGATGCTTTAAATATGAAGAAAGCTAGTCTTACAAAATTTCAGGTTTCCTAGGATCTGAATTCACTTGCACCGAACTTTAACCCCTGTGCTCCCAGCCCCTCAATATAGACCAAGGTTTAAGCAGCTCACACCTCTTAACTCAGAGCTCTACCTCTGAGACTCTAGAAGTCAGTGGTAATTGTGGCAGGGTGAGACGGCTTCTTCTGAAGGATTTCCAGGCTCCCTCTGCTATAAAGAGACTTCTGGCATTGGCAAGGGAGCCCCAGCCCAGCCCCTGACAATGAGTCTTCTTTAGAGAGGCTGAATGTCCCTCAGAAACAGCATAGAAAGAGACACTCAGCTGGTGTTGGCAGAAAGGGAGGCATGAGCCTAACCGGAAGTATAGCTGTGTGTCTCCAGGGAAAGGGAGACTTGGAGACACCTAAAAATACAGTGTTTGTGTCAAAGGGAACTGTAGAGTGTTTGGTGTTTGAAAATAGAGAAAATAATAAGCCACGATGAAAAGCATCAGTCAGTCCTTTATCCTTCATGTTATATATGTATGGGTGTGTGTGTGTGTGTGTGTGTGTGTGTGTGTGTGTGTGTGTGTGGTTGTGTGCACACATGTGCATGTGAGTGAAGGTCTAGGGTATCTGCCCCATTAATCAATACTGCATTCCCTTGAGACAGGCTCTCTCACTAATCCTAGAGGAAGGCTGGCAGCCAGCAAGTCCCAGAAATTCTCCTGTCTCAGTACCCTGCCCACGCTTAGTACAAACACACTTGACTCCACCTGGCTGCTGGAGGTTTGAACCCAGGTCCTCATGTTGGCCAAGCAAGTGCCCTTATTTGCTGAGCCATCCTCCAAGTTGTCCAGATCAGTCTTTTTACCTGACAATAAAGACCATGGTTCTTAGGATATCAGTGTCAACTGGGCAAGATGTAAGGTCTCAGCCCTCCCCACCTCCCTGCCTCTGACAGATCTATTCTACTGGAGTCTTGGGGGATGAGCAGCAGCCGGGTCTGTGTGGAGTCTGAGCAGGCTTACATTTAAGAAGCATCACCTTCACAGACACGGGCAAAGACTTAAACATCTCTCTGGCTGCTGTCCCCATGTGCGGTACTCTGTAGACTTGGAACCTCACTGTGTGCAGCTATAGAATGGTGGATCTTGGCACAGAGAGGCATGTAACATTGTAGTCTTGACCCTGCCTGTAAATGTATCCATTCCCAGTTAGAAACAAAATACCCAACAGCGTGTGGATGTTTGAACGGGTGACACGATTCCGAGCAAAGGAAAGGTAATAGAATCATTAAAATCGGCTTTGTCATATTCTAAGGGAAGGGGTACAGGGTCCTATAACATTCTCTTCATTTCTGTGCTATGGGAACAGCAGAGCTACAGCTCAGCTAAACCTTTGACACTGACGACAGTTGTCCTTTTGTAGCTGGGGACACACTGTTTTCTCCACTAGTGGGGTTTTTTGTTTGTTTGGTTGGTTGGTTGGTCGGTTGGTTGGTTGGTTGGTTTTTTCTTGTTTTTATTCCTAGGTTTCTTGCACTTTGCATAATGAGCACATACCAATTTTTCATTAATTAAATCTGGTCTTTGACAGCATGTATGCAGTTTGAACATGTATGCAGTATGCTCCCACCACTGTCATCAGCCTGTCTCACCTTCTCCCGACCCCTGCCTGTCCCCTCCTCCCTTACGCACATTCATGATTTTTGTTTGCTTGCTTTATTTTGTGAGCCACTGTGTTTCATCAAGGCCATCTGTAAGACAGCAGGAAAGACTGAGCCCCACCTGCCCCGCCCACAACTGTGACTGACTGTTGACAGGGCCAATCTTGTGTGGGTCCAGAGGTAATTTACACTAATTCAATTAAAATGCATAATGACCTTGTTTCTATAATGAAGAGCTATGTATCCTTTCCTTCAGACAAATTCAAGACAGGGCCTGGAAGGCTCTCCTGGGATGAGAGAAAGCAAGAGGGTTGCTGGGAAGTTCCCAGACCTAGAGCACCTGGCTCTGGCCTTCCACCTGCCTCTCAGAATTTCCGTATAATTATGTGGCCATATTGCATAGTTGGGATGAAGCCTAGCGCCACAGAATGGAAAACCTCGAGTAGCAGTGATTTGACCAAACCACATCTATTTTATTTCATGTATAAGAAATTAGGAAGCCAGACCACTTCTAAACTGCTTTCTTCAAAATCACAAAAAGCAATTCTGCTTATCTCTCACAGGCCAAAATTTAAACACTTCATTCAGCCCCAAAGAAGTTGGGAAGTGCAGTCCTCTACCTGAATACATTGTTATCCTGAAAAACTTTACTACTGAATAAAGAAGACTAGACACTGGAAGTGTGTAACAGTCACTGCACAGCATCACTGAGAGAAGCACAAGAAAACAAACTGACAGATGAGGGATTCCTCTGCCATTTCCCTAGTGCTGGAGTGAGGAGAGAGCCAGTGTAAAGCGCTGGGCTTATCAATGACACTGTGTTTGTCTGCCTCCCGTCACTGTAACAAAATACCTGGGACAATTAAGTGCCAAAGAGGAAAGGTTTATGTTGGCTCAGCTCTGGACACTGCAGTCTGTGAGCTAGCTAGTGGTCCCCTTGCTTCAGAGTTCTGGAGAAACGGCCCATCATGGTGTTACTGTGACAGAGAAAACTGCTCACTTCATAAACTAGGAAGAGATCCGAGCCCCCCAATACCCTCTGCAGACATGTCCCCCACCACGCCCCACCTCTTAAATATTTTACCACCTACCAATAATACTGCCCTAAATAACAAGCCTTATGTATGGGTGCTGGGTGTGCTGAGCATCCAGTTACAGCAGGCTGCTTCAAAATATAGCTTTACTCAGCAGCCAAGGGAGATGACTGTCTGTCAGTCAAGTGCTCCTCAGTCAGGTGCTCCCCAACCAAGTGCTCCTCAGTCAGGTGCTCCCCAGTCAGTGCTCCCCAGTCAAGTGCTCCCCAGCCAAGTGCTCCCAGTCAAGTGCTTCTTAGTCAAGTGCTCCCAGTTTAAACATAAGGACCTGAGCTTGATCTTGCCACAGCCCATGTAGAGCAATTGTCTGGAGGATGTGTGCCTGGAATCCAGCACTGGGGAGGCAGAGACAGGATACCTGGGGTGTATCCTCTGGGGCTTACTGATCAGACACTTTAAATAAATATATATTAGTATAAATATATTTATATATATTCACATAATTTGTCTAGATCATTTGCCAAACAAAATATGTATTTCGCCATATATAACAGACTCAGCAAATCACCTAGACAGATTATTATACCCATTAATGTGAATCTGGTAATCCCGAATATACACCAATAACTTTTGTGCACAGTTCCACAGATATCCTTTCTGCCTGCTCCCTCTGAGTGACAACCCTTCGTGTACCACCTTCTCACCCGGGGCAAGGAATTCCCATGTAGGTAGCAGGATTACTCGGAATAATGATCCATTCTGGGATGTAGTCCGTTGGTAAGGGCTTGCCTCTCATGTACAGGGCCCGGGATTAGGCAACACTGCATAATCCTACAACTGAAGAGACTGCTGAGATGATCAGATGTCCAAGGTCATCCTAGGTCATATAGCCATTTGAGACTCGCATAGGCTAGAGACTCTGTCTCGAACAAATAAAAACCTTCTTTAAAGGTTTATTTTCATTTATGTGTATGAGGATGGGTCTGGCAGGGGGTGTACCTGAATGCGGGTACCCACAGAGGCCAGAAGAGAGCATCACATTCCTGGAAGCACAGTAGCAGGCAGGTACGAACAGACTCATGTGTGCTGAGAACCCAACTCAGGTTATCTACAAGGGCAGCAAATGTCCTGAACCACCGTGCCATCTATCTGTCCCTCCCGAGGAAACAAATTTTGAGAATGGATCTCTCAATCCCAAGATTTGTGTCTGCATCTTGAGTAAGTTGGTGGCAAAAAGGGACAAAGGACTGAGGATGGTCTAGAGCCCAGGGCGGCCCGTGGGCCTCTACCCCCACAGCGCTGCACGAGAAGAAGCTAAGTTCACTGCAAAACTTGGATTTTGAGGTAACTTTTAGAAATGTCCGTATTTCCCTAAAACTTCTCCAGGACTTTCGGGGGGTCATGATCCCAATTTTGGATTAAACGACTTTAGCCGTTATTCCAAATAGAACCCTGGTGGCCCATCTTTCACCTATAAGAACTTCAATTATAAAGATTAAGCCACAAGGAAGGAATCCACACAGAACAATGGAGGTGGCAGTGGCACTTGTCATTTTCCGAGCCGATACCATCGCCCAGCCCGAGTCGAGCATAAAGGCCAGTTCTGGAGACGAGCATTCTCCCGAAAGGAGAAAATGGAGATGAGCACTATGAAAATTCTAAAACATTTCCCAGACATCACTTAGAAGCCACCGGACACAGAAGGGATTCAGTAATTGAAGAAGATACGTGGGGTTTTCTGATGGATTAAGGAAATAATTTTGTGAGTCTTGTATGCTCAAGGAGATAAAATGAATACTGTTGAACATGGAAGAAAACGGTGTCCAGACACTGAGATTATGAGAAACTAATCGTTTTGAGATTTGGGGAATTTCAATTGCCTTGATACCATCAGATGATTTCAGGGCATTGTGCAAAGAATCAGAAAAGAGGCGAGCGGCACTGTGGTTGGGACACCTGCCCATGCTAGGACTCACTCTGATCACCGCTAAGTGAGCTCTCCATTGTTCAAAATGGTTCTAGAGCAGAGCGGCTGGAGAGACTGCTCAGTGGTTAAGGCTGTGCATTGCTCATGTAGAGGACCAGCGTTTGATTCCCAGCACCCACATCAGAGGGCTCAGAGCCACCCATGGCTCCAACTCCAAGGGATCCAAATGCATTCTTCTGACCTCCTCAGGTACACACCCACACACACACACACATTCATACACACACACAAACACACACACACACATTCATACACACACATACACACACATGCACACACATTCACACACACACATACACACACATTCACAAACACGCATACACACACATTCACACACACATACACACATTCACACATTCACACACATACACACACATACATTCACACACACATACACACACATTCACACACACACATTCACACACACACACACAAAATAAAATATTTTTTAAATCCCAGAGTTGGGAAAGATGAGTCTGAATAAAGCGTGGAGACTGGAGTTTGTTTCCAAAGAAGTTGTATAAAAATCAGCCCTGTAACACCAGTGCTGGGAGGCAGAGACCGATGATCTCCAAGGCCAGCTGCCTAGCGAGGGCAGCCCACTCGGGAAGCTCTGGGCTCAACTAAGCTGGCCTGCCTTAGTACATTGCTTTTGATGAAAGGCAATAGGGGAAGACAAGTCTTTGTCTTTGTCCTCCACACTCATATGCACACCAATCTGTATACATGTGCACACACATGCATGCCAACACATTTCCATATGCACACCATACTCACAACAAAACAAAACAACAACAATAACACCACCCTGACTCTAGAGGAGTTTCCACCACTCTTCTCGGCACACCAGGCCATAGGGAATCTGGAGGCTTCTCTGGAGGCAAAGTGAGCATCTGGGATTTTACAGACACAGATGTGCAAGCTGGATCTGGGCAACCATAGACCAAAAGGGAGGCAAAGCTCTTGTGGATTGGGCCAGGCAGGTAGTTCTTGGCTACGACATTAAACCACAATCATCAGAAGAAGAAACCGATGACTGGAATTACACTGTAGTTTGAATCTTCCGCTAGTTGCAAGGCATGTTAACCAGGAGAAAATGGAAGGCGGGGCCTAGGGAGGTGTTGAGAGAACGCATCAGAGCTGAGAGCACTTTCAGAGGAAGGCAGTTCAGCTCCCAGCACCACCTCAAAGGCGTCAATGATCTCTAGCTCCAGGGGATCTGACGCCATCTCTGGCCTCCGTTGGGTACCGGAACACACAGGCACATACCCATGCACAGAGACACACGAGTACGCGCTTAATTAAAAGTAATTCTTAATTATTTAAAATACATAGAAATCTTTACACACAGAACGCACAAAGAAATTGGTAATGCCAAAACTAAGACAATAACAGCAACAGAAATAAAGACTGAAAACATCGGTTGCTCACACCGCAAAACCGTGTGACAAGCGGACAGTAAAGAAGCCGAAGAGAGATGTCTTGATCCTAGAGGAATGGACAAGGACAAGAGACACCATCGAGTGCTCGTTCTGATAGATGAGACAGAAAGACCGACCACACCATGTGTGGAAGACACAGAGGAATCCTTACTCAGATGCTTTGGAAATGTAAGCCCTTAGAAAACAGTTACATAGCTGGGTTTTTCTTAGTGTATATGCATGTGCGTCTGTGCATAGGTGTGTGCGTGTGAGTGCGGTTGTCCCTAGAGACCAGAGAGGGCGTTGGATCCTCCGGCGCTGGAGTTACAGGCTACTGTGAGCTGGCCAATGTGGATGCTGGGATCTGAATTTGGGCTGTCTGCAAGAGCAGTATGTTCTCTTAGCCTCTGAGCCAACTCTCCCACCTATGCACGGTGTTTTAACGCATCGACCTAGTCATTCTGCTCCTAGATACCTGTCCAAGACGAATGCAAGCACATGAAAATAAAAGTGTGCCCATCAACATTCATGGCACTATTTATTTATTATGGCCAAAATATCCCAGATGTTTACCACAGGTTAGCAAACAAACTGATAAGCAGGCGTCTGATAAAGTACTGCTCTGCATAGGAACGAGCTTCAGACTGGCTATTGTGTGCACAAACCATCAATCAGTTACACCGAGTGAGTAGACTCTGGACGGGGAAGAGTGCATGGGGGTTACGGAAGATAAAAGTTAATTTTTAGGGACAGAAAGCAAGTCAGCGGTTGCCTAGAGATGGGAACGGGAAGGAAGGGGCAGACACCAGTGTTCACCGGGAGACAGGAGAAAGCTGCTGATGGCCAATGCATTTCTTTCCCGAGGAATAATAATGTCTACCTGGGTGCACGCAGGTGCTAAGTGGAGCAAACGTGTCAGGGCCACGGTCTCGGTTTGCTGTGTTGTCACTATGACAGCCATCGAGAAACACAAGCAACTTGCTCTTCATTGACTGGTCTACCAGTGTATATTTTTTTCAGTATTTGTTGATGTTTAGTTTTGCGTGGGTTTTCAATATTAAATTATCAGCACTCTGGTCTCTCTTCAGGCCATACTTTTTTTTTTTTTTTGCTTTTCAAAATTTTTGTAAGATTATCCACGAGGTGGCCACGTGCCTTTAATTCCAGCACCCGGGAGACAGAGGCAGATCTCTGAGTTCTAAGGCCAGCCTGGTGTACAGAGTGAGTTCCAGGACAGCCAGGGCTACGCAAAGAAAACCTGTCTTGAAAAAATAAGTAATAATAATAATAACAACAACAACAATACCAATAACACAATTTTAAGAGTTAACGTGTTTTTTTTAAAGCCCAGGTTTAAGTTTTTAATTATATTTTGTTTTATGTATATGGGTGTTTTGCCTGCATGTGTGTATAAGCACCACATGTGTGTTTCGTGCGTGCATAGCTCAGAAAGCATAAGGTTCTCCAGGACTGGAGTTACAGACAGTTGTGAGCCACCAATGGGTTCTGGGTCAGAACTCAGGTCCTCTGCAAGACCAGCCAGTGTTCTTAACCACTGAGCCATCTCTCCAGCCCCAAGAATTCTAATTTTTATGCAATGTCCCTCATACTGGCTCTGCTATCCAAATAAGAATTAGTTTGTCCTGTCGCCGTGACCATTCAAAGAATCTGTCACCTGAAGCTGGTGGCTCTCAACCTTCCTAACGCTGCAACTGTTTTAATACGGTTCCTCATGTTGTGGTGACCGCCCAACCATAAAATTATTTTCGCTGCTACTTCATAACTGTAATCTTGCCACTGCTATGAATCATAATATAAATATCTGTGTTTTCAGATGATCTTAGGTGACCCCTGTCAAAGGGTTCTTTGGCCCCCAAAGGGGTTGTGGTTGTAACCCACAGGTTGAGAGTTGCTGCCTTAAGACAGTCTGAGTCTGTTGCTTTCCTGTGAAATGAAAGACATTGCTTTCTACACAAGGCTCTGAGGATTAAATGAGATGTTTAAATGCTAATGTATTATTCAAATGAGAAATTCTATTATCATGCCTACAGCTCATGGTCACCAATGTGACTAGTGCTCTATCAAGCTCCTAAAGAACTACAGACTTTCTACAGTCAACAGCAACAACACAAAAACCGGCAGCAACTGGCTGGCAAGATGGCTCAGCTGCATAAGGGGGCTTGCTGCCAAGCCTGACCACCTGAGCCTGATCCCCCAAGTTCACACGGTAGAAGAAGAAAACTGACCCCTGCACGCTGTTCTCCGGTATTCAAACACACAGTAATAAATAAGTCTGCCTTCAGAATTATACTGTTTATTGCTCTCTGACAACTCTCAGTATATAATAAAGATTCCGTGAATGCCTGGGTCCTGTTTTCTCTTATTACAGGAAAGTGAAAATATTGCAGGAGATAATAAAAACCTTATTATTATGTTCTTTTGCCATGGGAAAAACATACCAAAATACTGTATATGGCTTAAGACAACCAGGATGGGAATTATACCGAGATTGTCTCTCTGACACTGGACTTGGTGGCATTTCATGGACTCCAACTGTGGGGCTTGAACTTCAGATCCTTGGCCTGAAAGTGTTCGGCCCCCTGAATTCAGACACACGTGTTGGCCATCAACACAAACGCCAGCGAGGAGGACGTGAAGTAGTTTTATGGTGCCCATTTTTCCTCCCTCCATTCTACAGAACACCAGTCACAGGGTGCTGGCAGAAGTGTGATTTTTAAAGTTAAGGGGGGGAAAGTCAATACGTCTTGGAAAGATTTTTTATAGCAGATCTATATTTTTTTAAGATTCAGACACATATCACTGGGGAAAGAGTGGGTTTTCTTTGTCGTGTCCCCTTTGTTTCATTTTAATCTGGTACTTTTAACACCTGTAGACTGTGGACCCTAGAAAAGAGCTGCTTTAAACCTTATGGCTCCTGGGACCTTTGTGGACTTGACTGGGAGACCATTCCAGACCGTTCACCATGCCATGAAGTGGGCTGCATATGCAGATGTGCTGACAGATTTCACTGGCTCTTTGAAGACCAGACATTTCCAAAATCTCCCCAAGTCTCCTGTTGTAGCTGTTGGCTGGGTGCAGTGTTACTGTGATGGTTTGCATATACTTGGCCCAGGGAGCCGCACTATTAGAAGGTGTGGCCTTGTTGGAGGAAGTGTGTCACTGTGGGGGTGGGCTTGGAGACGCTCCTCCTAGCTGCCTGAGGATGCTCAGTCTGTTCCTGGCTTCCGTCAGATGAAGATGTAGAACTCAGCTCCTCCTGCACCATGCCTGCCTGGACGCTGCCGTGCTCCCGCCTTGATGACAATGGACTGAACCTGTAAGCCAGCCCCAATTACATGTTGTCCTTTATAAAACTCGTGTTGGTCATGGTGTCTGTTCACAGCAATAAGACCCTATCTAAGACAGTTACTCATATCAGAATACTGCTGGATGGTCTTCTCCTATGCCTGGCAAGGAAAAAACAGCCTTATGCAAAAGTTCCAATCTAACAAAAAAAAAAAAAAAGGTAAATTAGGTGGCAGAGCAACAAAAGCCCAGGTATTGATTCAAAAGAGATAACTCCATGATGGAGAGTGTGCCTGGAATGTCCCATGCTCTGGGTTCAAGTCCTAGAACACACACACATACACACACACACACACACACACATACACACACACACACACACACACACACACACACACACACACACACACACCCCAACGTGGCCTAATAAAAGAGCACCCATGAGGATTTGAAGAGTCTTATGACTTTACTTGCTACTTAAAGCACATCTAGACTGCAGCTCAGCCAATATTTACAAAACACTCAGCATGGGCTGAGAATTATGGGTACAGAAACGAATGCTGACAATTGCACAGAAAAGAAAACCAGCTAAAGGGAAGATAATCCAATGGGAGCCATAAGCTCACACAGTCCAGTTTGTGTGTGTGTGTATGTGTGTAAGAGTGTGTAAGTGTGCACATGTGAATGTGTGTGTGCATGTGTGTGCAAGTGTCCACATGTATGTATGGGTATGCTAAGTGTGTGCACGTGCACTCACACACATGTGTGTGTATGTGTACACGTGTGCATGCATACACAGTAGTGTATATGTGGACATGAGTGTCAAGTGTGTATGCACATGTTCCTATACATGTATGTGTGCATATGTGTGTAAAGGCCAGTGGTCAGTGTCAGTCACTATCTTAGTTTTTGAGACAGGGTTTCTTTGGAAATCCAGAGCTCACCAACTGGCCTGTCTAACTGACTACCAAGTCCCTAGCATCCTCCTGTCTCTCCTCCCTCCCAAATGCTGGGATTACAGGCACAAACCATGACACCAGAGGTTTCATATGGGCACCAGAGATTCAAATGTGGCCCGTGTGCTTGCACGGCAATCACTTTATAGACTATAATAAATTAACGTGTGTGTTCCAGGATTTACAAATAAAGAATACCCTTTCAAACACCCCCTTGCTAACTAATCCACTTCCCTCCACTGCAGCTCTCTCACCTTTGTCCAAACTCCACAAACACATCTCTCCCTTCCTGGGTCTTTGCTCTAGAACCCAACTACGTGTATTCATTTTGAAACATCTTATCCCACGGTTCTGTAAGAAAGTCCATCTAAAAGCAAATAAATAGATGTAGCCAAGATGGCCTCTTCAGCAGCTAGAAGTGGAGAAATGGCTGCAGTTATTGGCCTGCTTTCTGTCGTCTTTGGGGTGCCGGGTACTGAACCCAGCACGTCCCACATACAGGAGATACACACCTACTGCTGAGTTCCAAGCCGGGGCTAACTCTCACATACGCAGCAGTCTCTGTTGACATGGAAATCAGTGGTGTGGCCTTACACACACTCTCTCCGTGGAGATGGGCACCCGTGAGATCTCAGAGAAGACTATACTGGGAACTCACACCCCTCAGGTGCTGGTGGCTCCTAAGTGTGTGGAGCAGACGCTGAAAGCTAAAACTCTCTGAGGGGAGGGAACTGAATTTCATGTACATGTGTCTTTGGAGTTAGGCAAACTAGGAAGAATAACTAAAAGACCTGGACAACACGTTTCTTCCTGTGGGAAGTTCTTATGCTGCTCAGGGCTGAGAGAGAAATGCAGGAGAGAAGCCAGGCATCTCCTTCCACAGGAAGCATGGTGACCTGAAGAGGTTTTGTGCATAACGGGATGAAAACATAAAACATGAAACAGTAAAACTCTCTCTAATTTCCATGTTATTCTCATTTCTGGGACTCCAAATGTCATTTTCATGCATGTGCTGTTGGGGAAATCAACCGCACTTGTACTGAGACGATTCAATTATGGAGGGAGGTCCTGGGAAAACCACCATCCTAGAAGTGGGATGCGGGATAAACTCCTGGCCTGCCTGCTGACGGTGTCATTTTGTAGAAACAGGGAGTTGTAACAGAGGAGCTGTATCTCCAAAACTAGCACTGGCCTGGTCAGCTGAGCAACAGGGAGTCAGGACCAGCTAATCATTCCATGTTAGAACTCGAAGCAACCAAAGGGAAGTACTATAGAACATATCTCTACCCTCGGCAAAATGATGGTGCTGATTCAAGAACACTTCACAACCCATGGGGGCAGAGGGGAGGGTTAGTATATGTAGTGAGCTGTTCGTGTGTGTGTGTGTGCATGTGCATGTGTGTGTGTCTGTGTGTGTGTGTCTGTGTGTGTGTGTGTGTGTGTGTGTGTGTGTGTGTGTGTGTATGTCTAGGGATCAAACTCCAGCACTCTTCTTACATGCTAAGCAAATGCTCTCTATCACTGAGTAAAGTCCATTGTCCTCAGTGAGCCTTTATTTCTGAAGACTTTCGGAAGGGCCAAAGGAGAAACAAAAACAAGTTCTGGGCTAGGTCTCAAAATGCTTACAGAAGAGTTTAGACTCTGCAGTGCCATCCTCCCCCACCCCCACCCCCTTGTATCCCATCCTTTATCCCCATCCCCATCCCCCATCGCCTCCATCCCCATCTCTCACTTTCCACTCTTCCCTCACCACCAGCTCCTCTCCTCTCTCCTCTCCCCCTCCCTCCCATTTAAAATATCCCCCTCCCCGCCCCCTTCCCCTCCCCCTCCTCTCTGTAGTGGAAGTCAGCACCCTTTGATACACAGACCTATTCTCTCTGTCTGAGCAGATGCCATCCCACAAGAAGACATGGGCCAAGCTGCCATGACTTATTCCTCCTTTTAGGTTCTATTCCTTCCCAAGCTCTCCTCTCCCTGTCCCTAAGTAGATGAAGAGCAGGTCAGCCATAACAGCTCCTGAGACTTGTTCTAGTGGCCGCTTTATGCTCAAGGCAGGGACTCTACCCCAAAGAAGTTGGTTTCTAGGGCTTGGACTGGTGAGCATGGGGGCATGCTCAAGTATAAAAATCTTGGATTAAATTTTAATTATCTGAGTTTAGGCAAAAGGGAGAGAGAAGCTGAAGGAAGCAGAGTACTTGGAGAGACTCAGAGCTCACGTTTAAGAAGTGTGTGTGCAAAGAAAGTCACACCAAATAAAAAATGTGACTACAGGGAAAATCAAGCCGTGCTGTTTTATCAGGAATAGTGAGTAGATTTTTTAAGTAAAAAATTGGGTAGAAAAAACTTTTCAAGCTTTCTAGGGGTGAAGGAAAGAATAAAAATTGAAGTGTTTGGTTTTCCTCTGATTGTGCTAAATAACATTACAGAAGAGAAAAGGAGCCACGCAGCTTCTAATTTGCTTCCATTTTCTCCATCTACAAAAATGATCTTCAGGCTGGAGAAGTGTGGCAAACATGGCTAAGAGGGAAATAAACTCTAGTTAGGTGAAGAGGGGATGAGAGCTCCTGGCTGCTTTAAGTGAGTTCAAGTCCCCAGATTGAGGGAAATTACTCCCAGGGAGACAGGGAGGTAGCACAGGTGTCATCTTCAAAACACAGCAGGTATCAGCCACAGAGCACGGGGGGGGGGGGGGGGGGGGTGGCTGGGGTGGCAGAGGCTGGGGAGGGCTTGACAACGCCGTGCTCACCCAGAAAGGTGCACACCGGGAAAACAGCCAAACATTGTGTTCAGCATCCACCCATGGAAAAAACTCAAGAGAATTATGCTAAATTGCTGTTTTGAAAGTTGCACAGGAAGGAAAAAAATAAATCCTTGAGACAGCCTGGATCTACTGAGGCCAGAGAGAACCAAGATGATACGCCGACATCCTCAAGAACAAGGTGAGTGGGGCAGTAGATGGACGGAGGGACAGACTGAGTTACTGGCTGACTAAAAGAAGCAAACTATGTTAAAAGAGACACAATCTGGAATAAGAACTGGGAAAAAATAATAAAATGTAATCATGAAAATGAACGCTGCAACAGGCAGCCATGTTGCAGGAGGAAGGAGAAGCAGGTTAACAGTCAGTGCTAAAAAGTTAGTGCGAGGACGCCTGGAGCTGACTGGAAACAATGTGTCTTCCCGCCCACTGGAAACAATGTGTTTATCACTAAAGAGGAAGGAGCAGGCATGCATACCATCCAAGGTCACTATTGCGTGCCAGTAATGAGGAAGGCTACACCTTTTTCTCTGTGTTCATCAAGGGAGAGGAAAAGCCTGTCCTCTGAGCTCTTTATTGGGGAAGAGCAATGATTAGCAAACCCAGGGCAGAACATTATCTCAGCCCACAATTTTTTTCCTTAAATCTTTGCACCCCACAAAGTAGCAAAAGCTGACTGGTCCCCAGGAAGTTCCGCAGGTTGCAGGCTAAGCTCAGTCTGATGCTCCTGTCAGGGGAAGAGCAGATGCTGCTGTCACTATATTTCAAGAGGCCATTTAGCAGATCCTCGCGCTGACCATTTAGAAAACATCATTTTTCTTGGTTTCTTGACTATCACTGTGGCAGGGCCCTGGGTGCTATGACTCAAATTCTTGCAGGATCCTTATGAAGATTCGAGTCCCCAAATGACAGATAATGAGAAGGAGCCTCTGAGGAGTCACATCATTTGCTGCCATTTGCAGCTATAAGCCAGGTTTAACCAGATCTGCCTTCCTTCATTAAAACCACAGAGCTACACAGCCTCTCCCGTGAGTCACATCTGCGCAGTTAGATTGCAAGTTTGCTACAGTTTCAATCCCTTCTCCAGAAATGCAAAGGTTAACAGTGTATAGCTTTAGGGAGGTGCTCAGGGGAGGGCTGAGCTCCTGTGAGTGGGAAGCTTGAGTCAGACAAACCTGAAGGCTGTGACATCTATGCAGGCGCATCTTCTTGACTGTCTAGCCTTTAGCCTAGAGATAGCAGAGCAGAGTCCCTAACTAGATATGGGCACCCAGATAGAGGACTTCCCAGTCTCCAAAGGTATAAGAAGGAATCTTTTCTTCATAAATTAGCCTGTCTGTTCAGATAAGCAGCACAAAATAGATTAAGAGTATCTCTAAATAAATAATTATACTAGAAGAGCTTTGACAAATTTCACATTAAAAATGAAAACAAGGGGTTGAGGATTTAGCTCAGTAGAAGAGCGCTTGCCTAGCAAGCGCAAGGCTCCGGGTTCGGTCCCCAGCTCCGGAAAAAAAAAAAAAAAAAAAAAAAAACAGAACAAGGCGGGTGCTCTCAGGTCTAACCGGTGTCACTGTCAAGAACTTGGGTAAAAAAGCATACAGCATGACGTCATGATACAAACGCTTCAGGTGAAGAACCAACCCATACTTTAAAATACGTAAAGTGTAGCCGTGGCCCTCCGACTGGCTGTGGAAAATTAAATAAAGATCAAATGGTAAATCCTATACTTAGGCTAAATAGTTATGGTTGTTCTCAATATATTATGAAAATGTTTTAGTTCTCTCAGAATAGATTTGAAAACAATAGGGACGTCCAGGATGAAGAAATGACTCAGCAGTTAGGCTTCCGTATTCCCCTTCCGGAAGAACTGAGTTCATTGCTGGACCCCCACACCAGGTGGTTCCCAATCCTCTTCGACTTCAGCTCCAAAGTGGTGTCTGATGCCCTATTCTGTACTCTGTGAACTTCGCACTTACAAATACACACACACACACACACACACACACACACACACACAAAGAGAGAGAGAGAGAGAAATAAAATAAGGATTTTAGTCAATTACACCTCAGTGGGAACAGCCGTTGGCATTTGACTAAAAAGTAATCACACAAAAAATTTAAGGTGACATTAATACTTCTTATTATGTATTGTGTCATAATAAAAACAACTACATTTTTGATGCCACACCTGCTACATGAATCTTGATGCTGTGGATATAGCGCAGTTTAAACCCAAGTCTTAGACTCTTGGGAGTGTGGTTAAGGGTGGACGTGTCTTGGAGAAGATGACAGAACGGGTGGGAAACAGGTCTACTGAGGAAAACCACATGAATTTAGAAGGTCGAGCTGGAAGACCCAGATACTTGAAGGGAAAAAGATTTCATCAAACCAATTATTCCTTCTGAATTCATTCAGCATGCCCAAAGCTTTGACTATATATTTATGCTAGGCACTGTCCTTAGCATTGGGAAGAAAAGGAATCCAAGATGTGAACATGCGTCCAGCCGGAAGGATATTTCAGGCTAGTGAGGGGCAGGTAAAGCCAATCAGACCTCTGAGCCTGGGAGCCATTAGAAATGTTGAGACCCATGTAGGTGGAGTCAGCCAGAAGCTTCCACCCTGCAAGCTGGTTTTCTTAGTGCCAGAAGGAAATATGCAAGCTGATGTGGAGAAAGAAGTCACTGAGAATCTTACCTAGCCGTGAACTCTGGGAGCTACAGTCACAGACATGGCAAGATATGCACACCCAACAGTATAATAGTAGCATAGATGTAAGGTAACCAACCACTTAATTTCTGGTTGGATTTAATGCTTACTCCACAGAAAGAAGCACTTGTATGCTTGATACTATGATCTGGTCAAGAACCCACGGTTGGGGAGCTCACAGGCCTCAGAGATGAGCCTATTACTGTCACTACTGTCACTTGTATGACACTGGTATTATCAAACTGCACTCTATATCTGGATCAATATACCCATTAGACACTGTAGAGTCATAATGACTTGGCTCTTCACCGAAAGGCTCCGTCTTCTACACCACCCAACGGGATTTAAGAGCCAATGTGACTTAGAAGAGGAGAGCACACTGCAGTGGACATAACCACTTCACCTCCTTCATCAAAGGGGAAAGGACAAGGACAAACTAGGATCAGCCCCCAAAAAGATGAGCTTGGGAAACCGTCAGTCTGAGAGACGCGACCAAGAAAAGACATAGAGCGCACAACTGAACCACCAGGCTCACCACCCGGTGTGCTCTGACTTAGAGATGAAGGACCGGGAACGTTTTGCCTCAATGATTGCCTATGGGACATGAGTCTGCATGGAGAAAACCATGGACCCACGGAAGGAGGAAAAGATGTACTTGACAAGTGAAGGGAAAAAAGACGAAAGGGAAGCGATGACAGGAAATAGCAAGAGATATGTAGAAACTGAGAGGAGGTAGACTTCTTAATATTTTTTTCCTTTTATTTGCAGTTCGAGATATCTCGCTGTAGGTACCAAGCCAGCCCTGAACTTGCAGCACTCTTCCTGCCCTTGACTCCAGAGACAAGCTAGACAAGCTGTGCTGAGACAGCGGGCAGGTGCCACTAAACCCAACTGAGGGAAGACACGGTTGTCAGGGGAAAGCTACAGGAGGATCACACAAACAAACAAGAACAAAGGTCCTAGACACAACCAGCCAGCTGACAGTTTGCCCTGCATGGGGGGAATCGTCTAATGGCACGAGCCAAAAGGCAACAGAGTTTCCTTCTGGAATGGGGCACACCGTGTCATGCTACGCAGGAAGGAGTGTAGGACTTCTACTCGTCACAGGGAGCAAAGGAGGTGTAGTATAAGGCTCAGACTGCAGATCTGACTTCCCCAGGCAATTGGGATTCAAGGCTTTACTCAGGATTCCTGAAGATCACCCTCATTGTCCAAAGGTGTGGCCGAGAGACTTGGATGCTAGGACAGCCACGTAGGAAATGGTCAGGATGCTAGAATGAGAGGTGAGACAGTTTAAGGAGCTAGGGGTTGTCCGAATGACATAAGAGGCAAATCCTGAGACGTATCTCACACCTAGAATGTGCTCCCTGAGGCTGGCCGGGATGTGTTACAATGTCTGAAGCACTCACATAGAGCAATAGGCAGCAAGGTCCCATGACCTAGTGTTAGAGTCCCCTCCTCTGCTTCCTTCCCTCTCTGGGGTTACACTCGACTAAATAGCAGCAGGTTGTGGCTACCATCTGGAGACTACAGCCACAGTAGTTTTATTATAGACACATCCTCAGGGGGTTCGGGGGGGGGAACTCCTTCCTTAGGATGCATAGATATAAAAGAATCTGCCTAAACTGACGTCCTATCCCGTGCCCTTGTACAGTGTCCTTTAGACTGCTGTCCATGGTTCCTAGTCAGAAGATAACTTTTATTAGACTCCTATCTCGCCCCCACTGGCATTTTCAGAGGGTGTGTTAGAATTCTTGTTGGTTTTAGCTAGAAAATTCCAAGTTGTGTCTTGAGTTGATTGCCTGTATTACTGCCCGCACCCTGGGACCTTCCATGGTGTGTCTTCTCCTTAGCTTAAGTTTACAGTGCCTTCCAACTTCGCATTGTCTGACGACTAGATACACGTGAGTGCGCTCTAACTCAAACAGCTGTGTGTATTCAAATAGAGGCTCGGATGCCCAATTTGGGCACTGCTCAGGCAACCGTCAGGAGAATTCTGAAAGGGAAATCTGTGAAGCTCCCAGCATATTTTATTAATGACCAGCCAGACATCATAACCCACACCAGGGAGATGAGGACCTAATTAATTAGGCATAATACTACTTAGCACTTACCATTTTCAATAAATATTGCTACATGAATGAAAGAATCCTCAAAAGGCTCCCGGGAAGCAAGAAATGCTAATCCTCTTTTACAGCTAGGGAAATAGAAACAGAATGGTTCTCAGCCTTTCTTGGAGCCAGAGTGCTAGCACCAGTTCCCAGTCTGGTTTTCTCAGGGCTGGCCCCTGATGCTAATTTTAGAACACAGGGTTTTGAGAAGTCAAAGGGTGTGGTTCAGTTGGTACCACTCTTGCCTGGCATGCATGGGGTCTGGTTTGATCCCCAGAACTGCACACATTGGGTATGGTGACATCTTCCTGTAATCCCAGCCATCAGACACACTCTTCAGTCACATAATGAGTCTAAGACCAGCAAAGGATAAATGACATTCTGTCACACACACACACACACACACACACACACACACACACACACACATGCTTGAAAGCACAAAAGCAGTGTTGGAAGCTTTATATGGAAACTTCTACACTTGCCTCTGCTATTTCCTTTGAGGGCAGGGCTGGCACACAAACATGTGCCAGCTAGAAAGTGTCTCTCTATCCAAACTTTAAACATTTACTAAATCCATGCTAGGTATCCCCCTTGCTCCTGCAGAGATGAAGGACTAGTGACCAAGAATTATATAGGTAAAATGTATAGATCAATAGTGATGCATAGACTAGTAATGATAAATGCTAAGAAGAGGGGTGTAAACCAGGGAACCATCCTGAGTGGCGTGCTAAGCTGGATGTGGGTACTGACACCTGCAATCCCAGGATTTGGGAGAGAAAGCTGAACGCTCAGGTCATTTGGGACACATAGGGAGTTCCAAGACAGTGTAGTCTACAAAGCAAGATTCTGTCTCAGAAAACCCAAGCAAAACAAAGCAACACACTTCAGTTAGAAGGGACACGGTGCACAAACTCCTAAGTCAGGAGAGTTGGCAGCTCAGGGAAGGAAGAATAAGAGAGAACAGCAGCCCAGGGAGTGGGAGGGGACTGGAAGAAGACGCTCTGCCCTAAGCCCTGTAGGTGTGGGTAACAAAACGAGCTTCTGGGCTTCAAACCTAGGAGGCTGGAAGTTGGCGGTCACCAGGTAGAGCCATGCCATCAAATGAGTGGCTTACACTGAGGGTACCATGGAGCGCGATGCTACCAGACAAGTGGCCTAGTGAAACCATTCTTGACTTGCCACAGAGTTAGAAGGCTTGAAACAGGAAAATTGGGAAAGCCTTTCACCGATATTGAGGAATGGTGATGGTTTACCACGGAACTGTAGTATCATGGGAGGGACTGGGGTACAGTCTGGTCCCAAACATATTTTCAAGGTATAGGTAAAATGGGATTTGATTTGACGAATTTGACAGACTCTATGTTCTGAAGACAGACTGGAGTCAAGATGTCTTCTTTCTGTAGATTTACGCATGTATTGTATGAGTGCATGCTATGCGGCACTTGTGCAGGTCAGAAGACCTTTCTGGGTCAGTTCACTCTTTCCACCGTGTGGGTTCTGGAGATTGGGCTCAGATGTCGTCTTACAGGCAGAGCTGCCTCAACAACCCACCAAACTCCCTAAATGCCCTCTGACTACTGAGGTGAAAAGGAGGGAACCAGGAAGAAATGTGCTGCAAGAAATAAAAAAAAAAAAAAAAAAAAGGGCACCACACTACCGCTGATTGACAGGCTGGCAGGCCTTGGTGTGTTCTCATCTATGCAGACTCTTTGACCATGGAAGTCCTGCCTACTTCTTGCTCAGTGATTGGTCCCTTGAAATCTTTATTCACTAGGGGAAGGTTCTGCCACAGAAGTGTGGGTTGTAATACACTGGATTTGAGAAGTCTTTGGGCAGTCTGGTAAAGACACTGAATTGAGGATAGCATGCCCTGGGTAAAGCAAATCATTTCAGAGAAGAAGGGTGACCTGCTGGGCCTACAGTTCCTGAGAGGAAGGAGGTGATGGTGGTAAGGGTGGTTGAACGTGGAATTCAGAAACTAGGAGGATATTACTACGACTCAAGATACTGGGAGTGCTGGCATGTATGTATGTTAGTTCACTTTCCTTTGGCAAATGCCTGAGGCTATCAGCTTATGAAGACACCTGGTTTCGAGTGACTCTCACCATACCCATACTCCTCCCTGCTGGACACAAGCAGTGTGCTGTAGCTGTCCATCAAAGACCTTTGCTTTCCTTTCTTTCCTGTCCCAGGAATGTGTTGCCTGATATGTCTACACTGACCTACATCTTCTTCTCGTTCTCTTTATTACTGTTGCTTTGGAAAATATTTCTCAAGAAAGAACTTCAGCAAAGTGAGAAGGATAAGCAGGTGGCTGGGTAACTTTCCTGCTGAGTGAGTGTGTCATCTGTTCACCTCAGTTTACACACCAGGCAACTTCGCAGGGTGCCCTTAACTCCTCAGCACAGAGCGGTCCCCTTTTGTCCCCTTCTACCCATTATGTGACAGTCCATAAAGGTGATTCTTGCCTTCTGCCTTCTGTCACACTGTGGTTTCAGTGAGGAGTGACCAACACGGACTCCCAGTTGTCCCAGTTGGCCATGCTGTTTGGAAAGGCTATGGAATCTTTAGGTGAGAAGCTTTTGCAGGAGGAAGTGGATTGACTGACCCGGGGTGGGCTTTGAGGTTTGATAGCTCTGCCCCTCTTTCTGTTCATGCTCTGATTCCTGGCTGTGGACATGATGTGATCAGCTTCTCGTGTCCCTGGTGCCATGTCTTTCTCAACACGATACCCTGTCCCCCCTCAGAGAGTAAGCCCTTCTTCACTTAAGTGGCTTCTTGTCTGGTATTTTGTCACAGCAAGGAAAAAAGTAACAAACATAGAAAAGTTTTTTTAAATACCTCTTCTTGCTGTTAGAGACTAACTTCAAACATCTAAAAATTCTCACCAGGATGTACTGCCGTCCTAAGTCACACGGCCCCAGACGTGCTAACCTGAGGCAGATGAGAGTCTGGAAATCTGCACCTCACATCTTTTCCTTGGCTTTGCCTTGACTTTCTCCTGCTCTCTTCATCCTGCACTCCGTTCTTGGCAGAAAACTCACGCCTTAGAAATCTCGGTCTATTCATGAACACACTGTGTTCAGTTACTATGGCAATGTTGAAGGAATCCGTCATGGCCAAGCAAGATCACAAAAGGATCATTTTTATTTTTATTCTCAGTGTTTCCAGCAACAAACAAATAAATAAATGCTGCCAACCAACAGCCAGAGTCACATTTGCTACTTAGGAAACTGCTACTGAAGCTGATTCCCTCCTTCTATTTTGTTACTTTGTTTCCTCCTTTCACAGAGTTTTGTTTTCCCTGATATTTCAATAGAAAATACCACAGTGAGTGGCATTTTCTGAATGCAGATGATCCCTTTCCCCTTATCTCTCTGTTGTTAGAAACACAGCTTAAGATGAGATGATTTTGAAAAAGAAGCAGTCTAGATCCCAAGATGGCGTGCTGAGAGTCCTTCAACAAAGCCACCCTGAACCACCGTCACAAGCAGGTTACCTCTCCCTGAGAAAGATGCTGTGCTCTCTACACCACATCTCTGTGTCCCAGTAGCCATTAGGAATGAAGTAGTTTCTTGTTGTAGGCTACCAAAACAAGATGGTTGCCTGCCTTATCCTTCAGGCATGGATGACATCTCTGCTGACATCGAGACAGGCAGATGAGCCTTTAGGCCACCTTGGGCGTCACTGCTCCTACAGAGTCTACACAGCAACGCACTTGCTCTGAACAAACCCCAGTCTGCCAACTACCATGCAGCTTCCGAGGAAACGACAGTCTTGGTCTCTCCTCCAGAGCTGTCTGATGCTTTAGAGGTTGCAAGATAAAGGGAAGTCTTTTGAACCCAGTATGGGGGTGGGGTGGGGTGTAAAACCCCAAGATTATCAGAAAGAGGTCATAGAATGGCATGGATTTCCTGTGTTTGCAGGTAAAAAGGAAGAACAGACTTAACAGAGGAGAAGAAGGGTCCCATTGGGAACAATCGGGTGTCTCAGGGTTGGGTCTCCCACTGCTCACTCCGTGTGTCTTCCCAACTGCACACACAAACATGGAGGCACGGAACAAAAGAAAGAGTAAGGCATTGCCAACTACCTTGGTCTATCTTAGCTCCTCGTGGTCATTCATCACCCTCCCTCTGTGTGACTTAGGATCTGGGTAACTCTTAGGAAAACCCTTTCGGGGTGTTTGAAGAGTCCTCTGGCTTCCACTAACTCAAAGACTGATAATGTCCAGTGATGTCCTCTGGCTCCTAGCGCATTCACTCCTGCTCGCTGAAACCACCCATGTGTTTCATGAAGTGTCTCAATTGGGCAGGAGAGATAGCTCAGCAGTTAAGAGCCCCGACTGCTCTTCCAGAGGTCCTGAGTTCAATTCCCAGCAACCACATGGTGGCTCACAACCATCTGTAAAGAGATCCGATGCCCTCTTCTGGTGTGTCTGAAGACAGCTACAGTGTACTTATATATAATAAATGAATAAATCTTTAAAAAAAAAAAGAAGTGTCTCAATTTATTGTTGTCTTTGTTCTGTTGCTATCAAAACTTCATGGAACTGTTACCCCATTTACATGGGATGTGGGGTGACCCGAATCGAATCTGTGTTCCTGGATCATGGTCACTCATATATGGCCATGGGGGAAAAAAACTCTCTTACTCCCTTAAAAAAATAATAATAATAAAATTACTAAATGAGATAGGGCTGCGTCTGTAACCTCCTTATCCGTCGCTTTGAACATGATGCTACTTAATATCCGCAATCTTGTGTTATTATCCCAGGGGAAAGGGGCTAATAACAGCACCTGCAGCAAGGGCAGCTGCTGGCGTTGTGCTGGGAATAGAGTATAAAGCCCTTAGCACAGTGCATTTTGAACAACCCTGAGTTCTAAATAAATAGCTGTGATTATTAGGTATGTTGCTATAATTTTCAAAGGGAGAATGCATACTCCAGCCTCTCAGTTGCCATACATTGTTACATATATATTTTGTATGTATCCATTATTGAGTATATGTATATACATTTGTTTCTATTTTGGCTACTCAGCCCTGGATTGTTTTGGAAATACAGAAAACAATTCTTTCTTAAGTGGTAAAGATGCCCAGATGCTTTGGAAGCTGCTCCCTACCCCCTCCTATGCTCTGTACGTACTGGATAAGATGAAGATCGCTCGTTTTACACACTGGAGAATTAATATTAAAGCTGAGCCCACCTAACTGCACCTAGAAATATGGATGAAAACGTTCCCAGTCACAACATGTCTAACAATCCGATAGCCGCCCAGGGGAGTGGGGTGTCGGGAGCAGGTATGACAGGCATCCATCCATCCTCCTTGTCCTTGATCCATGTGGCAGGTATATACCACAAGTTTATTCTGCACTTGGTGCTGGGGCCACAATGCCCATGAGGAAAACATGAGCAGGCATTTGTTTCTCTGGGGTCACAGGTCAGAAGGCATGCAGCTGTAGACAGGCTGGACGGAAAGTCACAAACACTGCATGAAAAGCCAGCCGTCCTCAGGCAGGACTTGGTCTGTGGTGCCATTAATATTAATTCCACTGTGCCCTAGGACTCTGTTTGTGTTTGTGGGAAGTGACTTCAGCCTGCACCTCTCAGTGTTTTGCTCCACATAGGCCAGCTTTAGTATACTATATATAAACACTGAGGGGGAACTAGAAACCAGGTGGTTCAAAGGCAGCTGGTATCATTTGCATGTGGATATACACATACTCATCGTTGTATACATGAGGAGGCCAGAAGTTGATTATTGGTGTCCCCCTGATTGCTCTCCCCCTCATTTACTGAAGCACGGTCTTTCGCTGAACACAGACTTTGTCTATTCCACTAGTCTTGCTAGGCAGCTTGCCCCAAGATCCTAGTTACTACCTCCCTAGCACTGAGAGGTCAGACAGGTAGGGCTCTGTGCCTACCTGGCTTGTGTGTGGTTTTTTGGGGTCCAGACTCTGCTCCTGACTCCTGCACAGTGAGCAAGTGATGGATTGAATGAGAATGGCTCCCATACCCTCATATATTTGAATGCCTGGTACAGTTGGGAGTGATCGGAGGGGTCGGTCTTGTAGGAGAAGGTGTGTCTGTGTCACTCGAGGTAGGGTTTGAGGGTTTAAAATCTCATGCCATTTGGAGTCAGTTCCTCTCTCTCTCTCTCTCTCTCTCTCTCTCTCTCTCTCTCTCTCTCTCCCCCCCCTCCCTCCTAAGTATGGATCAGACTGAAGCTCTCAGCTGCCTCTCCAGCACCATCAGCACCGTGCCAGCCTGCCTTCTGCCATGCTCCCTGCTAAGATGGTCATGGACTCACCCTCCGAAGCTGTAACAAACCCCAGTTAAGCGCTTTTTTAAAAAATAAGTTGTCTTGGTCATGGTGTCTCCTCACAGCAGCAGAACAGTAACTAAGACAAAGCACCGTGTATCCCAAGCCATGTCCCTGGGCTAGTGACAGGCATCTGTTCACACAATGATGATGGGCTCAGCCGAGCTCAGTTCTTCATGTGGAAGGTGCTCCAGTCAGCCTGCTGCTCATGGGAGCTGGATGCGTTCCCCACAAAAATTCAATCTTGAAGTTGCTTGTGTATTAAAGGGGGGGAAGGGAATATGGGAAGCTGACACTCATGTAGATAAAACTATGATACACAGGGAGTCCGTGGGACCTCAATCTGCTACCTGGGGTTTCAAGTCAATCTGCTGATGTTAGGAATGAGATAAACATTGAGAGCTCATTGGGAGAGGGCTACGGGGCTCACCTGTGAGCGGTGGACAATCTGACACCACCTCTTTGTCCCCACACCACCGGAGAGAAAAGCTAGACTAAAGCACAAGCCCAGGTGAACTGTCCAAGGTGGGGGTTTTATCCCAGCTGTCACCAGTCAAACCCAGCAAGGTCACCTGAAAATGTCAAAACCTGGGTTGAGGTGGGAGAGAGTCGTAAGAGCACAGTCAACATCTCAAGCACAGGCCCTCCTGCCCGTTTCTTCTCTCGGGTTCTACGGCTTCTTTTTTGCCCCACAAATGTAACCCTAAAAACTGTGTAAGATCTGGACTCAGAAAATTTGGTTCTAGTTTAAGTCTATACTTGAATCTATGAGTTCACTCACTTGTGAATTTGCACGCATGCTTGTGAGTTTACACACGCGCCACCCTCGAGCTGTGAGGATTCGGAGCACGTTTTTTTGAGAGTCGAAGTGAAGGCTGAAGAGGAAGGCTTCTGTGCGGAGAGGAGGCTGCCTGATGTCTGCAGACCCAGCTGTTCTTCCTGTGCCCGAACTCTGGGACAGAGGAAGTACTTACTGGAAGAGGGTGTTCACAGACAGAAATCGGTCATGTGCTTTCGGTGTGAAACAATGAATGTCCTTAGGTCTCGGGGAAGCCAAGAGTGAGGCTCATACAAGCCATTTGCATGCCTTTCGAAGCGGCAGATGACAATTCCAACAACTCAGATCATAAATGCTAAGGGAAGGTCTTTCTTGTACTTCGTGTCCATGGCTTCGGCAGAGATGCATGGGGCCAGACCTGCAGTTGCACCATCCCACCCAGGGTCTGAGACCACCTAGGCACCGCCTGCTCTTCCTGGGTGCTGGGACTCAGTGGGGCTTGTCTCCACGTGGTGATAACATTCCCCATCACCATCTGTCTCCTTACATGTTAGTGATGATTTGAGTTAAAATAATTTGGAGTCTGTCTCCCTGTTGCTCTCTATCACTAGACAGCGTTTTTCGTTATTCAGGAGTGATATCTCTCTTTGTTTTGAATCGATGTTGAGTTGTTTTGTTTTGTTTTTTTAACAGACCAGCTACAGAGCACAAGGAGTGCAGGCCTCAATGAGTCATTTTTCAGTTGTGAGTAAAAAATCAAGAACAGAATCAATATGGGCACCTCTGTAATTGAAAACCAGTGGGTGATAATTCTGCACTGAAAACAGGATAATAAGAATAAAGATGAGCTATTGGTGGGAGAAAAATAAGATTAGAGATGTGATCTCAATTAAATATCAACCATTACTAACCACCGTGAAAAAAAAACAGCAACAATTCCTCTTCTAATTATCCTATATTTTCCCTTTTTTTTAGATTGTAATTATGAAAGTATATAAAAGTATTTAAGCAAATTGGAGCTGAATCAATTTAATTTATTACTACTTCTCCTAATTTAATATTTAAGACATCATTAATATCCAAATTATGGGTCAGCAGAAATAGTTGGGCTTCTCCAATGTGTCAAGACTTATTTCACTCTAGTTCTGGTATACTATTCATTACTCAGAGAGCGGGGATCCCAGGAGTAACAAAAAGGGACAGGGCAAAGCCTTGAGATTCACAAGGGAAGAAAAGGTCAGTTTCCCTCACCTACCAGACCTCCATGTCTGACTGGTTTTCTGTCTTCTGTTGGCTAAGAGCTGTGTGTTTGTGTGTTTAAAAGGAAAAAGACTCATGAGAAAGTGAATACTCACGGCTCTGCTTCTGTTAAGTCTCCATTTTGTACATTTGGTTACAGGCTACCTAATTAACGTCCAGCCATTCTTTGATGCTGAGAAACTCAGAGACAGCTGTCCCCTGCCCTTGGTTTTTTGAGGAAATCTGTTGACATTCTTAGTGTCAGCTGTTTACTGAATTGGTCCAACCAAACCCTGAATTCTTTTCTTACTCAAAGCCATAGGTTTCTGACATAATCTTTAGGCAAATAGCCTCCAGGAACCGTCAAGCCAGGGCACCAGAAGCAAAGCCCTTGCTTTATCCCTCCAACTGTTAGGAATCGTGCTGGGAGATAAACACTAGGAAGCCTGGATTCCCAAGAAAATGTGTGCATGCGAATTCACAAAGACTAAGGAATATGAGCTGGGTCTTCCTCATCTGATACTACTAAGTGTATGTTAACTGATTGTTAATTTAAGCCAACAGATCTTTAACATAGGCCAGAGTCCACAGTCCTGTTCAAACCCACTTAGTTCCCAGGGAACTCTATAGCTCTATAAAATGTGTTTGCATTAAACAATATGCATTCACCTCCTTAAATTTTGGCATACTCAGAACCGGAGACCTTTTAGCTTCTTACTACAGGCTCTTATGAGTGGCTACCTGACAAAAATATTTGGCGATCACCTACTGGGTAGATTTGCCTGTGTCTGGTATGTGGCCACGGTGACAGTCAATATGACCATGGTGGCGATTCTGTAAAGAAAGCCTTGCATCACAAACGTAGATCTCTAAAGTTTAGTTCTGTCCAAACACACACACAGTAGCACCCACAATTGTGCTTGCTTGGATTTCTCGATTCTCCCTTAGATAGAAGTGGATACTTCCTGTTGTGCTGCAAAGAATAATTCTCAAACCAGTACCGAATATAGGCACTAGCTGAGAGAGTCCATTCAAAATTTCATCAGGCAGTATTCCAAATTTCAGTTCTTTACATAGTGCGCTCAATCTTCACCCCAACTACAAGACAAAATTGTGTCAAATGCTTCTTTAAAACATTCCCCTAAATGTAGCTTAAACAATTTAACTTGACATGGCATTTCATGCCATTAGAGGAAGCAGAAAATTGGGATTTTTGCTAATTTCGGAATGGGTGCATATAAATGACAAAGAGGCTGTCTTATGTAAAAGACATCTGTAAACTAATCAAATGGCAATTCCATGAACGGCTACGACGAAACAAGCAAGTGGCTGTGACTGTCCTTTGGCTGCCTATCCAGCACAGAGGAAGCTCGATGAAGCCTTGGTCTCATTGAGAAGGGTTGAGGGATGACTAGGTAGCCAAGTTGAGTTGTCCTAAATCAAAGACATGGCAGAGAAACAGCAGCCACACGATCCAACATCTGTCAACACTGTGTCAATAACTTTGGTGAACTCAAAATAGGTATTTCACATAGTGAAAAGAATAGATGATAAAATGAGTTATGGCGTCTTTTTTTAATCTGTTAAAGATCATGCACAGCCCGATGGTACTGTGCCTGGAGCAAATGCATCCAACCAGCACGTGCCGAATGGGTCAATATTCACCTAAGCACGCGGTTAAGAATATTGGCTCTGACTTTTTTTTCTGTATATAAAATCGACTTTGATTATTCTTGAAATGGTTCAGAGAAACTGGTAAGAAATCCAGGGAAAGCATCATAGTTTATCTATGGGAGAAACATTATTCCTTGTCCAAACCCAAATCCCTGCTGGGTTTGCTAGATTCAGAGTGAAGCACTAAAAGAGCCGCACTGACAACAGTAAGCTCTAGAAAATTCAGCTCTGCCTTAGACAGTTACTGGGTTTGCCTAAAACCATGTAAGCCAGCAGCTTCCCAGCTTATAGGAACGATGCTGGTGACCAGGCTAAAGAATAAGAAGAAAGAGAGTAAGACACGAGGAAACTATGCTCTGAGGACCTCAGGCTCTGAGCACTGTGTGTTCTTTCTTTCTTTTTTTAATTATTATTCTCTAATCTTTTTTTACAGTCCAGTCGTTATCCCCCTCCCAGTCCACCCTCTGACTGTTCCTCATCCTATGCCTCCTCCCCAGTCTCCAAGAGGATGTCCCCACCCCCATCCCACACCCCACAATACCTCCCCGTTTCCTGGGGCCTCAAGTCTCTCAAGGGTTAGGTGCATCTTCTCTCACTGAGGCCTCACCAGGCAGCCCTCTGCTGTATGTGTCAGGGGCCTCATTCCAGCCATCAACTGTCTGGCTGATGGCCCAGTGTCTGAGGGATCTCGGGGGTCCTGGTTAGTTAAGATTGCTGGTCTTCCTATGGAGTCCTCCTCCTCCTCCTCCTCCTCCTCCTCCTCCTCCTCCTCCTTCCCCTCCTCCTCTTCTTTCTCTTCCTCAGCTTCTTCCAGACATCCCCTAATTCAACCACAGGGGTCCCTGTCTTCAGTCCATTGGCTGGGGGTAAGTCTCTGCATCTGACTTTCTCAGTTGCTTGTTGGGTCTCTCGGAGGGCAGCCATGCTAAGTTCCTGTCTGTAAGCACACCAGAGCTAGCGTCAATACCAAGGGGAGGTTCCAAGCACTGTGTGTTCTTAAGGTGGGTACTTGTAAGCAGCAAGCCAGAGGCAGGAACCATGGCAGCTGGGCTTCTCCATGCCTTCCTCTCTCTCTCTCTCTCTCTCTCTCTCTCTCTCTCTCTCTCTCTCTCTCTTCAGCCTGCAACAAACATCTCTCGAAGCTTCAGAACTCAGTCTGACCATTCCCGTTCACAGAGAAGCTCCCACAGGACAGCCGACCTGTTCCTTTTCTTTCTCTTGCCTTCACTATGCTTTAGATAGAATGCGCTCATCACCTAACCCGGTTCATTCGCATCAGCAGGGCAGTTCTTCTCCGACATGAGGTCATCTGAACTGCCATATGTGGTCTGATGCCCAACACGAAACTCAAAATCAGTAAATGTTTACAGAAGGAGTGAGTGGACCGAACAGATGTAAGTGAGAACGACAGTTCTGAAGAGAAACTATTAATCTGAGGGCTGTAGAGATGGCTCAGTGCTGCAGAAGGCCCTAGCTCAATCCCCAACACACACATCAGGCACTCACAGCTGCTGTAGCTCTGTGCTCACACATGTGCATATAAACACACACACACACATACACATATACACACACAACACATATACACACATATATACACACTCATTCACACATAAATACATGTGCTCACACACGTGCATGCACATACACATATGTATATACACATACACACATATATGCACACACATACACACACTCATGCACACATGAATACATGTACACATATGCACACACACACTCACACATATTCATGTTCACATAATTAAAAATAAACCTTAATTTTAAAAAAAAGCTATTAATCTGATACTTATTTTGCTATGGCACTGGGAATGGTGCTGCACTCCTGTAATCCTAATACTTGAGAGGTGAAGGCAAAAAGATCAGGAGTTCAAAGCCAGCCTCAGGGACATCATGAACTTTGAGGGCAGTTGAACTCCATGAGACCCTGTCTCCAAAAGATGAGAGAGGAGGAGGGGAGGGAAGGAGAGGGGGTAGAGGAGAGGAGAGGAGAGGAGAGGAGAGGGGGGGGAAGGAGAGGGAGGGAAGAGAGAGGGGAGGGGAGGGGGGAGAGGAGAGAGGAAGGGAGGTGAGGAGAGAAAGGAAGGAAGGAATTTACATTGTGTTGCAGTGATCTCGAGGTATAAATGCCACATCCCATCATTTGTAGGAAGCTGTGTAACCCCATTAGTGTTTTACGTGAACTTCTTGGTACGTCTTCAGGGAGTGTTTTGAGAAGGTGAATTTCATCTCATTGATTGAAATAAAGATGAAGCCCAGAGCCTTCACTCCTAAGTGTGAATGCCAGACCCCATGGTGTCCAGAGCTATGGGAGAAAATGTGGTGGGAGCTCTGTTCAGGCCTCAGTCTTAATAGTAACAAAGTCTCGTAGGCTGCCTCATTCTTAATAGTAACAAGTTTCTTCTGCCAGCTGACAAAACTGTTTCCTCTCTTTTAACAATGTCATACGGACAAATGAAACTCAAGACGGATGATCAAAATGTGAATGTTTCGCGCCTTCTTTAAAAGGGGAACAAGAATACCCTTGGCAGGGAAGAGAGAGGCAAAGATTAAAACAGAGACTGAAGTAACACCCATTCAGAGCCTGCCCCACATGTGGCCCATACATATACAGCCACCCAATTAGACAAGATGGATGAAGCAAAGAAGTGCTGACTGACAGGAGCCGGATGTAGATCGCTCCTGAGAGACACAGCCAGAATACAGCAAATACAGAGGCGAATGCCAGCAGCAAACCACTGAACTGAGAATAGAACCCCCGTTGAAGGAATCAGAGAAAGAACTGGAAGAGTTTGAAGGGGCTCGAGACCCCATATGAACAACAATGCCAAGCAACCAGAGCTTCCAGGGACTAAGCCACTACCTAAAGACTATACATGGACTGACCCTGGACTCTGACCTCATAGGTAGCAATGAATATCCTAGTAAGAGCACCAGTGGAAGGGGAAGCCTTGGGTCCTGCTAAGACTGAACCCCCAGTGAACTAGACTGTTGGGGGGAGGGCGGCAATGGGGGGAGGGTTGGGAGGGGAATACCCATAAGGAAGGGGAGGGGGAGAGGGGAGGGGGATTTTTGCCCGGAAACCGGGAAAGGGAATAACACTCGAAATGTATATAAGAAATACTCAAGTTAATAAAAAAAAAATGTCATACGGTTCCCATGACCACAGTAAATCCCTTAAAAACACACCTTTCAATTGTGAAGAAAGGGTGGGTTACGAACCTTTAATCTGCAGCTCACTTCCCACACAGGAAACCGGTGTCCTTGGAGCTAAGCGGCTGCGGACACGTTCCTAAGGAAAGCAGATGGGAATTTATTTCAATGAGTTTGCTGTAAGCACACTGGTGGGGCTTTTTTTTTTTAATTGGTAGGTTTTTAAATTGGTGTTGGTAAGTTTTAAATGCCTAATTATCTTCATATAAATGACACCTTATCGTCTGGAAGTGCTGTTCTCCGTGCACTGTGCCGTTTATTATCTTAGTACACTTATCGTGCAAAACAGAAGGTGACTTTAAGCGGTTCCTTTAAAGTAGCTTTTTTCTTTTCCCCTTAAGTGTAAAATCTTGGGGAGGCTGTTTACATAGTTGTTTATCACCGGATATTAAAAAATCAGCCCAATTATAAGTGCACAAAAGTTTCTATCACAGTCATAATTTTGAAATGTAAATGGCCGCTGTACCATGCCTGCTGAACATTTAATTTGTGCTTACATTTTTTTTTTGGCCTGGACATTAGCAATCCATCCTGTGCCGAGATTAATTATAGAGACCTAGAGATGTTCAAAGGGAACACAGCCTGCACGGCAGAGTTACCTGAAGGTGTGCGGTGTGGTTCCCTCTCTGAGCTGGACATTAGAGACATAGGAAGAAGTGATGCCTGCCACCCAAACCACTAAAGACACCATGCAGATGACAGGCTTCTGCTTCCTGTGGTACTCTGTTACCATGGCTATGGCGGTCCTTAATGCCGCCTGCTCACAGCAAGGTTGCAATTAGTATTTGGATTTGGAGGAGACACGTAATGATCTCATATTGAAGAAACACTTGTTTAATACTATTTTGGACCGAGGCGTCCTTTCGAGTCACTAACGAGAAGCTTTGTCGGTCAGAAAACAAAAATCCTTCAGCCATTTTGTGCCTGTCCAGTTACTCTCTTCCAAACAAACTTCCCTGGGATAGACAGTAGTGCTGCTGCGGGGTGCCCTCCAGGAGGCTCCAGAACATTCCAGACACTCAGCGCCATCACAGGACTAGCAGGTAGTCTCTCAGCTAGAAGCACTGAGGAAGTTCCCAGACCAAGGCTAGCACACTGAGATAACTTCTAGAGGCCCTTGAGGGCACCGCCAAGGTATGGCTCAGAAGGGGGCTAGAGTTTGATATCTTCACAGTTCACCTCACGGGATGCGGCTGGAGGGGCAGCCAAGAAATGAGCCTCTCGCTTCTTAGAGAAGGGGCTTTTGTTCCCTCTAGTGGTATGTGGTCATAGCCGATGGGTCCTTTACCCATATGGGTCAGACACTCACGGGGTTCAGTCTCATATCGCAGACTTAGAAATGGAAAGGTGCACCCTGGGGTGAAGGGACATGACAACAGGCACATTTTGAGGCAGGCAGACTGTGCTCATGAATTATGTGGGAGGACTGAGACAGGGGGATCATGTTCATAAGCATGAGGAGGATTGCAAGGAATGGGGGTGGGGATCCCCAGGTTCTCTACCCACCAACTATAGACATACAGTCGAAGTCATAGTTTCAGGACTGCAGCCATGGTGAATAAAGAAAACGGTCAAGAGATGAAGCCAAGAACTAAGGGAGGAAAAAAGAAAGATCATGGGCAGAAGTGTCTGTGGCCACAGCTCAAACACTGACTGGAAAAGGAAAAACTTCAGGAGAAAATCCGGTTTGTTGCAAAAGGAAGGGCTTTTGTGTCCTCGCCTTTTCAAAAATAAATTATATTCCTTTCTATTTACTTGGGAGGGCGCGGGTGCAAACGTGCCAAGGTGCACGTGTGAAGGTCAGAGGGCAGCCGGCAGTAGGTCTCTCCCTTGGAGACACGGATCCAGGGGTCAGGCTCAGTTGGTCAGGCATGGCAGAACCAAGCCTCTCTGCAAAACTGAGCCAATGCCACCAGTCCTGGCGTGCTTGTTTGTAAAACGTAGACCCGCTCAGCACGTGACTCAGCAGCTCCAAATGCAAAAAGCAAAATAACCCTCATGTTGTATATGCCAGCACCATAGCTATCTCTGAGGCACTTAGCCTGATCGTATCATGAATGATAAACCCTCCCTCCCATCAACGGGGTTACCTCCATACAACCACACTATTGAAACCCAAGTCCACTTGCTGGCAATTCACTTGCAGCTAGGCTTCGGGAAGCTGCAGAAGGCTTCCTGCGGCTTCCTGGCTTCTAAGCTGCTATGTGCTGAAGTGAGTTTCTGGGGGAGAGGTGAGAAATGGGTTGGTGGAAACAGTCAGAAGGAGACACCACCACGGGGCAAATTGTATTTAATGGTACAGTAGCAGGGGAGTGTACCGTAAATCCACCGAGGTGGGATGGTAATGGAGAAAACTCAGAGAAGGAAAACAGAGAGAACAGAAGCTGGTAGGTTCGTGGGACCAGAGGAGGACAAGGAGGATGTGTCAGTAACCACGATGGCAACCCAGTAATCCCACCAACCATGGGTGAGCCGGCACCAAGCACTTTACCCCCCTCATTCTGAAACGTTTCGGCTTTATTATATTTAAGTACGTGCACATGCCCAGGACGGGGGTGTGCACATGAGTGCAGGTGCTATCAGAAGCCAGAGATGTGGGGTCACCTAGAACTACAGTGGCAAGTATTGGTGAGCTGTCGTGTGGCTGCTGGGAATAGAGCTCAGGTCCTCTGCAAGAGAGAGCAGCCAGGGCTTGCTTGTAACCACTGAGCCATCCTACAAGACGTCATGTGACTTAACCTCTTGGTTGTAAACATTGTATGATTGACCAGATACAGACAAGGATCCCTCTGTGTTTCCATGGCTGGCTCTCTGCACGGTGGTCTCCACTGTCCCTAAATGTCCAACCTTGATGCCCTTGCTCAGTTTCAACAGATGATCTCTCCTCTCAAACACAGGAAAATAATTTAAGCAATGAGAAATCTCTTCACTACAACCAACCTAACCCAAAGTCCGTGTCCCCAGCTCTCCTTCCTCCCTGCGTCTCCTGGGTTCCTGAGAGGTAAGATCACTGAACTCTCTCCCAGTGCTTATTTACTTCACCGACAGCTTGTCCCACCTCCTCCCCCAGAGACCTAGCTACTTCCAGGATTTCCCACCTGCTCTCCCAGGTCTCCCTATTGGCTCCATTTTCCACTCATCCCCTAAAGAAGATTCTCCCCTCCTGCATTCTCTGAAGCATCCAGCTATTCTTGTCTTCAAACAACCATCTTCAAGCTAGATTGAACAACCAAGAAAAATGTCTTGCACAGTGATCCCACGCCAACAATTCTTTCTTTCAAAGCCAAGTCAGCTTTCTTGGAGGGACTGTCCATATTTTTCCTCTCTGCTTTCCTTTTGCTACTCAACCTACAACCATATGACTCCCACTGGGGCACACGGGCACTCCTCGCTCCAGAAGAGACCGCCTGGCGATTGCATCTCAGGAGAAGGTTTTGGTTCCCCATGTGTCAGCCTTTATAGCTGCATAGCTTCTTCAGAAAACCCTCCTCCAGGCTCTAGCATTGGAACACCTGTTTTCTGGTGCTTGTTCAAGATTTGCTTTCATTATTTTCAATTCTGTGTCAGTGTGTTTGTCTGCTTGATGGGTGTGTGCAGCACCAACCATCGAGAAGGAATGGATTTGCCCAGTACAGAACCGGAATCTCATGGATTTGCTGAGCGTTTGACTTTAAATTCCCTTTTGACAATTCTGTGTTTAAAAGTCTTTTAGAATTTCCCATTTCTGCGACCCCATTTGTTTTCCTAAGCAGGTTAAGAGGTCATGACCTGCAGCTGGAAACCCTGGGAACCAAAGGGACTTGGAGTGCTCTTAAATTGCTCCGCAGATCCTCCAAAATTAGCCGTTTTCGATAGTGTAAAAAAAAATTTTCATCAATGTTAAAACACGAAAATCCAAACTTCCACACTGAATAAAATATTCCCCAAGTGCATTCCCAAGAACTCCCAGTAGGTCATACAATTCTACTTGAGAAATGACACTTTTAGGTTTAAAACCAGAAAAGCACTAATGCTCATTAAGGGCTTGCCATAGGCCAGAGAGTGGTCGTTAAAGAACTCCGTTTTTATGGGGAGACTAAGACACGCGGGCATCGATTCACGCTGTGAAGAACGGACCCCCTCTAAACTGAACACCGGAAGTACAGCAGCAGAACACTCGATGTCCCGTGAATGACAGCCGCCACTCTGCGAAGCTCAGGAAAGTGTCTGTGACTCGCAATACGCTCGGTAAAGTGCTCTCCTGAGGCAGCAAGCACTCCAGATATGTAGAAGGCTAGAAAATGTTCTGTTTGTTCATTTGTCTGCTTATTCAATGTTTCCTTTTTCTGTGCAATAGCGACCCGATACAGAAAAATGTGTAAGACAACACTCTCGAACTTTTGCATCTACATGAACAACGAGGGGGAGTATCCGCTCTCTGAAATGCAGTCAAATTATTACGGCATGCATGCGGAATTAGCTGTGGCCATTTCTAGCTTATTGAGAAACCTCCTTCCCACCAAGCGGAGCTTCCTATAAAGAAGCCGTATGTCTGCTCCGGGCCCAGCCCAGCCTTGTGCACCTTGCATCAAGCAAGTCCCAACCACATACAGCACTGGATAAAACCACAGCCGGTAGTGATACAGAGATCGACAGATCCTGACGGGCCGAGACCCAAAGGTGCATACAAGTCCTGTACTCAAGGCTCCGGGAACCTCATAGAAGATGGGGCAGACAGACCGTAGGAGTCGGAGGACCAAAAAGTCTGCTGCGAGTCTGTCTTCTAGAAACAGCAGGAAAGCGTCACCCATTAGAGCTCACCAATAAGGCTGCCTAAGCAGGGCCAAATTAAATACTAACATGAAAGGGGGAATCTCACAGGATCCCGCCCCGACACAGAGAATCACAGACAACTTGTGACTGCGAATAGGTGCTCTCTCCCAGGGAAGAGCCATGTATGGCTTATAAAATACAAGGTGATCAACCCTGAAATTATAGACATACAAGTAACGCTCATCTAAAACAAGCAAGTTAACTATATATTAATATTTATAATTAATGTATAATTTATAATTAATATATTATATATTTAAATGTATACACAATTGCACATGGGAAAAGAGGCCATAAATTTGACAGGGCGTGATGGGGGCATGGAAGTGGGCGAAGGGAGGCGATGAAAAGGGGATGATGTCACCCCACTTTAATTTAGAATTATTTTAAAGAAATTCTACATCTATCTTGTCTAACCCACTAGTTGCTTTTTGCACAAAATACCTGAGAAGAACAACCTGAGGAATGAAGGGTTGTTTCGGTTCACAGTTTGGGGGTACAGTACGTCAGGGTGTGGAAGCTGCTCACACTGGACAGCTATCAGGAAGCCAGGAGAAATATACAATGAGATTTAGTTCATTTTCCCATTTTCAGTCAGCTCAGCCCATGGCAAGGTGTCCCCCACATTCGGGGTGAGCCATTCATCCCTTCTGGTAGCCCTGTCTAGAAATACCCTCACAGACACACCCCACATTCAAATGTGCCACTGCACACACATGTGCACATGCCACCACATTCAAATGTGCCACTGTACACACATGTGCATATGTCACCACATTCAAATGTGCCACTGTACACACATGTGCACATGCCAACACATTCAAATGTACCATTGTACACACATGTACACATGCTGCCACATTCAAGTGTGCCACTGTACACACATGTGCACATGCCAACACATTCAAATGTACCATTGTACACACATGTACACATGCTGCCACATTCAAATGTGCCACTGTACACACATGTGCACATGCCAACACATTCAAATGTACCATTGTACACACATGTACACATGCTGCCACATTCAAATGTGCCACTGTACACACATGTACACATGCCACCACATTCAAATGTGCCACTGTACACACATGTGCACATGCCAACACATTCAAATGTACCATTGTACACACATGTACACATGCTGCCACATTCAAATGTGCCACTGTACACACATGTGCACATGCCAACACATTCAAATGTGCCACTGTACACACATGTGCACATGCCAACACATTCAAATGTACCATTGTACACACATGTACACATGCTGCCACATTCAAATTACCATTGTACACACATATGCACATGTCACCACATTCAAATGTGCCACTGTACACACATGTACACATGCCACCACATTCAAATGTACACACATTTACACCCCCACTTTCAAATGTCCCTACACACATGTGCACATGCCACCACATTAAAATGTAACATTGTACATACATGTGCACATGCTGCCACATTCAAATGTACCATTGTACACATATGTACACATGCTGCCACATTCAAATGTAACATTGTACATACATGTGTACATGCTGCCACATTCAAATATCCTTACACACATGTACACATGCCACCATATTCAAATGTCCCTACACACATGTGCACATGCCACCACCTGCAAGTTGATTCTAAGTAAATCAATTAAGGTGACTATCACAGTCAGCATTCATGCTCACTACTGTCTCCCTTCATCCCATTTGTCTAAGAAATCGGAGGAACTCCGTGCACACTTTTCGGTGTGACAAATGACCAAAGTCTTCTGCTAAGCAAAGCCAAGCCCCTTGGCTAGAGTCCTGCCATCTTCACTGTCTAATATACAAAATAACCCGTGCAAAAGGAAGCTAGGGTTCCAAGTTCAGTGAGCTTCCCCTGCAAGTTTGCCCAACCACCGTGGGTGCACTGCCTCTCAGTGCCCGAGGTCCAGAGAGCATGGTGGAGAACCGTTACCTCCAAAGCTCAGCACGGAGCAAGCCACATAAAAGAAACGCTTCCGGTGACTCCCACCGTCTTTGTCTAAAGCAGGGCCACTGCGAAGCCAGATGACTCGCTGTTTACCAGTCAGAAACGTCTTTAAAATTCAGCTTGATTAGCAAATTGCAGTATGTTCTGCAGTTAATTAAGAGTTTGATTTGTAAAAACAGAGGACGATGTCTCCCACACACGCCATGTGTCCCCCGAGCAAATGAAGGCAGCGCTGAATGCCGAGGCCCCGGTTCAGCCAAGCAGTCACAGATGTGCCTGGAATTAGACGAATGAACACGGAATAGCAATAACACCATTCGAATTAGCATGTAGTATCTGAAATTTCTCCTGGAAAAGCAGGGGGCTCAGTCTGGGTCCAGGATAGCAAGCCTGACTTTCTGTAAAATTTTGGATGTGCCTCAGCCCGGCCACACTGAAGGGGAACCTGTCCGGAAACAGAAACGCGTCCTTACTGTCAAGGGGGACCAATAAGGAGGGAATTCTGTAAATGCTAGAGCTGCTCAAAGCTCTAGCTGCCCATTTTCTTCCGGGGAACTTAAGGCGTGTGTGTGTGTGTGTGTGTGTGTGTGTGTGTGTGTGTGTGTGTGTGTGTGTGGTCTGTCTGTCTGTCTTTTTGTGTAACAGAATTACAATGCTAATCACATAAAGCACAGTTTGAAAGCAGGGTAAAGAACACCTGTTGAAATAGGTCACTTTTAGGAATGTGGTGGGCATAATTTTGCTTGGTTTTCATTTTTTATATGCCTTTCCAACTTTTCTTAAAGGTGTATGTCTGTGTACACATGCATATACCATGGCTGTGATGCCTGTAGAGGCCAGCACTGTGAGACACCCCTAAAGCTTGAGTTAAAAGTGGGTTGCAAGTCACCCGATGTGGGTACTTAGAACCTAACAGGTCCTCTACAACCGCAGCATACATCCCCAACTACTGAGCCATTGAGCTTTTAAAAGTATACACATACTTAATTTCTATGAGTATGCATGTGTGTGGACTATGGTGGCATGTGCACATGGAAGGACACTTGAATATGGCAGCATGGCACATTTGGATGTTGTAGCATGTGCACATGTGTATAGGAACATTTGAATGTGGTAGCATGTGTATATGTGTGTACAGTGGCACATTTGAATGTGACAGTATGTGCACATGTATGTGAGGACATTTGAATGTGGCAGCATGTGCATGTGTGTGTAAGGACATTTGAATGTAGTAGCATGTGCACACGTGTGTAGGGATTTGTGTTGGGTTTCTTTTTGATCACACTCAACATTGTTGAGACGGCACCTTCTCTTAGAAAGCATAGAGCTCAGTATCTCTGCTTGGCTGGCTAGCCAGCTTCTCTGGGGAATTCTCTGTTCCCCCTGCTGTGGGATTGCCACAGGTCAGCATACCCACCCAGCTTTTACAACCTCAAGTCATCCCTTCTGTACTGTGGTCTTTATCAAATCCTCGGTTGGGGTCAGGATGGCATTTGAAAAAAAAGGAAATCTGCAGACTCCTGGAATTTGTAAATAGCTTTTTATTTTTTTTTTTTATTTTGCCTCAAATGTGCCTTTGAATTGTCAGTGTTAAGAAACACATTTGAAAATTCAAGACAGAAGTGCAACAGACAGTTGCAGTCCATCCCCTGACGTTGAAAGCACTCTACACTCCCACAGCAGGAAAAATGGATCTTCAGGGCTTGCTACGATTTGCCTCTTAGACAGGTGCGGGCATTCCCCTCATACACGTGCTGTTACCACTTCTCCGCCGCGGAATGTCGGAGTCAGGCTTGGCGACTTACGTACACCTACAGCTAAGAATTTCAAGGACACACTCTGGAAGGATAGTCTTTTCTACTTTGGGGAGAAGAGAGAAAAAGAGGGAGAGAGGGACACAGGGAGACAGGAGGGGGAGAGAGGGGGGAGAAAGGGAGAGAGAAACAGGGAGACTGTGTAATTGCCTGTGAAAGCTAGCTGACAATCTAAATGTCATTCCTCATATGCATCCACAGTTTGTTTTGTTTTGTTTTGTTTTGTTTTGTTTTGTTTTGTTTTGTTTTGTTTTGTTTTGTAAGAAACAGGATATCTTACTGGCCCAGAACTCATCAAGTAGGGGTAGGCTTGCAGAATCCACCTGACTCTGCCTTCCCAGAGCTGGGATTACCTAGCACACACCAATACGATGGACTTCTCTTTTCTTTTTCCTTCCTTCCTTCCTTCCTTTCTTCCTTCCTTTCTTTCTTTCTTTCTTTTTTAAGGTGGATTCTGGGGATCTCCTGCCCAAAAAGCAAGCATAATCGAAGCTAAGCCATCTCCCCCACACTCACTTTGCTATGTAAGAATGAAGCACACCTAAAAGTTCTAGAACAAAAGGAAGCAAATGCACCCAAGAGGAGTAGAAGGCAGGAAATAAACTCAGAGCTGAAATCAACGAAGTAGAAACGAGAAGAACTATATGAAGAAGCAACAAAGCCAGGAGCTGGTTCTTTGAGAAAATCAACAAGCTAGATAAAACCTTAGCCAGACTAACTGGAGGGCACAGAGAGAGTATCCAATTAACAAAATCAGAAATGAAAAGGGAGACATAACAACAGAATCTGAAGACGTTCAAAAAATCATCAGATCTTACTACAAAAGCCTATATTTAACAAAACTGGAAAATCTGGATGAAATGGACAATTTCCTAGACAAATACCAGGTACCAAAGTTAAATCAGGATCAGATAAACCATCTAAACAGCTCCATAACTCGTAAAGAAATAGAAGCAGTTATTAAAAGTCTCCCAACCAAAATAAGCACAGGACCATTTGGGTTTAGTGTAGAATTCTATCAGACCTTATAGAAGACCTAATACCAATATTGTCCAAACTATTCCACAAAATAGAAACAGAAGGAACACTACCCAATTCCATCTATGAAGCCACAATTATACTTATACCTAAACCACATAAAGACTCAACAAAGAAAGAGAACTTCAGAACAATTTCCCTTATGAATATTGACACAAAAATATTAAATAAAATTCTTGCAAACTGAACCCAAGAACACATCACAACGATAATCCATCATGATCAAGTAGGCCTCATCCCAGGGATGCAGGGATGGTTCAATATATGGAAGTCCATCAACGTAATCCACTATATAAGCAAACTCAAAAAAGCCACAGGATCATTTCATTAGATGCTGAGAAAGCATTTAACAATATTCAACACCCCTTCATGTTAAAAGTCTTGGAAAGTCCAGGCATTCAAGGCCCATACATAAACATAATAAAAGCAATATACAGCAAACCAGTAGCCAAAATCAAACTAAATGGAGAGAACCTTGAAGCAATCTAACTAAATCAGGGATTAGACAAGGCTGTCAGCTCTCTCCCTACTTATTTGATATAGTTCTCAAAGTCCTAGCTAGAACAACCAGACAACAAAAGGAGATCAAAAGGACACAAATTGGAAAGGAAGAAGTCAAAATATCACTATTTGCAGATGATATGATAGTATACTGAAGTGATCCCAAAAGTCCCACCAGAGAACTACTGAGCCTGATAAACAACTTCAGCAAAGTGACTGGGTATAAAATTAACTCAAAGGAATCAATAGCCTTCCTCTACTCAAAGGATAAACAGGCTGAGAAAGAAATTAGGGAAATTACACCCTTCAAAATAGTCACAAATAATATAAAATACCTCAGTGTGACTCTAACCAAGCAAGTGAAAGATCTATATGACAAGAACTTCAAGCCTCTGAAGAAAGAAATTGAAGAAGATCTCAGAAGATGGAAAGATCTCCCATGCTCAAGGATTGGCAGGATTAACAGTAAAAAAAATGGCCATTTTGCTACAAGCAATCTACAGATTCAATGCAATCCCCATCAAAATTCCAACTCAATTCTTCATAAAGTTAGAAAGGGCAACTTGCAAATTCATTTGGAATAACAAAAAATTAGGATAGTGAAAACTATCCTCAATAATAAAAGAACTTTTGAGGGAATCACTATCCCTGACCTCAGGCAGTATTACAGAGCAATAGTGACAAAAACTATATTGTATTGGTACAGAGACAGTCAGATAGATCAATGGAATAGATAGAAGGACCCAGAAATGAACCCACACACCTATGGTCACTTATCTTTGACAAAGGAGCTAAAACCATCTAATGGAAAAGGATAGCATTTTCAACAAATGGTGCTGGTTCAACTGGAGGTCAGCATGTAGAAGAATGCAGATCGATCCATGCTTATTACCCTGTACAAAGCTCAAGTTCAAGTGGATCAAGGCTGTCCACATAAAACCAGATACACTCAAACTAATAGAAGAAAAAGTGGGGAAGAGCCTCGAACATATGGGCACTGGGAGAAATTTTTTGAACAGTACACCAATGGTTTATGCTCTAAGATCAAGAATCGACAAATGGGACCTCATAAAATTGCAAAGCTTCCCTAAGTTGAAGGACACTGTCATTAGGGTAAAATCACAACCAACAGATTGGGAAAAGATCTTTACCAATCCTATATCTGATAGGGGGCTAATATTCAATATATACAAAGAATTCAAGAAGTTAGACTCCAGGGAATCACATAACCCTATTAAAAAATGGGGACAGAGCTAAACAAAGAATTCTTAACTGAGGAATACTGAATGGCTGAGAAGCACCTAAAGAAGTAGGGAATATGGAGACAAAGTTTGGAGCAGAGATTGAAGGAATGGCCATTCAGAGCCTGCTTCACCTGGGGATCCAGCCCATAAACATCAGCCACCAAACCCAGACAATATTGCTGATGTCAAGAAGTGCATGCTGACAGAAGCCTGATATAGCTGTCTTCTGAGAGGCTCTGCCAGAGCGTGACAAATACAGAGGCAGATGCTAGCAGCCAACCAATGAACTGAGAATGAGGTCCCCATTGAAGGGGTTAGAGAAAGGATTGAAGGAGCTAAAGGGGATTGCAACCCAGTAAGAACAACAATACCAAGTAACCAGAGTTCCCAGGGACTAAACCACTACCCGAAGAGTACACATGGACTGACCCGTGGCTCCAGCTGCATATGTAGCAGAGGATGGCCTTGTTGGGCAACAATGGGAGGAGAAGCCCTTGGTTCTGCCAAGGCTGGACCTCCCAGTGTAGGGGAATGTCAGGGTGGGAAGGTGGGAAAGGATGGGTGGTTGGGAGGGGGAATGGGATAGGGGGGTTGTGGATGGGAAACCAGGAAAGGGGATAACATTTGAAATGTCAATAAAAAATATCCAACTTGAAAAAAGAACAAGGTAATGGTTAACTGAGGGCCTTGCTCTCTGAATCTCTGGCCTTTGCTGGGGGCTGACTGCCTTGGTAATCTCCCAGACATCTTTCTTGGGTTGGTTTTATGGACAAGCCTCCCTCAGAGTCCAGTTCTAACTGGTTTTTAATGACAAAGAGGAGCTGGTTGTCCGTGCTTGAGTTCTCCATTAGGCCAGGGATATTAAGAGACAATCTACCCCTCAGTCTTTAGTCATTTAAACATGAGGTTCCTTTTTTCCTTCCCAGGATGAGTTCTGCATTCTTTTAATGAATTTATTCACAGTGTGCGTGCACGCAGCACTGAAGAGACCTCAAGCAGTTTCACAGGCAGCACTGACAGAGCACATGAGGGGTCTTCAAAGGCTTCCTACTTTACCACTTGATCTTCTTAGAATTATTTTTAGGCTGACAAGCTGCCACCATCCCTTTTCTTCTTAAACAACAACACACACAAACATACACACACACACACAAAAGGTATACACACATACAAATACACACACAAACACACACACACACTCAACACATACACATAAACACACACACACACACACATATACACACACACACACACACACAAAGAAATTAAAAGCCTAGCAAATGCTGTGAACTATATGTGCTGTTTAGAAAAAAATTAAATTATGTGTTACCTGGTAGAGATTGCTGGCCAAAAGACTTGCCTTGTTTATGAAATGACAGAAAAAGAGTAAATTGAAGCTACTGAGTTATGGTGGCCCCTCCCCTCTTTTCTAAGCAGTGTATACTTATTTTAAAAATGTAACACCATATACAGATACCCCCATCTTCCTCTCCACAGATTTCGGAAGCACCTTAATAAATCCCTAAGATTAGATACTGGACTAGGCCACCCCTGGGACAAATGGCCAAGTTAAACTCTGCAGGGTGTTGATTCAGTCTCAACAGAAATAGAGCTGGGTACCTCTACCATAGCTGGAGACACAGGGGTGAATGAAGCTTACCATCTATCTTGAGAAGTTCATGGGGTCTTATGTTCTGAATACAGTGGCCCATTGTGTATGCATCCCCTTTTCATGAGAAAACCAAAAATAGGCCCATTGCAATCTTCTCTCTCTCTCTCTCTCTCTCTCTCTCTCTCTCTCTCTCCCCCCCCCCAGTTACTACTGGTTATTACTCAATAAATCCTCACTGAGCAAATTTATTGAGTGAGCGAGAACATTTGAGCTAACTAAATGGGTGACCATGTAATGTAGTGGATAATGTGCTGAGCGAATGAATACGGTCGGAGGAGAACATTATACTTGATACAATAGCTTAAAGTAAATATTGCCCTTCTGAACTGTTAGGCAAGCTTCGGTATAGTAAAACAATAACAGAGATGGATGCCCTTCCTTGTCAGTTCCCATGGACCCAGCAGCAGTCACAGGCTACACGGAGGATTCTCTTTGCCTCTGGAACTATGGAACCGTAGCCAATGAGAGGAGGTACCCAGCCCTAGCAGATGAGCGATGGGTTGAAATAAGGAGAAAGGACATTTAATGATGCTGAAATGGGAACTCTTTAAAATGCCCAAGTCTTTCAAGGCCTCTCAGCCCCAGCTGAGAAACAGAAAGCTGTGGCCAGAAAGTGTCCAGTGACAAAACCAGTGTCCTGCACAGGTGAAGTTAAGAGCGCACGGATTTCTGTATTTCTTCGCTGTTTCCTCCCCACAGTTTGGGCGCTGCCTTGCTTTCTTTCTCGCCCAGGAAATTGTCCAAGCAATTATGTCTGGTCAATGTCCTATGAAGATCAGTGTCTCCAGAGAGCCCAGCAGCATGTATATGAGAGTACCAAAGAGCAGCCTGAGGAAACTTCCAGAATTTTCCATTGATCAATAGCTGCTTTTTCCAGATAAACTGCCTAGATCCCTCTGCAAAGTCCTTGATTCGCTTTTCAAAATTCTACCAAGCTAAAAGGCCCATTTTTTTTTGCTAAAATTTTTCCATTTGGTTCACTCACTTTGGAAAATAAAATTACAAATGACTGAAATGAAAGTACAGATAAATTTGCCAAGCTCTGTAAATGACGCTTAATTGCAGCGGAGTTCCTTCTGGTAGAGGATAGTAAGAGTTACAAAGAGTCCTCGAGGAGAGAAGGGGGTAGGGAGAGAGAGAGAAGAGAGAGGGGAGGGAGTGAAGGAGAGAGAAGGGTAAGGAGGGAAAGGGAGGGAGAGAGCAAGAGAGAGAGGGAGAGAGAAGAAAGAGAAATGGACTGAGGGAGACAGGAGGAAAAGAGAGAGGGAAAGAAGAAGAGAGAGGAGACAGGAAAGGAAGAAAGGGGGAGATAGGGAGAGAAAGAGAGGAAAGGGAGAGGGAAGAAGTGGGGGAGAGGGAAAAAGAGAGGGAGAGGAGGAGAGAGATTTCTGTCTCTAATCAGCAAAATGGTTAGCGCTCATCCACACACCTCTGACACTCACAAAGGCTGTGATTCGAATAGGTAGAACCTTTCCATCAAAAGACAGGAGTACAGGACAAGTTGCCCACCCACTGGGGGGAATACAACAAAGTTGTTTTAATATTTTTAGCATTTATTTACTGTATCTGTGTGTATGTGCACACACAAGTGTGCAAGTGTGCACTCGAACACTCAGAGGTTAGAGGACAACTTACAGGAGTCAGTTCTTGCTTTCCATGCTACAGGTCCTGGGGCATGAACTTGGGGTGTGAGCCTGGACAGCACCGTTACCTGCTGAACTGCTGAGTCATCTCACCAGCGTAACGGTCATTTCTAAAAAAATCTCCAAAACATCACTGGAGGAAAGAAACTCTTACTGCTAAATGAGGCTTTTAATCCACAAAGTCATATTGACAATGCTATGATAAAACAGAAAATTTAAAACGATCCATTATAAACAACTCCACATTTCCTTTAAAGGAGACACTAATGTCTTTTGATCCTCAACAGATACCATTGCAACTGAAGAAGGCTTGGCATTCCAGTTTAGCTGTTTGGTTACTATAGATACACAAATCAACTTCGTACACGGTCAGAAAGTATATGGTCTTCTAAAGCTGAATTTAAATATATAATATATGTAATAAAATATCTAATATATATGATTTTTTCCCTAACTGAGCCCAAGAAACAGATGGAGCACAGACTATCAAGTACATGTCCCAAAAGAGAAAGCCTAAAACTTCAGAGCATGTGTCTTCCACATTCTTTGAAGAGAAATGCCAGTTGATTGGTATTAACCGAAAAGCTCTTCACTACGAGAAATGTCACCTTGCTATTTTGTACTAAATAGAGAGACATTTCAAAGGAAGAACATTCAAGGTGTACACTGAAATTCAAATCAACCAAAACAGTTTGAAACTATCTCCCATCATGAGTAAATATAAACTTAGAGTGGAGCAAAGACTACAGTTTATAAGGTTAAAAGGATGAGACTCTGGACTATTACTCACCACTTCATTCAGACAATGACTTCTTGGTTAAGACACCAGAATCATGGGCAATTAAAAAGAAAGACAAGGGGCTGGGGATTTAGCTCAGTGGTAGAGCGCTTACCTAGGAAGCGCAAGGCCCAGGGTTCGGTCCCCAGCTCCGAAAAAAAGAACCAAAAAAAAAAGAAAGAAAGACAAATTGGGTTTCACCAAACTTAACAACTTTTTATCTGCTTCAAAATTCTAAGTTCATCTCTCAAGCATCAGGAGCTTGAGAGTATTGATCACAATACACTCACAGTTCAGGTTCCCTTGCCTAGGGAATGGTGTCACCCATGGTGGGCAAATCTTCTCATCTCAATTACCACGATCTCTCATGGGCATGTCCACAGGCTAGCCTGATCTAGACAATCCTTCTCTGGCACTCCCTTCCCCGGTGATTCTAGATTGTACCAAGCTGACAAAACAAACCACAGCAATTAAAACTAGAGATAAACACCTGTGTCCACATGACTCAGTACAAGAATGTTTGTGATAGTGTGGTTCTTAGTGACTGCCACCCAGATGTCTATCACTGGACAGTGGAGAGATGCAGTGGCATGTCCATACAGTGGAATGTGTTTCATCCATAAAATCAAGTGCTAATACAGATTCCAACTGGGGGAACCATGAACGTGCCCTGTTAATGAACAAAGGCAGACATATTGCAAGGTTTTACTCATCTGAAGAGCCAATAGGTGATGCTGTAGAGTAAATAAGCTGGTGTCTCCAGGGGCTGGGATGAGGAAGAAAAATGAAAATGACTGTTGACAGGTATGTGGTTTCCTTTGAGAGTGAGGAAGGTTGTAAATGAACAATCTGCCCTGTACTCAGCATTGGAAGTTGCTTAACTACATGCTGTAGGAGGTGAATTTATGAGCCAACAGGGTGTTCCTGTGGGTCAAACTGCCTGCTGCTAAGCCTGATCCCCAAGACCTTCATGGAGGAATGACAGAACAGACTCTTGAAAGTTGTCCTCTGATCGCCACCCTCACAGCATGGCATGGGTGCATGTGCACACACATGCACACATATACATACATATACACACATGCATACACACATACATACATATATGCAGAGTCACCCACACAAATACATACACACACAAACATACATACACACATGTGCACACACATGAACGCATATATACACATGTACACACATATGTACATATACATGCATGCACATATATATATACATACACACACATACATATGCACATACATACATACACATATGCACACTTGCACATATGCACACATACACATATGCACACATACACACATGCACACATACATACATATACACAGAGGCATCCGTACAAATGCATACATACATACATATACACAAAATGATACAAACACACCCATGAACACACACTCGATAAATAAGTATAATTTTAAAGGGTGACTGTTCTTGTATGCTAATCCTTTCTTTTTTAGAGCTTTACACATATCAATTATATCTCGATTTTCTAAATGCTCAGAGTGACTTTTTAGCCTTTCATAACAAGCACACAAGAAAAAAGCTCACTTCTCAGAAAATCTGATTTATCACTGTTTCCTCAGAGGCTGACCCACACACCCTACTTTTCAGCACTCTGGGATCAGGGCAGAGAGGTGTTCTTGGTGAAGGAAGGATGTCTGTTTCTTCCTGTTAATGATTTTAAGATAATTGCAATAATATATAATCATAGTGAGTTGGTGTTTTAACACGTTGAAAAAGCTTTTTCAAAAATTGTCATGCAGTGAGGATCTTTGGACAGTCATGGGATAGCTCTTGCGTTGTGGGAAATTATAGATACGTTCCCTGGAGGAACAGTGCTCAGATCAGACATTGGGCCATGGATAGATTCAGAAGCAAGGAAACAGGCAAAAAGAGAAATTTTCAAAACAAATGCAAAATCTGGAAATGCAGAATCAGAAGGATCTAAGTGAGTTCAAAGCCAGCCTGGTTTACATAGAAACTACCAGGCTACTATACTCAAATACAGTCTCTCTCTCTCTCTCTCTCTCTCTCTCTCTCTCTCTCTCTCTCTCTCTCTCTCACTCACACACACACACACACACACACACACACACACACACAGACTTCTAGGTACATGTGCAACCAGAACTTCTAAGGAAATGTGAGTGCATGCATGTGTCTAGAAGAGTCAGGTAGAAAAATATTTGGGAAAAAAAATGCCCTAAACCTTTTCCAGTTCAAAGATTTAAAAATTCCCTTGAGTCTCCCACATTATAAACACCTAGGAAAGCAAAACCATAGCACATCAACATCAAACCATTAAGTTCTAGGAATAAAGAAAAACCAATCGCTGGTGTCTTTTGACCTTAAAGGGTCCCAGATAAATGAATGAAGACAGGGCCTACCGTGGCCTCCTTGGCAGAGCTTCACAGGTCAGAGGACAATGGAAAAGCCTCTTTAAAATGTTAAAAGGAAAGCAAAGGCATCAACAACTGAACGTCATGTTCGTGAGTTGTTCTTCAAGGAGTGGAGGTCTAATAAAAGACATTCAGAAAGCTAAACTTGAATCCTTCATCACAGAACTGCACTGCAAGAAGCCTTAAAGGTAGTTTAAATGGGATGGAAACGTTACATGGAAATTGGTCTATACAGAGAATTGCAGTATCTTCCCAGGCATTTATTGATAGTGTTGAAAGTCATGTGAGTGTGGACATTTGGGTTAAGAACAGACAAGCGGCCCTGAGGAGAAGGCTCAGCCTTAGGGGTGCGCACTGATCCTGAAGAAGACCTAATTCGGTTCCCAGCACCCATACGGGGCAGCTCACAACAGTCAGTAACTTCTGCTTTAGAGAAATCCAATGTCTCTGGCCTCCAAGGGCTCCTGAACTCGTGTGCACACCATACACACACACACACACACACACACACACACACACACACTAAAATGTGTGCTTCTGAGACTATGTCCCACATTAATCCCATGACACCTTTGCTTTGATTTGCGACTGCTTCTTTTGAGGTGTATTTAGTTCTGCTTTGTTTTGTGGTTTTTTTGTTTTGTTTTGGTTTTTGGTTTGGTTTGGTTTGGTTTTCGAGATAGGATGTCTCCTGTAACCCAGGCTGGACTTAAACTTTCTATATAGTTGAGGATAAACTTCCACCTACCCAGTATTGGGATCACCAGTGTCTACCACCATGTCCAGTATATGCATTACTGGGATCAAATTCAGGGCCTCATGCATGCTAAGTAAACACTGTCCTGATTGGCCCACATGCCCAGCACCAGATCACCTTATGAATGTAACTTCAAGAATACTACGAATTACCATTAGTAGCACCCCAAAGGTCATATGCTTAAGGTTAAAATCCAGAGCTGGGAGAAATTAATTTTTTTTAAAGATGTATTTATTTTATTTATATGAGTACACCATAGCTGTCTTCAGACACACCAGAAGAGGGCATCAGATCCCATTACAGATGGTTGTGAGCCACCATGTGGTTCTGGGAATTGAACTCAGGACCTCTGGAAGAGCAGTCAGTGCTCTTAACTGCTGAGCCATCTCCCCAGGCCGGAGAATTTTTTTTTTTACTCTTTTTATTTAATTTTACTCTTGATTGAAGGATTTGATCAAGCAGAGGCTTAAAACCTGGAAACAAAACATCTGGTGAGAAGAAGGAAGCATTATTGACGCCCTCCCTCTGCAGTTGGAAAAATTCGGAGTGCCATTCTTTCTGTGTTCTGGAGTAGAAGTGAGCCTGGGTATGTCTTAATTTTTGAGTGACAACAAATCGAATCTGAGCCCACACCCATGCCCTCTGCAGTTTCCTGTCTTGAAACACTTCATTCAGTCTGGGCTCAAGGGCCTGACAATGGCATTCACGGCTGTGGGATGCCGCTCTCCGTGGCCAAGTTTCCTCTGAACAGAAAGAACCATAGCTGTGCTCAGCTGTGCTGAGGCCACACCCAAGGCCGTCATCCTCAGGTTCTGAATTCCTTCCCTGCTAAACTTAACAGAGAAGGCCAAGGAAAACAGACCGGGCAGTGATTCGGCGGGAAGAAGGGGGTGCCTGCCAACTGGAAGATGATTGTGGAAAGATAATTTTTTTCCCAAAAGAAATAGGCGGAACTTGCCGGGAAGGTGTACACCGGTATGAAAATCCACGAATCCCAGAGCTGGGATTCGGTGACCATTTGCGTGATGATGAAGGAAGAGAGTAGTGAGTAACATTGTCATAGACACAAGTCTCATGCTGAATGACTAACGATGGTAGAAGATGTCTGTGGACCCACGAATGCAGCCAGTAATGCTGGCACAGACAGGAGACCCAGGAGAGTGGGGGAGAGCCGGGCCTTACCTAGAGAGACCTGCTGCTGAGTTTACTTCATCACTTACTCATATCTGAGAGCACTGAGGGAGAAGGAAGGGGGGAACTGAGACTCGATTACGAATTTCAGGGAAGAATTAGCTGAAGGCTGAATTGACAGGGACAGGAAATGTGTGTGATGGCTGCCTCTGTGCTATAGAGATTTGTAAGAGTGAGGGATGCCAGCCCCAGGAAGTCAGAGAGATATCTGACTTCCAGAAAACAGATTTCAAAGACAGCTGTTCACTTTTAGTGTGTCTCTAAGGGAGGATGGGTTCTGAAACCCAGTGGGTAGGAACATTTTACTACAGCCTTAGGACTCTCCTTCACTCAAGAGCTGCAACTGTGTCTGTCTGTGTGTGTGTGTGTGTGTGTGTGTGTGTGTGTGTGTGCGCATGTGTCTGTGTATGTATGTGTGTGCATTTATGTGTGTGTCTGTATGTGCATGTGTGTGTGCATGTGTCTGTGTAAGTGTGTGTGTGCATTTGCATGTGTGTGTGCATGTGTATGCATGTGTGTGTGCATGTGTGTCTGTGTGTGTCTCTGTGTGTGTGCATGTGTGTGCATGTGCATGTGTCTGTATGTATGTGGTGTGCATGTATATGTTCATGTGTGTGCATGTGTGTGCATGACTGTGTGTGTGTGTTATTTTATTTTGTTATTTTGTTTGTATTTTTCTTTGGGTTCTTTTTTGTTAAGGCAGGAACTCATGTAGCCTATGCTGGCCCATAACTCACTATGTATATATAGCCAAGGGTGATTTTCAACTTCTGATCTTTTAGCTCTTTGGGTTCTGGGATCAGGGCGTGCATTACCACAGCCAGTGTATGCAGTGGTGGGGATGAAACTCAGCTTCCTGCATGGGAGGCTGGCACCAACTAAGCTGTATCTCAGCCCTGACTTTAAGTTTTAAAGAAATGAAAAGTATTTTTTTTATTGTATAACAAATTTCTCATCGCTGGAAGTCAAAGTTCCACAGAGTTTCTACCAGGTAATGGAACGCAAGATGGAGGGTGTGTATCACATGACTAACCTCCTTTTTAAAGGCCGAAGATCTCACAGTATGAATGGACTGGATCTGGGCTTCTACTTCTGGAGAAGCTCCTAGTAATGATTTTAAATGCGCTCAATTACAAAAGAAACCGATTTCGATGAAACAGTCTTATCAAGATTTAGAGAGCAAATTCAAACTGTAATAACACATGTGCTTTTACTAATGTATTAAATAATGAAATGGAACCCTACACCTAATAACTGTTATAACTCTGAGTAGCAATCAGCATAAATGATTTTTTTAAGATATTTGAAATAAATTAGCTATGATGTGATAGTATCTCGGTCCACAGCCCGTGACTAACACTGACACCTGTTACCTATGTTCAGATTTTAGGAGCTGCCACAGTATAGTCAGACATTTGAATAAATAAACGTGTAAGTATTTTTGTTATTTTGTCTTTTTTTTTCAGAGCTGAGAACCAAACCCAGGGCCTTGTGCTTGCTAGGCAAGTGCTCTACTACTGAGCTAAATCCCCAACCCCTGGTGTTTTTGCTATTTTGTCTTTTTTTTTTTTTTTCCGATCCAAGCTTCTAGATACTGTATTTTTTTTCCATGGAACCATGATATTCTGGGGAAGTGGGAATACTTGGAGTGAAGTAAGATTTTTTTCCATTGCTTTACAAATGCAAGTTCAACACTAGTACAGTATTGTGAGATGATCTCAGAATGGGGTTTGAAATACAGGGAACCAGATTGCCTATGTTCAAGTCCAAATGTGGACACCTAACAGTGTGTAACCCAGGACAAGTTATTTAAAACGTCAATGTCTCTATGTCCAACAGATATATGGGTGAATTGGTGGGTGAGTGGATACATAGATGGATAGATGGGTGAAGGATGGATGGATACTCAAAAGAATGGGTGAACGGCTATGTGGAAAGATATGTGGGTGGATGGGGAGATGGGTCAATGGATGCATGCTTGAGGGACGCTTGGATGGTTATGTAGATGGATACTAAGAAGAATGTTAAATGGATATGTGGAAACATATGTAGATATGTTGGGTGGATGGGTGGAGACATGGATGGATGGGTTTGCAAGTGGGGAGATAAACTGAAGGCTTTGGGGATAAATATAGTGAATGGTATAGTGCTATAAGGACCTCAAGCAATCTTACATATGAAGACAGAGATCCAACTATGATGGCTGAAAACAGAGTAGAAGCGATTGGAGTCTCCGAAGTGTGGATGCTGTTGTGGTGCTTGCTAATCTTTAATCAGTGTGTATCCCGAATTAGGCGTAGGGAGCAATGACATCCTGAATTAATGTGCATTGTTCACATGAGCACACCCATGGCAAACTCTTCCCCAGGAGAGATCCTCTGGGCTGGGTGTAGGACGAATGACTCCATCTGTCCCATCATCTTCTGCCTCATGATGTCTGTCTGCTTAGTGCTTCACAGCCTTCCTCTGACTAAGAAAACATTTCTATCTCGTTGGCTTTCTGGTGCCACCTAGCCTTGGCGAACAATAGAAGATGAAGCAGAAATGGCCACCTTCCCCTGGAGAGTTAAGGCTGAGCATAGCTTAGAGGGCAGGTGCACTGGGTTTGAAGTATGAATAGGAGTCTCAGCCTGAGAAAGCCCTGCAACCCCTCCTGGCCTTGCTTTTGTGGTCACTGTATCTGTTCCATTCCCATTTCTCCCTGGACTTCATCTGTCATCGCCAACTCACCCACTTTCCGTTCTTGGCTTCCAGAGATTCCACTCTCCCTCTTCTGTGACTACTTTATCATCCTTTCCCTATAATTCCTCCCCTGGGAGCTTCCCTTCAATCCTTTACATCTTAGCGAGACTTGGGGTTCGGGATGACCTCTTTTGCCTTCTTTCATTGTGCGGCCAGCACAATGAAATTCCTAACCAATTCCTAACCCCTGTTCACCCAAACTTCCCCTGCATCTGTCCTGAGTAGCTCTAAGTGGTCTAAGCCCTCATGACCTTTCTCCTGAGCCTGTCAACCATCACATTAGTGTGCTTCTTGTTGTTGTAACTAACGCATCAGTCAATCCACTTATAGCGGGGAAAGGTTCACCTCACTTGAAGTTTCAGAAGATCCAGTTCATGGTTGATAGGTCCTGGTGCCCTGAAGCCACATCCTGGGGAGGCAGCATAGCAGACCGTAACTGCCGCCATCACAGCCAGAAATTAAAGGACAGGAGACTGATAGGCCCCACACCCTGAAGGTTCAATCACCTCTAACAAAACCACAGGCTGGAGGGCCAACCTTTACCACATAGGCCATCTTGAGGGACATTTATCCAAACCATAACTGTAGTCCTGTGATTCATTAATAATCCAGGATGCCCACAGTTCATTCTCTGCAGTGATCTCTTCAAAGTATAAATCAGATAAGGCCACTCCTCCATCGTGATCCCTGGACATGATCTAAATCCTTCCCTATTACCCATAATGCACTGCAACCACTCTGACCTCATCCTGATCTAACCCCTGCCCTTTGCTATGCATTGGATATTGGCTTCCTGCCTCTTCCTCTTCATCTATCAATAGTCCCAGAACTACTGTGCTTACTGTTCTCTGTCTAGAATTTTCTTCTCCTACATATTCTTATGCCTGACCTTTCCTTATCATTTAGGCCTCCAACCACCTCAAAGATGTCTTCCCTGATCACTCCGTGGGACGTCAGTCTTTCTTGAACTAGCCCAAGTATCTTTGTGCCATCTGTTGCTGCCTGAAATGACCCCATAGATGTTCCTGTCAGTCACCTGTCTCCTTTAAGGTCAATCACACCTGTATCCTATGCATCAATGCATTCTCGTGGTCTGAACTCCATGTCATATGCAGAAGTGGCCAGGGGACTGTCACAGAATGGGTGCTTGAGTGGACACAGCCGGATTCTGTCATGGTGTGGGACTGTTAGGAGAATTCAGTGGGACGCTGTGTAACTTGTCTAGCATGTAATTTGGTGCATAAACAGTCCACAATATTCAGCAGTAACAATCTATGTTCGTTCTTGTATGTGTACTTAGGGGCTATGCATGTGTATGTACATGTGCGTGTGTGTGCATCTGGGGCTGTAGACGTGTTTGTGTATGTATGTATATGCGTGCACACAGGTGTTTGGGGAGGTTGTTCCTCAGGCATTTTTTTTTTTGATGCAGGGTCTCCCACTAGCCTGGAATGGATCGATTTGGCTGGATTAACAACTCCAAACACAGGGACCCGCATGTCTCTGCCTCCCAAGTGCTAGGATCCCAAGCGCCTTCTGTGATGCCTAGACTTTTCATATGACTTCTGAGTATCAAACTCCGCTTGTGTGTGAACACTGTAACTGATCACTCGCCCCAGCCATGAGAGTTAGATTTGGAGGGAACCATGAGAACATACTGTAAGTACTTAAGAATAAGTAAAGATGATATGGGGGGAGGAGAGAAGCCCGGCTGTGCTGACAAGCTCTAGTCTGCTGGAAACACTGGTCTAAGAGATTTACTCTAAGGTAAAATGATGTCTCCATACATTCAACTTAATCATCAATATCAATCGTGATGACAGTCATAGAGATAGCCCTGCTGTGGGAAAGGGAGGGCAAGATGAGGACCTGCAGAACAGGAGGGGCAGTGTCTGTGCTTGGTGCTATAAGACCCAGTGTTCCATTTTGAAAGTCACCATTCAGTCACCTTGCAGGGCAGTTTGTAAATGGCCTAGCCAGAATTGCTGCTGAGTTTAAAACTTTGGCACAAAGATGTCCCTCCAACATCTCCAAGTACCAGGGAATCAGTGTGGAAATGGACGCCCACTGACGATGAGAGCCGCACTTAAACGGGGCTAGGAGAGTGCCAACAGAAGACGGGTTTCTCATCAACTGTCCTCAGGGGTGACAAAGTCATAAGGGGAGATGGTTTAGCATACAGTGGGATATGAATGTGAGGTGTCCCTCCATGGGGTCACATGTTTGAATTCTTGGTCCCACTTGGTGGTACTGTTATTTTGTGGGCCTGAGAAATCTTTAGGAGATGAATTCTCACTGAACAAGGTGGGTCACCAGGAGTGGGCCATGTTGTCTCCAGCTCCAACCCACTTCCTGTCTGTGCTCTGTTTCCTCATTAGCCCAGGTATGAGCAAGCAACCTCATAGTCACAATCCTCTCCCAATCCAGAGAGCCAGTCCCTCCACTGTGCCTTCTCCACCATGGTGGACTGAACTCAAACTATGAGCCAACCTGAACTCTCCTCTGTGCTGCTTCTTTCTGGTGCTCCCCCATGACCAATCGATGTAACAAAGCTTGAAGGAATGCAAGATTCATACAGACATCTGTGGTGTCCGGATCAAGATACCTCAGCTGGTAGAGGGGCTTGCCACCCAGACTGATGTCACGAGTTCAATCCTCAGGGTACATGTGGCAGAAGGAAAGAACTGATTCCTACAAGCGATCCTTTGACCTCCACCAGCACACCATGCCAGACACATGCACAAGATCGACACATGTCAAAACAAACATCATTCATCTCATTACTTTCTCGAAGTCCAGGACATGTTAACGCCACAATGACAATGTGATCTGGTGCTAATAGTTTAACTGACCCACTAAAAGTGACTGGTGACCCGTCCTGCCCACGGAAAGGACCTCTCTGAAGACTGTGTTTAACTCTAGGCATCGCTGGCTGCCCTGCTGTTGGAATCCTGGGGTCTGAAGATGTTGCATAAACCCTGCCAATCATACTCAACCACACAGTGTCCCCCCAAAGCCATCAGGAGGCTAATATGACAGATTTGAGGGTCTGCCCCTGATGACATGAGTCTATTGATCACAGGGCTGGGGACGCATCTCTGCTGACGGCACTGGGAATGGATCCTCGCACTGTGCATGGCACAGCACAGGGTAACCTGAACTTCCGTGACTCTACCAAGAAAACCAGGGCAAAATCACATCTACCTTGTCCTAATGTCATGAGCATTAAAGATAAGCTTGTTGGACTCCAAAATACACAAACCCGAAATTCGCTGTAACCCCTAGACTCTGCCTTTACCCCACCATTGTCTCCTTGTGACCCTACTCTGACACTGGGTCCCTCAGCACTGCTGGTCCACAGTGTCACCCTCTCTGAACTCTTTCGTTTCATCCTGATGATCCTTAGGCTAGAGATCCTGTGTCCTGGATTCATGCTCCTTCCCTTTGAGGTTTACTAGAAAGTCTTCCTGATCTCACTGCGGAAAATATATTCGTGGGGTGTTTGTTTGTTGGTGATGGTGGTGGTGGTGATGGTGGTGGTGGTGGTGGTGGTGATGGTGGTGGTGGTGTGTGTGTGTGTGTGTGTGTGTGTGTGTGTGTGTGTGTTTTGAGACAGAGTATCACTTTGTAGCTCTGAATGTCTCCCCTCCTTGGATAGTCTAGACCAGCCTTCAAACTCATAGATATCTAGCTGCCTCTGTTTCCCGAGACTGGAAATTAAAAGTCTGACTCCTCTCATTAATAATAATTACAAAAACCATAATGGCTTTCTGAGGACCGGCTATGGCTAGGTATGAAAGAATTTCGTTGCCCATTCAGTATGTTCACGGACATAAAACGTGAATGATTCTCGTCTCTTTACCATTTACCAGTTCTCCCAAATAGTATTTCATCTGACACTGCTCCTGGGTCTTTATGGCCTTAGAAAATGTGGAGCCGGGAACAGGCTAGAGGAAACAGTCGTGGGCTGGAGGGGAGGGAGGGAGAGAGGAAGAATAGTGGGAAGGGGAAGAAAACTTAAAAACCAAAGAAGAAAACAAGCCAGTGCTAACGAGAGCTGGCAGAATTAGTCACAGGCCGAAATAAAGTAATGCAAAGTAGTTGCCATGATTCATGCTCAGCTGTCCTGAAGGTTTCTGACACCCCTTGAGGGGTGGCATCCCAGAGTTCCTCAGCAGACAGCCCGCTCAGGCTTTAGCCACAAGAGTCTGGATTCCAGGGTTCCGGGCAATGGCGCGAGTCTGGGTGAAGCCTGGAGATTCTGAGGACAATCCCGCGGTTCAGCGGCTCCTATTCCAGACTCTTCATTTGAACCATCACTGAGGCTGGGGTGTGGCTTAGTGGTCCCTGACAGGACCTTGGTTCTCACTCCCCACCCCCAGAGCCACAAGAGGGAAAGCAAGCAAACAAACAAACAAACAGTAAGAATTACGTTTTCAGCTCAGGGCACCATCTCTGCTCCTCCCAGATGCCCCTTCTTCCTGGACATCAGCCATAAAGTCGTACCTGACGCAGCTGAATGCCAACGTCAAACATGCTGTAGCGTGTTCTTCACAACTGAACCGTTGGTACCTGTTTCTCCATTCCCGTCCCCTCCCTGCTGCGAAGACCAGCTTTCCAAAACACCTGTCCTGTGACTCCGAACCTTCTGTACTCAAACATGGCAGAGGCCCTCACATAGACAACGTGAAGGAGCCCCGGTGCCTGGATCCGGGTGGCATTCGGAATTCTAACCCTTTGGTAAGTGTTCACGCCGCCCTCTCCTGACTAGAAAGCCTCAGAAGGGGAATTCACTCTATGTAGCTTTTGCTTTTGCAGGGTTTCATAAAAGGGACTGAATTGCTTTGCAGGGTACTCATGCTTTTGGGGGTGGCAGACGTGTGTGCCAGCCTACGGCCCTCACACACGAGCCTCATGAGCCACCCAGGCGGCTCAGGTGGCCCTGAGCTCCGCTGTGCTTAGGGTTTCAGGCATCCCCTCCACATCTGTATGGCTTAGTAGCCAGCGCAGCCTCAGCTGTGTATCCCTGGTGAGGGCCTTCAAGTGGGCTGTCTTCTGGAGCGCGGAGAGGACTCTCAGCCAATCAGGGCACGGCGTGCCCACTTCATAGCACTTAAGCTCTCAGCTCCCTCCGCCAGTCACCCCAAGGTCCTGTCTGTCATCACTTCTGAAAAGACTGTGTAACCGGGGTTCTGTGGGAAAACCAAGAAAGAAGAACAAGCAGAGCCTCACTCACTACAAAGCACCCTCACCGTGGAGTATTCCATCCACATATGACCCAACCTGGAGAGCCCCATTTGCTTACACTAATGTCTGCACTGATGCTTGTCCTAAATCGAGTTTACACTGCTAATAAATCGATCGTAATGAGCCACGCACAAGTGGCGATTCTCTGTAAATAACGCTCCCATCGCTGAGTGGAAACCTGGGGCCAGCTCACTGTGGTGTCAGTTACAAACAAGGGTGGGACTGGGTAGGTATGTGTGCAGGGATTGCCAAGCTCAGCCCTGTCCAGCGAGGTTTCAGCAGGACAAGAGTGGCTGAGGCTGGCTTCCAATCACAGAAACAGCCAAGCTTGAACTATAGGATTGAAAGAGGAGGAGCTCCTCCCCTGAGCCCAGGACACTTACCCCAGGATTGCTCATCCCCAACGTCAGTTACTACATGGCTTTAAAATAGCTTATTCTGGACCTGGTAGTGTATGCCACTGTGATCCCAGCACTGGGGAGGATTAGCAGTTCAGTATCCACCATAAAGAGTTTGAGGACAGCCCAAACTTCATTAAGACCTGACTGGAAATAAGAAAAGGGAAAAAGATAAGCTTTATCTCTGATATAAAAAGTTTTATCTCTGATATCGTTAGGCTCAAAGAAACGGTTTTCAAGCCCCCTCACAGTCGACCTTCCTCGCTGTCTGCGTGAGAGATCAAAGTATCCAAACTGGTTTCTGAACGCTGCCCTATCCTTTCCCTTCATAGCCTAAAAAACGAGTAAGACAGATAATGTTCCGCTGAGGATCACGTGATCTCCTAAGGTCAGGTGCTAATTAGCAGTGCTAATTTCTAGAGACCAAATCTCTTCGAGCCTTGTTGGTAGGGGCACATCCTTACCTGGTGGGTCACTGAAGGTGCATCATGGTGACTGCCGAGGACTTGGAGAGATTTGTCTTATTTAGATTGTCGGCATGCACTGCTCTCTGGGTAAACTCTGCTGGAACTGCTTAGGATAGGTGGATTTAGTTTTGTACAACTAATGGAGAACCGGTAGGCAAGAGAAGAAAGAGAGATGCTAGTTTAGTTTGGAAACCATTAAATATAATTGTGTCCGTCTGTCTGTCTGCGTGTGTCTATCTGTCTCTATATGTGTGTGTGTGTGTCTGTGTGTGTGTGTAAGAAAGTGAGGGAGACTTAAGAGATGGAAAAATGACACATTCCAGCCCGTAATATGCTGTAGCCCTCTGTGTCCCACAACCCACAAAGATGCGATGAGACACCACAGGTCAATCAAAGCCAGGAAGGCTGAAATGTGTGCTAAAGTGTGGGGATTAAAATATTATGCCTGACACTGTATAATGCATGGTGGGGAAAAAAAATCTTTGTGAGTATAAATTAGCTTTACTGTTGAGTGTAAAATTCTTCCTTTTGGTTATTTATGAAGCTTCATTTTGAAGATTGCCTTCCCTGGGTAACAAGCAAATCAGAATTTGTCATGTGCAAATCTTGTAAAGATTGCAAGGCCGGGACATAATTAGACTCAGAAGAGTGTGACCAAACTGGGCGAGAAATAAAAACACTCTGTAAAGGAAGGAAGGCCAAGGAAAGGGAGGTCGGGGCGTGGTCGGGGCGTGGTCGGGACGCAGTCAGGCCCTGGAAACCCTTCACTCGGTTTTCCTGATGTGGTGATACATGTTCAAAGTCTGGAGAGAAAGTAAAATTATGTAACAAGTAGTTCTCTTCTGCTATACAAACGGCTGCTATTGTTCCTAGATCAAAGAATTTGGTGAAGTGCTTACACTGCTCTGAGTAGGAAAAAAATATTCAAATCAGCAAGAACAGAGAGCTGGCAGAGGAAGAGAATAGGGGTTGGAGAGGAAGGGCCAGCAGGTTGGCTCAACCCGAAGTGAGTGCCTAAGGCCAAGGGGCTTCTTCCCTCAGACTGGGACACGCCTAGGCTTTCCCCAGGGACAATCCCACTCAAGCTCCAATTGTATTTCCACCCTAAGAAATCAGAAGCGAGGTCCCAGTGCCACACATTTGCCCTTCTGCCTAATCCAGTATGTAATGTTCTGAAGTCATGTTTGAGCTTCCTGTAAGGCACCGCACGGCCCTCCCTAGCCAAAGAAAGACTTGTTTCGAGGTTTGATGGTTCTCACCAAGGCACAGAGAAAATCCCCAGCTGTTGTTCAAACCCTCTTCCATCTCCTGTCTCCAGGGAGGGGAGCCTGGTGCCCGCAGGGACCATTACAGAGCAGTCTGTCCAGGCCTTAGCTTATGAGCCTGCTGAGGTCATCCTCAGGCAGGGTGGGGTGCAGGCCAACCTTGGGTGTGAAAGCGTTGAGGGGGGAAAACCCAGGAAGTGGTCAGATGACTCCGTGCTGGTACTTCGTTGAGTCAGACCCAGGATGGTTTGTTTCAGTGTGCAGAGTAGACACCAAGCTGCCAGGGACACGTCCATCCTGTCTGTTGTCCCTTGGGTGTTTCGCAGACTTCCCGACCTCTTCCCTTACTTTGACCGCAGAGTCAGTGCCTTTCAAGGTCACCATTCCCTCCCGGCTAAGGTACCTGACAAAGTGAGCTGCGGGGCTGCTAACAATACACTCACTCGCTGTGTCAGTATAGTTAGAGCCAGCATGGAGCGTGTCAGGAATCTGGTTCTTGGTTGCACAGAGCCTCCTACAGCCCATAGTCTCTTTAAAATGCTTTAGCTGTTACTGACCATCTTCTGAATCAGCCCCTTTCCTATCACCGGGGCAAAACAAGTGACTTAAAAAGAGGAACGGCTCTGTGCAGTTCGTGGTTGGACAGGATACAGAGAGAAAGGGAAGGAATTCACTCCTGAGGGAGCAGAGGATACAACTGGAACTCTGCACCTCTCCACTGACCAGCAGGCAGGAAGCAGGGTCAGGTCATAAACCTCAAGGCCCACCAGAAACCCACTTCCTCCAGATAAGCTTCATTGCCTGAAGGCTGTATGTTCACACACACACACACACACACACACACACACACACGCACACACACACACGCACACACAGCACCACCAGCTGGGAATGGTGTTCAGATACATGAGCCTGGGGCACATTCATATCCAAACCTTAATCAAGTCATTGTCTACACTCTGAGGCAAATGTCTTAATCTCATCCCTTGAACAGAGCGGTTGCAGTATAAATTCATACAGAGAAGACATCTGATAGAGACAGTGAGTCGTGCACAAAGCAAATTAGGGGTTTCTGGGAACTGAGCAGGCAGTAAGGTGGAAGTGAATTGGGGAGGGGGTGGGGAAAATCGATGTCAGTACTCTACCCATGCATCCAAATAGGCGTTGCTAAAAAACGTTTTTAAAAGGAGTCGATTTCCCTACATCTATGCCCTTTACAGACTTTCTGGGTATGACTGTAGGGTTTTCTGTGGTCTTTCTATACTGTAAATCTGGTGTGAGGATGGTTTTCAAACATTTCTACTACACACACACACACACACACACACACATTATATAATATATATACATATTCTTTTAATGAAAAACTATAGCCCAGAAGTCAAAGGGTCCACACCCATCCTGCCATGTTGCTCATGTCCGTGGGTTCCAGTAATTATCCTTAAAAACACCCTGAGAGCAATTTCTTAGATTAATGACCTCCAGTGAGGCTGACACCCTCAGAAGTTGGCAAAATTTCTTATTAGAAAATGTGCGGGTGGAATTAAGTGTAGAGACGGAGAGGCTGTGCTGCCCTGGCTGAGGAGATCCGCTGCCATCCCAGCCCTCTGAGTAAGGAGGATGGGTGCCAGAGGGTCAGAACACAGAGAAGGGATTCGAGACCAGAGCGGTGTGCTTTGTAAAGCAGAGGAAGAAGGAGCCTTGAGCCAGCAAGAGTGGGTCTTCAGTTAACAAGCTAGAAGGACCAGAAAGGCTATTCTCCCTAGAAGCTTGCAGGAGGAATGTGAGCCTCCCGAGCCTTCCCGACATGAGGCTCAGAAGCTCCATTCTTACAGGGGCAGCGTCCGTGGCCGAGCTCCGGATGACTTCCGCCACAGATGCCTGATCTGACAGAGAGGGGGACACAGGAAGTCACGGAGATTCCCATCATAAATGTTAGGACAGACCTAGGCTCTGGGCAGCTTCCTCTCACTGTGCAACCTAAGAAAGTCAGCATAAAGGAAACACCATGTGCTGTGCCTCACAGATTCAGATATTGTGGGCCATGGTCACTCGCTCCACCTCTCTGGGCCTATAATGGGCAGAACGGCGCATGGCAGGATGGGTGTGGACAAGAAAAGCTGCTGGCCTGGTGCAGACCAGAGTAGGGAGAGGAGAAAGGTGTGTGTTGGGGGTGGGGGACAGAGGGGAGGAGAAGGAAGAGGAGGAAGAGGGAGAAAAGGGGGAAGGAGGGGGGAAGAAGAAAGGGAGGTGAAGGGGAAGAGGAAGGAAACGAGGAAGAGGAAGGGGAAGAGGAGGATAGAGGGGAGGAGAAGGAGGAGGAAAAGAGGGAAGAAGGAGAAGGAGGGGAGGAAGAAGAGGAGGAAGAGGAGGGAAGGAGGAGGAGGAAAAGAAGTAGAGGATGAAGGGGAGAATGGGAGGGAGGAGAGAAGAGAGAATATTCAAAGTCACTGTTTCTATAAACCACTACATTTCTGCTTCACCAAGGAAGAAAGGAAAGAGAGTGGAGCAGAGGGGCTCTGTATGTACAATAAAAACACTAAAAACAGGAGCCTAGGGCTGCTGGAGAGATGGCCCAGCAGTCAAGAGCACTGGCTGCTCTATCTGATGACCTGGGTTTGATTCCCAGAACCCTGAGGTGGCTCTACAGTAACTTTCTCTACAGTACCTTAGGCACTTTTCTGACCTCCATAGCGACCAGGTACACATGTGGCAAACAGACATATAGGAAGGCAAGAATGTCATACAATAAAAATTTTAAAAAATGCTATAAAATGTAAAACAATAAAAGCAAAAAGAAAGCAAAAAAAAACAAACAAACAAAAAAAAAGTAATCCATTACACATAATAGTCTGGAATCTGAGCCTTCTAGGCAGGATGGTGCCTATGGCACTGGGTGGCATGGGGACGTATGCCAGGCAAGTGCGCCTGCGTGTTCTGCATTTAGAAGCAAGGCTGCCATGAAGTCGTGCTGCTGTGACACAGGCCAGTGCCTAGAAACCCTGTCAGTTTGCTGCGTACTTGATTTTGATTTAAACTGTGGTCACTGCCCAGGCAGCAGCATCTTACTGCTACCTTTGTCTTGGACAACCCGCCCTCCCCTTTTCTCTACAATCTTAATGGCTGTGGTTTAAAACCTTAGCCCAGTGGTAAAACAGTTGCCTCACAAGAGCCAGGCCTGGATTTGCTCCTCAGCTCCAGAGAGCAAAACAAAGGAACAGCCCCAGGGGTTGGAGAGAGGGCTCAGCGGTTAGAGCACTGGCTGCTCTTCCAGAGGACTCAGTGACTCCCGAACCCACGCAGAAGCTCTCAACTACTGCCAAGTCCAGTTCATGGAATCTGATGCCCTCTTCTGACATCTGGAGGCTCCTGCATGTATGTGGTGCACAGACATATACTCACAATACGCATTAAATATTTAATTTAAAAAAAAAACTTGGGTACTGTCCACTGTACTTCACACACACACACACACACACACACACACACACACACACACACAATGATAGGAAACCTGTACCCATCCTACACTCCATCCCCAAATATGGTACAACATTCTCAGAGCTGAGCACGAAAAATGCCCTTAAGAAACAGTGAGTTGTGTCCACAAGGAAATGAGCAGAGGAGGAAGACCTGTGAAAGTGACAGGTGAGGTGTCCCAACTCTCCTGGGAAAGAAAACAGAAATTAATATTTCATAGAATAAGTCTAATTGTTTTGCTGCTAAATGAGGTGCTTTTGAAAGCACAGGTCCTTTGAAATTCAAAACACAGCGTAAACTAAAAACAGAAGTATGTCCTCTGTGTTTGTGTGCGTGTGTGCGTACATGTGTGCACGGGCTTGTTTACGGGTGTGTGTGGGTGTGTGTGTGTGTATAATGAGATTTGAAACCCCATCTCGATTTTTTTTTTTAAGAGTTGGCAACATGACTGTAGGGATCGACGCGTCTATTCACTGACAGCCAAAGCACTTTTTGTTTAAACTGTCAGGTTTTATTTTTCTACAAAATGATCAAAAAGATATTTTCCCATCCTCTTTCTTATCTGAACTGCTAAAGGAAGTTTTAAAATGTAGAAAAGGCCGTCATGCCTTTACTCCCCGCACTTAGAAGACAGGTAGGTGGATTTCTGCCAGTTTGAGGCCAATCTGGTCTGCATAGCAAATTTTGATCCATCCAAGTGAGACTCTCTCAAAACAGACAAGCTGAGTTAAAAGGGCTACCAGATGCAAGCATTTGACCCCTCCCAATAGGGATCCCCCTTATCGGAGATTTAAACTACCCATGGGGGCACTCTCAGACTTCTGAAACTAACTGCATCCCGAGGTAGACATTGCATTCTGAGGACCCAAACACAAGGAGTCTAGCCTAGAAAATACAGATGCCCAAAACTATCTGTATTTCTACAAATCCAGAAGCAAAATACCATAATCCCTATAAGAAGAAAGAGAATTGTGCCTCTCTGGATACTATGACAAATTCCTGGGAGACTACAAAAGGAAAGGGGCATGTTTGGTACCTGGTCCCAGAGTGCTCAGCCCTTCAAGGTGGGGAGGGCGGAGCAGAGCACCGAGTCATTGAGGAAACAGAGAAAGCCTGTGTTCTGTGGCTGTCAGACCCCCAGCCTGTGGGACAGGTCTTTACCCTCCTAGTTCATCTTCTCTGGAAGGCCATGATCGATCAACACACCTAGAATTTTACTCTACAAATATCCCAGATGGTTTTAAACCAACCAAGCTGACAATGGAGACTAAATATCTCAAGAAGAAACAGATTTCTTTGGGAGAGAGATCTACGTCACAAATATTACCCCATATATATGCTAGCTTCTAATTTTCCTTCATGACTTACATCAAGACTCTGGACTTCTCTTCCTCCCCTCCAACCCCCGCAAGTTATTCTGATAAACTCACTGTGTTCCAGGCTGAGGTCGAAACTCAGTGGTAGAGTGCTTGCCAGACACGTATGAAGTCCTGGGTTTGTTCACCAGCCCAATCTCAACAAAGGAAAAAAGGGAAGGAAGGGGAGAGGAGGGGAGGGGAGGGGAGGGGAGAGGAGGGGAGGGAAGGGAAGGGAAGGGAAGGGAAGGGAAGGGAAGGGAAGGGAAGGGAAGGGAAGGAAAGGGAAGGGACTAAACAAGCAAAGGAACATGACTGTTTTTCCTCCACAGTGGATGCTAAGGTTCAGCACACACTGGTACTGGTTTCCCAGGCCTCTTTTCTTCTTGCTTAACACCAGATACACCATGTCACCTTCAGGGATCTATTCTGGTTCTTTTCCACACCAGGGGCCCCTTTCTTCCCGTTTGGACACTTGGCACTAGGTAAACTACCCTCCCCTGCCAAGTCCTCCCCAGCTTCCCACGAGGAGCACCATACTCCCTTTGCAGTGTCCTGGTTTTGCCTGAGGTAGAACACATGAAAACAGCACCGAGGTCTCCGTGTGGAACTCCTGCATTTCCCATCATCGCTGCTCGGGTGCTCCCCACTCAACAACACACAGTCCACAGACCCTTCTCAGCCACCACAGTGTCTCCTCTGTGGAAAGCTTTCTTTCGCTATCCCAAACACGGCTATTCTCGCCCCTGGTCCTCTCTACTGCTTCCAGGCATCTGCTCTCCTCTCTCTGCTCTGTTTCTCTTTTCCTTATGATTTGTTTTTGTTTTTTTTAATTCTGCATATTTGTGTATGTGCATGCGTGCACGTGCCTGTGGGGGCCAGAAGAGGGCGTCCGATCACCCTGGGGCAGGGGCCTGTGAGGCTCCTCCTATAGATGTTGGGAAAGGAACTTGAGTGTTCTGCAAGCGTGGTGTGTCCCCTTCCTCCCTGAGCCATCTCTCCAGTCCCTCTGCTTTATTTCTTGTTGTGCATCATGTCAAGGATTCCCCTCCTTCATTCACCTTATGGATCTGGTTTAAGTCTGTGTCTGTTGAATCGTGAGCGCATTTTGTGGTATTATTCACCACCTACAGTGGGCAAACAGTAAACACTCACCACACATTCAAAAAAGTGCATGACCATCATGCGGCTGTTCTTCCATACGCGGAAACACTACAAGGATGACTATAGAGTTAGCCATGACTTCTCTAGGACTAAGCAGAAGGAAACCGCAACCTAATCCTGGATGGACTTTTTTGATTCCATAAGGAATGGATGGGGCTTCTTAGACCTTCCTACCAGCAAGTGGAATGAGAGGCGGTATCCAGGGGTTGTTCTTGCAAAGCAAACTGCTTCAGTGCTTTCTGTCAACAAGGCGAAACTGGAATCTCGTAGCATAAACATCTATTGCAGTCGTTAAGCATCGCGATCAGCACCGATAGTCATACAAAGCTAAATAACTTAAATTCAGCCTCAAAGCGGACGCAAGCAACAGGGAAAGGGGGGGCCACACATGAGTTTTTCCCCCAAAGATATATCTTTTCAGAAACTCTAGTCCCGTTACTTGGCTGCAAGGGGGTTTGGGGGGACCAGAAAGCCAAATTCGAACCTTAACTAAAGGAGTCCAATCAAAAACCAATGGCAGAAGATAAGGCACCGAACAAGATGGGTACGCCACCTTGTGGGAGCTGGAAGTATTGCACCTCCCTAGAACTCAACTCCAGGTAGACCGAGGGAAAATGCTCACCACCTTTGGGTGTTTTGAGCAAAGCACGTGGTGTTTTTAATATTTAGAACTGTCAGAATGCATTCTTAGAAATATATTCTGAACCACTTTGATCAAAGAATGATGCAGCATGCTATCCATGTTTGAAATAAAAAGTTATCTTCTTTATCAAATGCTTCTTTTCCATTTGTCTAAACTAAAGGTATAGATATTCAAGGGGAAACTGCCTTCTAGCAATAAATAAAACCAGTAACATCTATTTTGATGAAGCAGCCTTAAAGAATAATGAGATGTCTCAATGCCTGTGGAAACCTGTACCGACCCAGAGCTTAAATTTTAATTCATTCAAATGTCCTACACGATTTAATTAAATAAAATGAGGTGGGGGAGATGGGTCAGCGTGTTCTGCTCTCACACCCGGATCCAAGTTTGTTTCCTAACACCTTGTCTGATGTCTTGTCACCGTAACACCAGCTCCAGGAGATCTGGTGCCCCCTTGTGGCCTCCTCAGGCGCACGCACGCGCGCGCATACACACACACACACACACACACACACACACACAAATGCATGTGCACTTAAATTTTTTTAATATTAAAAATTTAAAAAGCATAATCCCTCCCCCAATAAACTCAAAATAATATTCTAAGGGTTGCGAATGTCTCCATTCTGTACAAATGAATTTTGATGTGTCCCAACAAGAATTTAGAGGGGCATATGACAAAACCAAACACTTTTGCATGCTCTTAGGCATGAAGTCATACGGGGCCTTTTAGAAGATTACAAAACACAACCCACCTTTCTTACTGGAAGAATTGTCTGTGGCACCAAGCCTAAGGCTCTAGCATTAGAATCATAAAGTCTAATGATGGAAAGTACCTTCAGACAAGGCAGACCGACTGGTGACTCATCCTGTGAATCCTTAGGCTGCTGGATTATTTCATATCCCATTCATCTTTGTCTGAGAAGTCACAAGCATAAAAAAAAAAACAAAAACAAAAACAAAAAAAAAAACAAAAAACAAAAAACAAAACAAGAAAAAACCCTCTCACCACAAAAAAAAAAGTAAATAGATTACCTAAGTGGGGAGGAAGAGGACTACACAGATCATGTGAATCCAGGAATCCCAGAATGCACCAGTGGCCCTCTGTTCCTAAGGGGACACTGAGGTTCATGGGACCCCAGGAGGATGCTAGGGAAGTGCTGCCCTCAGTTAGCCTGGGATCTCTAACCACATGTCCCTTCACAGATGTTAATGCACAGATTATATATATATACATATATATATATGTGTGTGTGTGTGTGTGTATATATGTATGTATATATATATATATGTATATGTATATATATATTTGTGGGGTGTGTGTGTGTGTGTGTGTGTGTGTGTGTGTGTGTGCCTACCTAAGGCACATATTTGAGAAGCTCTGGTCTAAACCTGTTTCTTACATTGTCAGGAAGGACTTGATACCATCAGTACATACTTGCCCAGCCCAAGGAAACTAAAATCCAACAGCACAGCAGAGCCAGGCTCCAGCTATTACCGATCCCTCTGGTCAGGAACTTTTTCTCTTCATGATGTCATGTGGCGTTTATTCATTCTTTCCAAATTGCCATGATTCAACGCGAAAAACAAAATGTTCACCCGAAAAGCACTTTTTAATAGCATTTTTTTATGTCGGGTTTTATATGGTCATTGACTACGAAAAGACCCAACACCCCTGGATCAGCTCCACCCCTAAAGCTGAGACTTCTCCAGTGACATCTTTGTGGTTTCCTCAAAGTGAGAGCACTCGGTAAGAATAGAAATACAAATGAGCCCCACAAACTCTACCATTTCTGCCTCTCTGGGGCTTGAACCCAGCTGTTCAGTCAAATGAGCTTGGCTCTAGAATGTTCCTTTTGAGCAGAGTGTCCTTGACTACAGATGAAATGATTCAAATATTTAGAGAGAACTGGTCACGGTTGCTCAGTGATGTGGAAAACCATGGCATTTACCAAGAATAGGCCCTCCAATGGCCTGGCTCCGGTTTCATGTAAAAGGTGGGGCAGGGGAGGCGGTGGTTATGGAGTCAAAGTGCGAGGGTCTTGGACCATGGAGGAAAGGGGTGGCCCAGTGCCAGGTGGCATCTGTAGAACCTTGGAGGTGCTGGCCTGGAAACCCAGAGCCAACCTTCCCATGATTCCGTATGTCTCTTCAGAAGGCAAGTGTTGGAAACTCGATAACTAGAACCAGTGCCTTGGTGTAAAACCCATAAAGATGCTGTCCTGACCGAGGCATCGTGTTCCCCGTCGGAAGCCATATTCGCCTCTTGTTCTTGGCGAACTGAGGAAACTCGAGACTGCATTCTTAACACCAATAAAGCCCTTTTTAAATTTTTTTAACCTAAAAGCAAAATTGGTGACCTGATGTGTGAGCTCACCACTAAAAGCACCTGCAGCAGAGACTGATGACCAGAATCCGACTCTGGAACTCAGACGGTGCAAGGAGAGAACTCGGTCTAGATGGCCCCAGCCCTGAGAGCCGCTGTGAGAACCCCAGCCCTGAGACCCGCTGCGAGGAGTGTGTGGATGTCCTATTGTGTTATTATCCTGTTAGTTTTTCACTGCACGTGTTTGCTCCTGTTAGGTGCGCGCTGTTCCCCTTGAGAGGCGCCTGGTTTTTTTCCGGGACAGGGTCTGGAGCCCCAGGCATCTGCCTGGACGTCCCACATGCTGCCACGGCTCCTACATCCCGGCTTTTTCCGTGGATTCTGGGGGATTGTATTCAAAAGAGCACATTACCAGCTGAGCCAACCCCTGATCCCTTACTGTGCTTTAAGCTGTTTGAAATTCTCATCTTAATCAAACGCTTTGTCTGCACAGTCGCCTGGTCTTCAGCGAAGACCGACCAAATTTTAATAAAAGAATTGCCAAAAAATAGGGGAGGGAAGATACGCTGGATATTAAATCTTTTCAGCCCTCTGATTCTCTTAATGTCTGTAAGATATTTTAAGGCTTTGAGCACATATAAAATTTCAGGGCTGTCTTAATATACATACCGGCTTGAGGCAGATGAAAGTTGCCATCTGAGTGATATAGACCCCTGCGCCCACACACCGTCCTCAGACAAAACACTCGAGACTAAGTTTAACTTTCCAAATTAAAAAGAGAAGAGCGGGAGAGAAGCTAATTCAGTCCTGCCAGGATCTGAGGCTGAGATTCTGAGCAGTTTTCAGTTTGGCAAATCTGTTCTCACACTTTGAACACACTCGTCCCTGTCAGGAGTTCTCACAGGGAATCTCATCCCAGACCTGCACCGCTGAGACATAATGAGTTGTCACTAGTCAGCGCCCCTAGGCTGGGAGGACCAATAGAATGACAGACAAGCAGACTGGGGGTGGGGGGTGGGGGGGGTAGGGGTCGTGGCTGGAGAGATGGCTGCCGGGGAGGGGGCTTGAGAGCACTTGATGCCCATAGAGCAGAAGGCCTGGGTTTGGTTCCCAGTATCCACAGAGAAGCTCACCACTTCCCGGAACTCCAGGTGATCCCGTGCCTACCTCTGGCCTTCACAGGGTACACATATATGCAAGCAACACAGATATACTGGAAATCAAACTAACTTTTTTTTAATAAGAGAAGGTCTCTGTAGTCCTGGCTATCCAGGAACTCATTATGTAAATCAGGCTGGCCTTGAAATCACAGAGATTTCTACCTACTGAGTGCTGGCACTCCCAGCAATAAATACAAAGAAATCTGTGTTTCAAGTAGAATGAATTCATTTTCTCTTTTTCTGTCCTTCTTTCTTTCTTTTCTTTTTATGTTTGTTACTTTGCTGTCTTTTTGTTGTAGGTTCACGACAGGGGCCTGTTATATAGCTTTAGATGGTCTGGAATGTACCTTGAGGAGTAAGCTGGCCTCCAATTGATGGCAATTCTCCTGCATCAGACTCTCAGGTACTGTGATTACAGACATTTGTCACCACACGGGGCTGACAGTTATTTCCTGCTCTTGGGTTCCTAACAAATTTGACCTGAAAGAAAGTGTGACCCAAAAAATGGGGACTTCTCCCTGAAGCTTTTGAGCCACAGGGGCAAAGAAACCAATATATCGCACAACACTTGGGTGTTACCCCAGAGATGCTCATGTAGTTGTTACAAGTGACTTTTCCATCGTGTCTTTTACAGAGTTAAAACAAAGGCTCCCTGGAACCACATGTCCTTGGAAGGCAGAGGCAGAAGGATCAACAATGCGGGACCAGTAAAGTTGGGTTCCAGACTGAGAAAGATAAATATTGTGTTCCCTCTCCTGTGAGACCCCGCCTTTCTTGATGGAGTGGGTTCAGGTCTTAGGGCAAGACAATTGGTGAACAGAGGCAGGACTTTTCACTAAATGTGGCTGTCCTGCTGCTCTCATTAATAGAGTAACTCCTACAACTGTGGAGAAAGGCTTTGCAGAAATTCCCTTCCGTCTCCTCTTGGCGCCCACCTTCTTAATGTAACATTGTAACACTGGATAAACAACTGAACTTCATGTTCTACCTTTAAAAAACCAAAGCTCAGGCTGGGCCCATGGCTCAGTCAGCAAAGTACTTTCTGAGAGGAATAAGGACCTGCATGTGATCCCCTGTACCCACAGAAAAAAGCTGGGTGTCATGGGGTGCCATCATCCCAGTGCTGGAGAGGCAGAGACAGGCCGATCTTTGAGCTTGTTAGTCAAAGAGTTCCAAAACCAGTGAGTACCAGGTCTAGTGAGACCCTGACTCAAAGAATAGTGCAGGTGGCTTCTGGGCAACAACAGTCAGGTCTGACATCTGACCAGCACATGTTCAAAGGGAGATGTGATTGCCATGTGATTGCCATGTGATTGTCCATGTAACAAACCTGTTGCTTGCTCCAAGACCATATCTGTACTCAAAGGTTTCCTGGAAAAGTTGTATGGACACACACACACACACACACAGAGAGAGAGAGAGAGAGAGAGAGAGAGAGAGAGAGAGAGAGAGAGACCAAGACACATACATGTACATGAACACATACAAGCTCACAGAAATATATACACATAGACAGACACAGGTACACATACACACACACACACACACACACACACACACACAGAGAGAGAGAGAGAGAGAGAGAGACCAAGACACATACATGTACATGAACACATACAAGCTCACAGAAATATATACACATAGACAGACACAGGTACACATACACACACACACACACACACACACACACACACACACACACACAATTGTTTTCCAAGTTGAGTTTTCTGTATGTTGTTTCAACTGGACCCTTACAATTGTGAAATAAAAGCTTCCTTGCAGGTCTAAGAAAATAACCTCCATGATCTGCTGTGGTTTTGTTTTTCTTAAATGAGAATCACTGGCCTTTGTTCCAGAATGCCTCTCCAGAAACTTTGTGCCTCTTTACAAAGAGACTGCATCTCTCAGAGCAAAGCACAAGTTTGTCAACTGCATGTTGCAAGCGCAGCCTTCTGACACACAGCAGTATGCTTTTGGGGTACTGCACAATAGCTCAGTTTCTGAAATACCGACCTCCTCCCTGCAACATGGGGCTGTCTGGGGCCATTGGGTCCTCTCCAATCACCCTGTGAGAAGCAGAATTTCAGCAAGCCCCCACCTGGGGTCCTCATACTCATGCTTCCTGCCTCAGACCCAGGAGTCTGGCATCTTCTATTTGCATCTAGGAAACCAGCAGGCAAGGAAAGTAAGAGCTTAGACCCTTCCTGGCTCTTAATATCAAACGCTGTAGCTTGTGCAGGATTTAGGAAAGGAGAGAGGGGGTGTGTCTCCCACTACTTTCTAAAGAATGGGGGGGTGCCTTCCACTACTTTCTAAAGAATGGGGGGGTCGGTGCCTTCCGCTATCTCCATTATAGCTATTAAGGAAAAGGTATAAGATTTTTAAAAAGAAAAGAATCATGAAATAAGTAAAACAGAGAGGGAGGAAGTTAGAGTGTAACAGATTATTTCAGAATTAGATTTACAGCCTTCCCTGTGTCCATTTCCTGGTACTCATGTGAGGAAACTCACAGCCACCTCTAACTCCAAATCCAGAGAGATCCTGTGCCTCTGGCCTCCGAGGGCACCTGCATATATGTGCACATCCCCACACGCAGACACATGATGGCTTCCAGAGGACAGAGAGTCAGGATTCTTTAGAAGTGTGGCTCCTGGTACAGCGACCATCTCATCTCATCCAGGAGTATATGGGTGGCAGCACAAACTGGAGAAGATGGTTTACTCAAAAAAAAAAAAAAGGCAAGAAGTGAAGGACATGGAATCAGGGTAGGAGTATGGATAGATCTTGGAGAGTAAATATACTCAAAATACATTACATAAAATTCTCAAAAAAATTAAAAATAATAAAAAAAATTTTAAACTCAGTGTGGAAAGACCCACGGCTGGATAAAATAGAGATGTCTCAAACTTTATAGGATTTAAAGTATTTGTTAAAATCGCTAAACGAGTTATTAAGTTATAAATAAAGCAGCATTGCTTGGATTCTGAAAAAAATATATTGCTGGAGGAAAAAGCAGGTTTACGGCTCTGTCACATGAGTCGTATTGGGTTTTTTTTTTTTTCTTTAACTGAGTTGGGCAAAATGTATTTCTTTCAGATAATCAAAAAAGACAATCCGTAAAACTGCCTTGCAAACCTATTTACCGCCCCACCCCCACCCCCATGGCATCCTGAGAGATGAAAAAAATTAGTTGTACACAGTGGGCTTTGTCAATATCGTCAATTCCAATTAAATTTAACTTTATATGAAGGAGCATGCAGCTGTTTAGCTCCACGCTCAACTCTCTTTAAATACATACTTACTAAAAGAGAGCAAAATAAAGTTTCTTGATCTTGTGGCTTCTCGGGTCTAACGCACTGTATTCATCATCTGAGCCTCACTTTTGGTGTTAGGGATCGAACCCAGGGCCTCGGACCTGCTAGGTAAACTGACCTCTATTCCCAGCCCCATCTTACTTCTCAAAGACAGACCATGAGGATGTAGGAGACATGATGTCAGATAGTACTCAGTCCTTAGATCCCGGCTGTGTTGTCCAATGGCAAAAGACCAAGTTTACGAATCCAAAAGTTCAGGGAGGACTGGGCAAGAATTAGCCACCACCCTGGAAGCTCTTTTGAGTCAATGGTCTTGTTAGAGCTTCTCATCTCTGAAAGTCTATGGCTCTAGTCATTCGGCGAGCACTGTGGCATCGTTTCCAAAGACAGTAAAACACTGGGAAAGGAATAGTATTGATGGCGCACTCCTTTAATCCCAGCTCTTGGGAGGAGAGGCAGGCGAATCTCTGAGTTCGAGACCAGCTTCGACTACAGAGTAAGTTCCAGAGCAACTTGAAAAAAAAAATTATCCAGTATATAATTTAGGGTAGAATGATAGAAAGAATAATGTAGATGACCTCTAGATCATAGGTAGCTAGATGGACACACGCGCAGATGTTCGTATTACGAATGATAATTAGGTGCCCCCAAAACTGTTTGCAAAAGAACATCCGCATGTAGCTTCTGGGAACCTGCACCCACTGGTTCTGATTGGTAAATCAAGATGCCGGCAGCCAATGGCTGGGAAGGACAGGCAGAGTTGGGATTTTAGGATTCCCAGGCTTGGGAAACAGAAGGAAGGAGAAGAGGAGATCCGCCATGCTTGAGGACAGAGTGGAGAGAAGAGAGACAGAGGCCACCATGAGGTACAGAAGCAAGGAGAGCTCCCTGGGCTCTAGACCAAGGAAGCGCTGCACAGACGGCCGCACAAACGGGTCCGGAGCGGCCAAGATGGAAGAGTTAGTAAGGAGTAAGTCCGAATTATCAGCGGGATGGAAGAGCTAGTAAGGAGTAAGTCCGAATTATCAGCGGGATGGAAGAGCTAGTAAGGAGTAAGTCCGAATTATCAGCGGGATGGAAGAGCTAGTAAGGAGTAAGTCCGAATTATCAGCGGGATGGAAGAGTTAGTAAGGAGTAAGTCCGAATTATCAGCGGGATGGAAGAGTTAGTAAGGAGTAAGTCCGATTTATCAGCGGGATGGAAGAGTTAGTAAGGAGTAAGTCCGAATTATCAGCGGGATGGAAGAGCTAGTAAGGAGTAAGTCCGAATTATCAGCGGGATGGAACAGCTAGTAAGGAGTAAGTCCGAATTATCAGCGGGATGGAAGAGCTAGTAAGGAGTAAGTCCGATTTATCAGCCGGATGGAACAGCTAGTAAGGAGTAAGTCCGAATTATCAGCGGATGGAACAGCTAGTAAGGAGTAAGTCCGAATTATCAGCGGGATGGAAGAGTTAGTAAGGAGTAACTCCGAATTATCAGCGGGATGGAAGAGTTAGTAAGGAGTAAGTCCGAATTATCAGCGGGATGGAACAGCTAGTAAGGAGTAAGTCCGAATTATCAGCGGGATGGAAGAGTTAGTAAGGAGTAAGTCCGAATTATCAGCGGGATGGAACAGCTAGTAAGGAGTAAGTCCGAATTATCAGCGGGATGGAAGAGTTAGTAAGGAGTAAGTCCGAATTATCAGCGGATGGAAGAGTTAGTAAGGAGTAAGTCCGAATTATCAGCGGGATGGAAGAGCTAGTAAGGAGTAAGTCCGAATTATCAGCGGGATGGAAGAGTTAGTAAGGAGTAAGTCCGAATTATCAGCGGATGGAAGAGTTAGTAAGGAGTAAGTCCGAATTATCAGCGGGATGGAAGAGCTAGTAAGGAGTAAGTCCGAATTATCAGCGGGATGGAAGAGTTAGTAAGGAGTAAGTCCGAATTATCAGCGGGATGGAAGAGTTAGTAAGGAGTAAGTCCGAATTATCAGCGGGATGGAACAGCTAGTAAGGAGTAAGTCCGAATTATCAGCGGGATGGAACAGCTAGTAAGGAGTAAGTCCGAATTATCAGCGGGATGGAACAGCTAGTAAGGAGTAAGTCCGAATTATCAGCGGATGGAAGAGCTAGTAAGGAGTAAGTCCGAATTATCAGCGGGATGGAAGAGTTAGTAAGGAGTAAGTCCGAATTATCAGCGGGATGGAAGAGTTAGTAAGGAGTAACTCCGAATTATCAGCGGGATGGAAGAGTTAGTAAGGAGTAAGTCCGAATTATCAGCGGATGGAAGAGCTAGTAAGGAGTAAGTCCGAATTATCAGCGGATGGAAGAGCTAGTAAGGAGTAAGTCCGAATTATCAGCGGGATGGAAGAGCTAGTAAGGAGTAAGTCCGAATTATCAGCGGGATGGAAGAGTTAGTAAGGAGTAAGTCCGAATTATCAGCGGGATGGAACAGCTAGTAAGGAGTAAGTCCGAATTATCAGCCGGATGGAACAGCTAGTAAGGAGTAAGTCCGAATTATCAGCGGATGGAAGAGCTAGTAAGGAGTAAGTCCGAATTATCAGCGGGATGGAAGAGTTAGTAAGGAGTAAGTCCGAATTATCAGCGGGATGGAAGAGTTAGTAAGGAGTAAGTCCGAATTATCAGCGGGATGGAAGAGTTAGTAAGGAGTAAGTCCGAATTATCAGCGGATGGAAGAGCTAGTAAGGAGTAAGTCCGAATTATCAGCGGATGGAAGAGCTAGTAAGGAGTAAGTCCGAATTATCAGCGGGATGGAAGAGCTAGTAAGGAGTAAGTCCGAATTATCAGCGGGATGGAAGAGTTAGTAAGGAGTAAGTCCGAATTATCAGCGGGATGGAAGAGTTAGTAAGGAGTAAGTCCGAATTATCAGCGGGATGGAACAGCTAGTAAGGAGTAAGTCCGAATTATCAGCGGGATGGAACAGCTAGTAAGGAGTAAGTCCGAATTATCAGCGGGATGGAAGAGTTAGTAAGGAGTAAGTCCGAATTATCAGCGGGATGGAAGAGCTAGTAAGGAGTAAGTCCGAATTATCAGCGGGATGGAAGAGTTAGTAAGGAGTAAGTCCGAATTATCAGCGGATGGAAGAGCTAGTAAGGAGTAAGTCCGAATTATCAGCGGATGGAAGAGCTAGTAAGGAGTAAGTCCGAATTATCAGCGGGATGGAAGAGCTAGTAAGGAGTAAGTCCGAATTATCAGCCGGATGGAAGAGCTAGTAAGGAGTAAGTCCGAATTATCAGCGGATGGAACAGCTAGTAAGGAGTAAGTCCGAATTATCAGCGGATGGAAGAGCTAGTAAGGAGTAAGTCCGAATTATCAGCGGATGGAAGAGCTAGTAAGGAGTAAGTCCGAATTATCAGCGGGAGGTAGAGTCTAGCTGCATAGAGGCTGGGCGTATTACAATAATTAGCCTGTGTGTGTGCCTTTCATTCGGGAACATAAACCATTGAGGCAGGAAGCAACTAGCACCAGGATTTATTAATTAGTAAATTAATTTAATACACATACACGCACATACATACATACATACATACATACATACATACATACATACATACACGACAGTTTGGAGGACATGAGATGCTCCCTATGGCGGTGGCAGGAGCATGCCATCAGCTCATTACCGTATCAAGTACAAAGTGGCTGACAGAAGCCCAGGTTTTTCTCTTTCTTGACAGTTTTCCTCAATGCCAGGCTTGGTCCAACCCTCCACAGAACATTCCAGCCCCTGCAGTCTGAAGATTCTTATGTGGTGAAATGGGAAAATAAACCCAAAGAGCCTGTGTTTGTACAAAGCAGGTCTAAATTAGCCAGGTCTGAGGTTATGTCCACACCGTCATCTGCTGACAAGGCTGCCCGGAGCTGAGCAGTATAGGCTTGTTGCCCTGGGACAGACGAAGGGGGAGGGGGCAGGAGTCAACTAAAACAAGCAAACAAACACTAAAGCATGGTAGATTCTAGAGTCTCAGAATCTTCTTGACAGTAAACTACAACCCCAATAAATCCCTCAAGGGGTGTAGCTCTGTAGCTACAAAGCGGACGTTTCCTCTGGGCTCTTCCCTATGGAAGATTACTAACTTCAGCCCCTTGGGGGAGTTGTAGTAGAAAAAGAACTGAATTGTGTTGAGACTTGAACCCGCCTTCTATTTGGACAAACAGAAAAAACCGAGGCTCACAGGCTCATTTCTGACCCTCCTCCTCTGCAGTCTTTAGTCATGTTGGCTACGATGTTATCATCTCCTGAAGAAGCTGCCTTAGAAATCCTGAGTGCTTGCCACGGCTGCCCAAGGTGCTGAGAGAAAGTGAAGATCCAGGTCCAGCTCTGAACAAAGCTTCCCGGACATCCCCTTCCCCAAGGCTCAGAGGAGAACACCGAGAGAAGGATGTGGAGAGCACTGAAGACCAGGTGATGGGGGAAGGCCTGCAAATACTATCTGCTAGATGTGCCACGGCCTGTGAAGTCACAAACTCACAGAAGCTACAACCCTTATTGGCGTTGGGCCTGGGTAAAGCTGCCCTGTCAATGGTCAGTCACATATCTGCTAGCTGGTAACTCTGGAAACCAGGAAACATCTTTGAGTCTGTCTTTAGTGTGTCCCACCAGCAAGAAAAGGTGCTCTTGCCACGGCACCAACGTTGTGTTTTATAAAAGAAAGAAAAAGAAGCCAGGGATATGTTTGGTGGAGGCACAGTATAGTGTGGGGGAAGGGGGTGCCTCTGAGGGCCCATTCTGAGGCATCCCTTCCCCCTGAGGTACCAGTCACATGACTAGAGTTTATTTAGGGCGTGGGAGTAGCAACAGACAAAGGCAGAGAGAGAGAGAGAGAGAGAGAGAGAGAGAGAGAGAGAGAGAGAGAGAGAGAGAGAAGAGGAGTATAAGCTGGCCATGAACAAGTGGAGAGAGGGGAGAGGAGAGGGGAATGGAGAGAGAAAGGACAGAGAGGGAAGAGAGGAAGAGAGGAAGAAGATCAAGAGAGGAGGGAGTAAGCCAGGCAACTGTCGGGCAGAACCTAGACAAAATGCCAACAGGCACTACTAGGAGGTATGGCCTCATTGGAGGAAGTGTGTTACTGGGGTTGAGTTTTGGTTTCAAATGCTCAAGCCAGGCACAGTGTTGCTTCCTCCTGTTGATGCCTGCTGATCCAGACGCAGAACACTCAGAAGCCTGTCCAGCACCATGTCTGCCTGTGTGCCGCCATGCTTCCTACCATGATAATGAAGGACTAAACCTCTGGACTGTAAGCCAGCCCCAATTAAATGTTTTTCTTTACAAGAGTTGTTGTGGTTATGGTGCCTCTTCACAGCAATAAAACCCTAAGAAGTTGGTACCAGGAGTGGGGTATTGATGTGATAGTCCAGACCTGGCTTTCGTTTGGAAGAATATGAAACACTTTGGGACTTTGGGTTAGAAAAGCAATTAGACACTTTACTAGCAAGAACAGGGAAGGCAATGGTGCTAAGGGTGATTTGAACCATGGGGGCCTGGCTCAAGAGGTTTCAAAGGAGAATATTAGTATGTAGCCTAGAGACCATTCTTGTGGTATTTTGATGAAGAACCTGGCTGCTCTCTTTCCTTCTCCAAATACTCTTCCTGTGGCTAAGTGGATTAACGGCTTCAGTAGAAGACATTTGAAAACAACCTAGCATTGACTATGTTGTGTGGTTACTAGTGGCCAGTCTTAGGCAGATCTAAAATGAAAAGGAGCAAGCTGAGCAAGGAAAGATACAAAATGTACAGTTTGAAGAGAAAAGGAGAACCAGGAAGTGCAAACGGACTTAAGAAAAGCCGATGACAAGTGGAATAAAGGCAGTGGTGACCTCAGAGAGAGACTTCACCCAACTTAGCTTCGAACTTGTAAAAAGGATTTGACGAACAGTGAAAAGGGATGGTAGAAAAGCTTTTATCCATTTGTCATGGTGCACATCTTTAATCCCAGCACTCTGAAGGCAGGGGCTGGTGGATCTCTTGAGTTCAAGGCTAGCCTGGTCTACAGAGTGAGTTCCAGGACAGCCAGGCTTAGGCAATGAAGGGAACCATCAAAAACAGAAAGCTGGTGGAGGTGTAATTGACTGAAGGGTTATGTTCCAGCCCCAGCAAACAGCACAACTTGGCAGCTTTGGCCTCGTGGTTCTGCCTTTAGAGTCAAGGATAGAAGAAAGGGGTTATGGAACCTCCCTCCATGCTAAGGAAAGCCAAGTGTGTCGGGGTGTCCCTGCATGGAGGTCTAGAGAGGCCATTGTGTGAAGTTGTGAAGGTGAAGCCTGGATTGCTTTGGAGACCCCCAAATGCTGGTGATGGATGAGCTGTGGGATACCTGCTGAGGGGAACCGCTAACAGGGAGTGGAGCCACCACAAGAGGAAGACGTGTGCTGCAGTTACGAAGATGGAAGGAGCTGGACATCTGAAGAGAATTTTCACATCAGCCATGGGGGCAGAGTTTGCAGTTCGCCCTGCTGGTTTTCAGTCTTGCTTTGGTCCAGCTCCCTTTCCTCCATTTTGGAATGGTCATGTACATCCAGTGACACTGTATGTTAGAAGCGTGTGATCTGCTTTTTAATTTTGACTTTACAGGGGGTTACAGTTAAGGGATTGCATGAGTCTCAGAAGAGACTTTAGACTTTTTTTCTTAAAAAAAATTGTTGAATGTTTCATTCCACTGATGTATAAAATTAAATAAGGTTATATTCACAATAGCAAAGCAGATCAATTGAAAATATGCCATTTGTTTATTTGATATTTCTGATTATTTCTTTTTTAAGATTTTTTATTGGATATTTTTTATTTACATTTCCAATGTTATTCCCTTTCCCGGTTTCCCATCCATAAGCCCCCATCCCATCTCCCTCCCCCTTCTTCTATAAGGGTGTTCCCTCTTCCCAACCACCCTCCCTTACCGCCTCCCCACCCTGACATTCCCCTACACTGGGAGATACAACTTTGGCAGGACCAAGAGCTTCTCCTCCCATTGGTGCCCAACAAGGCCATCCTCTGCTACATATGCAGCTGGAGCCATGAGTCTGTCCATGTGTAGTCTTTGGGTGGTGGTTTAGTCCTGGGAGCTCTAGTTGGTTGGTATTGTTGTTCTTATGGGGTTGCAAACCCCTTCAGCTCTTTCAAATCTTTCTCTAATTCCTCCAATGGGGATCCCATTCTCAGTTCAAGGGTTGGCTGCTAGCATTTGCCTCTGTATTTGTCACGCTCTGGCTGAGCCTCTCAGGAGACAACTATATCAGGCTCCTGTCAGCATGCACTTCTTGACATCAGAAATACTGACTGTATGTATATGGGCTGGATCTCCAGATGGGGCAGGCTTTGATTGGCCATTCCTTCAGGCTCTGTTCCAAACTTTGTTTCCATATCTCCTCCTATGATTATTTTTCCCCCTTTTACGAAGGAGTGAAGCATTTGCACTTTGGTCATCCTTCTTCTTGAGCTGCATGTGGTCTGTGGATTGTATCTTGAGTAATTCAAGCTTTGGGGCTGATATCCACTTATCAGTGAGTGCTTTAGATGTTTAAATAAGGTTGAGACTGTTATAAACTATGGAGACTTTTGAAATTGGACTGCATGCATTTCCACATTTATGATATGGCTACAAACCCATGGAAAACAGGGAGTAAAATGTGGTGATTTCAATGAAAATGGTCCTCCAGGCTCATCGGGAGTGGCACTACTAGGAGGTGCAGCCTTGTTGGAATAGGTGTGGCCTTACTGATGGAAGTGTGGCACTAGGGTGGGCTTTATGGTTTCAAATGCTCAAGCCAAGCACATGTTGCTCCCTCTCCCTACTGCCTGCCAATCCAGACGTAGAACTCTCCACAGCCTGTCCAGCACCATGTCTGCCTGCGTACTGCCATGCTTCCACCGTGATGAACTGTAAGCCAGCCCCAGTTAAGTGTTTTCCTTGATAAGAGTTGCAGCGGTCATGGTGTCTCCTCAGCAGAAGAGACCCTAAGGAAGTCACACAACAAAACAGAGAATGAAGACTAGCACGCGTCAGAGAGAAATAAGATGGTGGAGTGAGAGCAATCAGAGTGGGGGTACATGTGTGGCATGTGTGTATGGTGTGAGTGTGTGTGTATGTATGTGTGTGTACATGTGTGTGTATGCATGTGTGATGGGTGTGTTTGTACATGTATTACATGTGTATGTGTGTATGCATGAGCAGGTGTGTGTGTGCATGAGCAAGTATGTGTGCCTTATGTGGTGTGCATGTGTGTGGTGTGTGTGTAGTATGTGTGTGTTGTGTGTGTGTATGCATTTCATGTGCATCTGTGTTTGCCTGTGCATCTGTGTTTGCCTGTGCATGTGTATGGTGACTCTATATGTGGGTGTTTGCATGTGTGTAGTATGTGTGGTGTGTGTGTGTGTGTGTGCATTTTATGTGCATCTGTGTTTGCCTGTGCATGTGTATGGTGTATCTATATGTGGGTGTTTGCATGTGTGTGGATGTGAATGTGTATGGTGTGTTTGTACATATGTGTGTGCTATATATGTATGTGTGTGCATGTGTGTAGTGTGTTTGCACATGTGTGGTATATGTGGTGTGTGTGAAATTGTCAAGGAAGAGATTTAATGAACTTTAATAAATTAGAAAATAAAATATTAAGAGTCCTGTGTGACTTAAGATTGGAGTTCAACCTAACAAAAGTGTCTCAAAGGAAAAGCTGCCATTTCCATCAAGACTAGGAATGGTCTGTGCTAGGGAGGGAGGGAGGTATGGGCAGACAGCGTGACTTAAAAGCAGGAAGGGATTCCTGTTTGGGTGGTTCTGATAAATCTCTCATCAGGTGGTTTGTCATTCTTGGGGCCGAAGGCAATGAAAGTGCAGTGTGAGGCTCTCCTAAAATAAACCCTACAGACTCTTAAATTAAAACTAGGCCCCGAAAGCGTACTTTGTTCTCTTTCTCTGAAGCCAGTCCAAAAGCAACAACAGCAAAGAGACAGGCAGGCAAGGGTGTGGAGTCTTAATCTGGGTCAGCTTGGACACAGTGTAATTCAACGTAATCTAACGCAGCGAACTTGGCCGAGTGTGTGCTGTGTGGAGGGTGTCGTCTCTCCACTTCCTGTCTCATCTCTGATCTTCAGAAGTGAGTGGAGCAGGAGGTGATGGGTGTTCAGGTCAGGGGTCAGATTTCATTTGACCTGTATCAAGCAAACTCTATACCCTGACTCGCCAGCATCGGACAGAGATGGAAATATCAGCTCAGTGTCCAGCCACGACTGCCTTTGTATGCTGTACTTTCAGTGTACGAGTTAGTGAGTTGGCGTTGGAAGCTGGGGTTAGCAAGAATTCAGAGTGTGCGTGTGTGCGTGTGTGTGTGTGTGTGTGTGTGTGGTGTGTGTGCATGTGTGTGCTCACGTGAATAAGACAGTTATCTTGGAGGTAATGAGATAGCACAGTTGGCAAATGCTTGCCACAAAAACATGGGAACCTAAGTTCTACATGAAAGGCTGGGTGCGGTCACACTTATAATTCCAGTTCTGGAGCAGAGACAAGGGGATCGCTGGGGTCGTTTTACCAGTTAAAGCCATTCGGAAGACTCCAGAAACAAGGTAGAGAGTAGCTGAAGAAACATCCTACATCAACCTCTGACCCCCACCCAGGCACTCGCGGGTGTGTGTGTGTGTGTGTGTGTGTGTGTGTGTGTGTGTGTGTGTGTGAACTATGGTTAAGTGACTCTCTTGCTTTTCCTGTGAAATACTAACTTCACGTTGCACTTTGCTCCATGTAAGGCGGCTGAGACCTTACCGTTACCAGCTAAGGCCCACTCAGTCTCTGAAGTACAAGCTGACAGTGTGGCCCTTACCAACGCATGGACGAAGCAAGAAGAGAATTCAATCCTGAGAACTCGTCTCTTCAGTAAGAAGCTGCACAGTTCAGAGATGCACGAGACCAACAGGGAGGAATCCGCAGAACAACTACCCCAGGGCAGTGTTACTACAGTCCACATGTCACCATCCCCAAGACACAGCCTCAAGTCCAAGGATTTACTGAGCCAGTACTAATGACAGTTGGCTATAATTCTGGCACTTAAAGGGTCCAGGCAGGAGGATGGCCATGAAGTCTACATGAATACCAGGCAAACCTGGGTCATAGACTGCAATTCTGACTAGAAGGAAAAGAAGGAATGAGGGGAGATAATGATACACGCACACACACATGTGCACACACATACACATGCATACACACACATGCACACATGCGCATGCACACACACACGTGTCTGTTCCTTTCTAGTCCAAAAGGTAGAAGACCAGTTTTATTCCCAACCACATCAGTATTCTCAACCCATTCAACAGAGTACCCAGGAGCCATGTTCAGTGAGAGATGGGTATCCAGGCCTGACAACAGCCTTAGAAAAGAGACTTCTTGGCCCTTTGGAGCACTAGTACCATGGAGAACCATGCAAGCAAGCCTCTGGACTAATGGACCAGGCAGGAAACCCTAAATTCAATCCTTAGCACAGCACCAACGAGGAGCGGTAATATAGGCCTGTAATCCCAACACTCACGCAATAGAGGCAGGAGACTCAGTAATTCAAGGTTACCCTCAGCTACGTGGAGTGTCCAAGGCCAGCCTGGGCTACACAAAGACTGTTTTTGTTTTGTTTGTGATTAATTTTATGGAGAACTTTGAGACAATTGAGAAGGTGTCCTTAAGTGGTGTGGTTGGAAGTCATGGACGCTTGAGATTAGCCAGGACTGACAGGAAGTCAGCATTGAAGAGGAATCCTGGGCTCTGTCCTGGAAGGCTTGGGGCCCCAGACAAGATGTGGTTTGTCACACCACCACGGCACCCAGCAGGTGTATCCTGATCTTAGTTCTCTCCTTCTGAACCTTCATCTTCCAGCATTTTCCTTTACATAGGACTTCACTGCCCAGAAATAAAACGTTGCCTCTTACCAAAGCTAAAATAAAACCCAATTATGAGTGAGAGCAAGAGGGAGCCCCCAAAGAATCAAACCTTCAATCCTAATTTCTCAGCTGACTCACAGTTGTCTAGCTCTTGCAACCATTGGAGAGACTTAACCCCTGCAGAGGCGGGTAGAGTATCCTGAGGCTCGAAACCAGGAATGTGTGCTCCTTGCAGAAAGAGAATTCCTTAGAAAAGTGAAGGAGAATTTTGAACTGTCTTGAGTGCTGTCAACATGATTCTTCTGACTACCAGGGATCCAGCATGGGGAGGAGCAGCCGCCACAGGGATCGTTCTCCTCAGGACGGGTGCTTCAACTAAGCGCACGTTGAGGCGCTGTTTTTCAGAGTTCCTTTCTTCCTCTCCAACTTCCTCTCCCACTCCTGTTCCTCCTCTATCTTTCTTTTCTTTCTTATTTTTCCCTTTCTGTTTGGTTAGAACAGGTTCTTGCTCTGTAGTCTCAGCTGACCCGGAACTCCGCCACACAGCTTATGGGGAATTCAATCCCATAATCCTCTGCTGCCCCCTCCCAAGGGTCGGTGTCATGGGTATGAGCCACCATCTCCAGCTTTCTTCTTTGTTCCTAGTCACCTCTGATGTGTTAGTGTTGGTTTTGTTCTATTGGGGGAGGGGCGGTGGTGTCCTGTTTTGTTTGAGTTTGGAGCGGGTCTTTTTGTTTCCAATTGAACCCCTTAGGTCTGACTCAAGCAGGTTCCGTGGGTTTATTTGGAAAGTTTTAAGTTCCGGTCGCAGTTGAGAAATAAGTCAAGACTACATGGGCTTAAAGCAAACCTTGCAAGCTCTTAAGGTTTGAGAGCAAAAGGTGTGTCCTGACTTGTCTCTTGGCCACAGAGGATGGGAGAGTGGTGTAGGGGGACGTGGGGAGGAGCCTCAGGCTGAAGTTGATGCATGCCTTGTAGCACGAGGTGAGGGGGTGGCCATGTGTGAAGAGTCCGGGAAGTGCCCGAGCCCTTTGAACTTCACCCTGAAGCTGCTCTAGTGTGGTTTCCTCCACCGCCCTGACACTTGAGTTCCTGGCAGTTGAACCAAGAAGTCAGGAGATCTGGTAGGAAGAGTGCAGAGACAGCCAGCCTCCCTTGGAAGCCAATTTCTTCTCTTTCAAACCTCACACACCACAGCATGTCTGCCATGAGGAAGAGTTTTCTCCCTCTGCCTCTGACGTCGGCTTCAAGGCTACATTTCAAACATCCCTCTCAGACCCCCTCTTTTGAAAGGAAGTTTTTGCGTTGAATGTCTCTTTCTCCTGTCTCATTGTGGTTTTCCTTTGCAACAATTTAGCTACGTGAACATGTATCTGTTTATTCTTCCGGGTGGCTGTATGTGCTTGCATTACTAGGGAAACATACCTGAGGTGCGTTAACTTCATGAGGAAACATTTTTTACCATGTAACACTGAAGGCTGAAGGTCCCGGGGGGGGGGGGGGGGGGGGGCTCACTGCAAGCTCTACGGAGAGGCTGCATCATGAAACGGTGAGGGTGCGGGTCTCTCTCCACTTCCTCATAAAGCCACCAGCATTTGATTCCATCATGGAGGACCCGCCCAAATGAACTCATCTAGTCAAATCATTCCCCGTGGGCCTGCTCGTAACAATGGTGGTCACATTAAGTCTCTCTTATTACCACTGATGAGAGACTTTGGGAATTAAACTGCTGCCTGGTTTAGGGGTGGACAGACCACATCCATAACTGCCCTTCAACAGACCATTTCCTCCCTAGAGTGAAGCAAAATGAGGGTTTTATCGGGTCCTCAGGTCCCAGCCCCCGGTCAAGGGCATATGTTAGAGCAGCAGACGCCCAATAAATAACTGTGGCATGGAAGGTTCTCTGCTTGCAAATATCAATCACATCAATAAAATGCTTTCTCCTTTAGTGTTCTGCATGCCTTCAGATGGGTTCTGTGTGTAGAAGTCAATAGAAATAAGGCTGCAGGGGCTGCTGGGGAGATGGCTCAGCGGCTAAGAGCGTGTACTGCTCTTCCACATGATCTGAGTCCAGTTGCCATCACCCACGATGAGTGATTCACAACCACCCAGGGGAATCCCACACCTCTGGCCTCCACAAGCACCTTGCACACTTGAACATGCACTTGTGTGTTGCCTGTATCACCCCCTATCTCTTACACATACACACACACACACACACACACACACACACACAGGGCCAGGGGAGTGTTATAAGGCGAGTGATGCTCAGTCAGCAAAGAGCTCGCCCAGCCTGGGTTGGGTCTCTGTAAAAACCTGAGACCAATGGACTATATCTGCGGTTCTATCACTACAGAAGACCAGACAGGGAGACAGGCAGGGCTCTCGGACAACCAGCCCAGCTAAACGGATGAGCTCTACTATCAGTAAGAGACCTTGTCTCAAAATTACAAGATGGAGACCAACCGAAGAAGATGCCCAACGTAGAATAGGTCTCTGGCTCCCACAAGCAGACACACCCTCCCTGCTCCCACACAGTAACACCGAAGACTAAGGGTCTTAGTAATTGAGATCTTCCTGATGGACAGGGGACTAAGACACTGTAAAAACAATTTCATGTAATGGCCTTACCACTGTGAAGTATATGACATTATTATTTGTATATTATTGGAGAAGCAATCAAGGCTAGAGTACGCGCAGGGGTGAAGATCTTGACGCAGAGGAACGGGGCTGGTGAGCAAGGTAGATACACTGAAGGGGGCTGTCAATCAATGCTCCTCCTGCATAATCCCAATAAGGTCTGCCAGTCTAGACCATTCGACAGCAACGCGCATGTGCCGTGGGCTGCTGCTTCAACCGGCAGCTGAACCCCCTGCCTACCAAAGGAAGGGACCAAAGCGCCAGGAAGAGCTGCCTCGGCCGGCAGCCATGCTGCTGAGTAACCACAGTACCCACTTGTCTCCGTGTCTGTGAGAGTTCAGCTGAGGCTTGGGTGGTCAGAATGGCACGGCGACACTCTTCGGGTCAAGCGAGCCTATGGTCCTATTTCCCTACATTCCCAACAGGTCCCATAGTTCCCTTCCCTTCAGACTGCAGAACCATCTAGCCACTGAAGTCAATATTCCCAGTGCTCACACGGGCTGTGTTGTAAGGATTTTTTTTTTTTTATTTGAGGCCAATCAAGGTAAGTCAGAATTTGTGGAGTAAAGAGCTAACGTGGCATTCTGAAGCAGCCGTGGTTTCTTAGCATCTGCGTCCCACTATGAAGCAGTAAAAGGAGAGGTATGATCTTCTCAGGCAGATTCTCTGGGGTTTGTCTCCGGCACTCTAACCCGGTAGGGCCAAAGGCTCACACACGAAAGAGCTGTGTGTGGAAGCTCTCCCTTGAAAACAGCACTGACAAGCTGGGCATGTGGCTCGCGATTGTCAGCGTGGCACTGGGGAATTACCTCAAAGTTATAGCTAGCGTGGACTACACAGTGAGTTCAAGATCAGCTGCACTACGGAGTGAACATCTATCTTTAAAAAATAATAATTCAGACAAAGAGATGGTTCAGCAATTATGACCACATGCTGCTCTTGCAGAGAATCTAAATTTGACCCCAGCACCCACATCAGGAAGCTCACAACAGCCTGCGATCCGCTTCAGGAGATCTGATGCCCTCTTCTGGCCTCTGTGGGCAATGCATTTGCATGCACATGTATACACACATGCACAATTAAAACTAAAAACTTTAAAACCCTGCTTTGCGTTAAGTCTTGACAATAACATTTTGTTTTACTGTAATTCCTTGAGAGGGGACTCTAATAATAAATGGAGATTTAAAAAAGTTCCTGAGCTTTTTTCATTCACAGTATTAACTATTTTAGTTTAACAGGAAATTAGTGGGTGAGAAATATATCCAAGGTATTAAAAACATTTGAAAAATCAAGAAATCTGTGGAGGGAGAGAGATGATCGCATTATTTGGGGTTTGGGGTTTTTACGCCCTTTTGTTTAATTTTATGTGTACAGGTTTCGGCTTGCATGTATGTGTGTGTATCACTTGTGTGCCTGGTGCCTGAGGCCAGAGGAATCCTTTGAAACTGGAGCTACAGATGGTTTGTATGTTCCTGAAGGTGCTGGGAACCGAACCTAGGACCTCTAGAAGAGCAGCCAAGGCTCTTAAACCACTGAGCCATCTCTCTAGCCCCAAAAATGCATTAGCTTTTTCTCTTTTTAAGTTCACACAAACTAAAAAGTTTCATTATGGGATTTTCATACATTGCCAATGGAGTTTCTTTACTCAACAATAACAGAGTTTTTATACTAAAACAATAAGAAAATTCTGTGTTTTTACAGCTGCCTATTATCTTCACTGAGTTTTATGAGGAAGCATTCCACTAGACAGTGCAGACTCATGTGTTTTATAGCCTTGGTTAGCCTTGAACCCAAGAACCTTCTACCTCAGCCTGCCAAGTGTTAGGTCAATGGTGCTATATTTCAACCCCCACCCATCTGAGGAGAGAGCACTCCTGGCAGTACCTAGAATGTCTGGAATTTCCAAGTGAATGGGGAAAATATGATGCAAAGGTTACCTGGTTTGGATAAAGATGTGCTTACTTTCTTGACAAGAAAATAGATCCTGTGGTTCATGGTTATAAACACTTTCCTCCTCTTCCTCCTCTTCCTCCTCCTCCTCTTTCTCCTCTTCCTCCTTCTCCTCCTCCTCCCCCTCCCCCTTTCTCCCCTTTCTCCCTCCCCCTCCCCCTCCTCCTCCTTGTCCTCCTCCTCCTCCTCTTCTTCTTTTTCCTCCTCCTCCTCCTCCTCCTCCTCCTCCTCCTCCTCCTCCTCTTCTTCTTCTTCTTCTTCAGACAGGTCTCACTATGTACCCTAACTGACCTAGAACTCCCCATGTACCCCAGGCTGACCTCAAACTTCCAAAGATCTGACTCCTCTGAAGTGCTGGGATGAAAGCTGTGTGCCTCCATAACCGACTGCCTTCTGACTGCTGTAAGTAGCACACCTTGGGAATGGTAATGAAGCTGTTAGTAGAATGCTGGCCTACAATGCCAGAAGCCCTGAACATGATACCCAGCATGGCATACACCAAGCACAGCAACATGTGCCTGCAATCCCAGCATTTGGGAGGAGAGAACAAAGGAACCAGAAGTCTGAGGCTCTCTGAGGCTCTTCTCAGCTACAGGGCAACTTGGAAACCAGTCTGCTCTAAGTGTGACCCTGTATCAGATAAATATGTTTTAGTGAAAGAGGAAAAATTAAAGAAATGACAGTGATATATATATATATATATATATATATATATATATAACATCATTCCATCTTTTACAAGAGTTTTTAAGAAGAAAAATCCATCAGTAAAGCAAAGCAAAGGGCTGAGAAACAAATCACTTCCATTCGGCACACATGAAGACTTGCAAAGCACACACACACACACACACACCCATAGACGCATTTGCTAAAAATGTAAAAACAATATATTTGGGGAAGAAAGAAAAGATGTTCAACACGTTCGCAACATTAAATTCAGTAACAGGAACGGAACAGACCACAGTTTAAGCTTGAGTGAGTATCTTTAAACGCTTTTATTGCACTATTATTTTATCAAAATATAATAGTCTCAGCAGAAATTCCTCCTTTCAAAGCGTGCAGGCCCCAGCACTGAGGTTATCTTGTTTGGCAGGAGAATAGTTCATGTCTACATTAAAGCTGGGTCTTAGAAGTGACATAAACAGGCCTTTTTCTATAAAGATAAAAGGCTAAGCTTTAAAGGGCTTTATATTTATAGATAAATGTTTCCATAGTAATCAGTATGATAAAACTTGCTAATGTCAGCACTCCTTTGCATACAAAAAAAAAAACGGCTTATTAAAATGAGCCAGATTCAGAGAGTCAAATGTAAATTCATCTACCTTAAAAAACATTTTTATAACTGTGAGAAAAAAATCACAAATGTTTGAGTTTTGTTGGAAAGCATACCACTTTTAGTCATGGGCACCACGTACTCCCAGGAAGTGGTGAAAGACAGCAGTAGGCCAGGCCGTGGGGCCGCGGGGAGCAAAGCAGCTCATATCAGCAGAGTCTGTAGCACATGCCCTGCTCCTGAGCCCAGAGCTCTACACTTCAGACCCCTGCGCCTGAGGTCAGTTTGGCGTTAGGAAGAAAGTTAGTTTGGGAAATGGGAAAAGAATGTCCAGAAGAAATCAAGACCAGATAGAAAGCCACACGACAGCATAGCTTTTATAACAGAATCGCCCCCACTTGCTGCACCGACAATAAGGAATCTGTTTCTACCCGGGGCTGTCCCCGCGTACATGGGTCCTGTAGCAACCTCTGCCGAAAGCCACGTGGGAGTCCACCCTTAACAGAAGGGCCCTCAGAGGAGGCCCATTTATGAGATGAAACACTGCAAAGTGAGCGCAAATAAACTCCGGTCCTGCGCAAACACACAGACACATTGTTGAGTCGAAGAAAGTAAACACACGCGTCAGAAGGCAGCCTGTGATGAGATGCAAAGTTTGAACTTGAGAATGAGGACCTTGGGACTAGGGTGGAGGGAGACGGCTGAGCATCCCGGGCACCTGCTAATGTTGCTTCATTAATCTGCTGGGCGCAGCGGTATCTGAGCTTTGTGGGAAGTGGTCAGGCTGCTTGTCCATGCTTGTGGCATGGTTTTGCGTCTATGTCACACTTTAATAACAACGGAAAAGTGCAGCTCGGAGTCGGTCTGATCTCTTCCCAGCGCGTATGTGTAGCTGTCTCTACTGCAAGCAATTGAGCCGTCTGTCCGCGATACCTCCTCCCTCCTGTCTCTGTTTGCTAGTGACCATCTGACATGCATAAGAGATCGCTGTCATAATGCAAAGTGGGGGGAGGGGCGCGCATGCCCACTGCCACCCATCCTGTGTGCCCATGGTTTTGATATTTCTGGAGACATCTGTTCATTTGTTTGGCTGTACAAAGTCTGGGGATTCTTCTAGAAAAAACAATTTTAAAATGTGTGTGCACATGTTGTATGTTATGTACATATTTGCACGGGTGTGTGCATGTACTTATGTGTATGCATATGTGTGGAGGCCAGAGGTTGATATCAGCTGTCTTCCTTAATTGCTTTCCGTCTTGGTTTTTGAGTCAGGGTCTCTCATGGGAACTGGAGCTCCCTGGCTCAGCAGATTGGCTGACCTCGGAGCTCCAGGAACCCAGCTGGCCCTGTCCTTCCCAGGGAGTGGCTTTACCCGTCCACCCTAGCACATCCAGCTCTTTATGTAGGTGCCAACGATCTGAAGTCAGGGCTTTAGGCCTGCACAATAGCTCACCAACTAAACCATCCTCCCAGCCTTAAAAGAGCCATTTTTAAGTGAATGAAACTACTCTGGACTTTGTGGTGCTTGTGCTCCCTACAAGAGGGCAAGTATAGACAAGCGAGGTCGCTACAACTGCAAAATTGGGAACTTGCAACAGGCTACCCCCAGGCTGTGAGCGGAGCATCCTGGGCTCTGGGTGACTGGCATTGGGAGAGTGCAATGATGTCCTTGCTCCCTGGGTCTTATTTAGTTTGACACTCTCATGGCTTCCTATGTGGCATTCCCATGTTTGATAAATGGAAAATTGAACAGAAACTTCTTAAAACATTCTATTCCAGGAACTGCTACCATCTGCTTTGTCTGTCGTCTGTCTGTGTTTTTGTTTTCTCACCCTTCACAGAGAGTGTGACCTCAGGCATAACCCTCAACAAAGTCCACCTCCAAACCCAACCAAGTTAGCTTGGCTCCTTAACTTCCTCATGGTGAACCAGGGGCCACCCTGGAGTGCTCTCAAGGGACCAGAATGAGGATCACTTGAGGTGAGAGGAGAATGAGAAGGTTACTTCATCCACACTCGTGTTACTGCTCCTTCGCTATAGGTCTTGAAAACTGGTCAGCACGGCATCTCCACTTGCACACTACCTGGGGCAGAGAAAACATGGACTCCTGGCTAGCCACGTGGGACAGCCACCGAACAGTTTGCATAGCTTTTGTGACACTGCAGATGCACAGCCACTCCTTTTACTTCTGGAAGTTGGACCCCAGGACACAGACCTCCTGTGACAGGACTGCTTAGGCAGCTCTGCTCCAACCGATCAGGAAAGAAGCCTTGAGAACTGGTGTTCAGTTTGCTTGGTTAGTTGGTTAGTTTATTGGTTGTTTGGTTGGTTGTTTGGTTGGTTGGTTGATTGGTTGGTTTTGGTGTTATTACTTTGGATTTCTGGTCACTCCGCTTGCCTCCTGTTTACTCTCTGATATTGAAATATATTTAGGACGCGAGATGAGGGGAGGGGAGGACAAAGAGGCTAATCTTGGAGGAGCTGGTATTGAAAGGAGACGTGAAGGAGTGCTGGAAGGGTGGGCAGTGATTGGCAGCTCACTCACAAAGTGCCCTTCCATGGGCTCCTGAGATGGGCTGCATGGCAGTCCGCCACCTGTATTCAGAGATGTTTAAGAGTCTCCTCCGCCTTCCTAATTGCACTGCTCAGGAGGGAATTCCTTTCCTGAGATGTGACAGAGGCTCAGCAAGCGTGAGGAATAAATACCGGCAAAACAAAGAGGAAAGAGTCTCGCCTGCAGTGCTGGCCTTCACCTTTGCCTGGAGTAAAAGGGGAACGGAAGCCAGGACGACGCAGCCAAGTGTTTCCAAAGTACCGGAGTGAACGTTCTTCCGGTTGGCACTTGGTCCAAGTAATCTTTTTCCCTTCTCTCTCTCTTTCACTCCCCCGCCTCAAGCAGGAGGAACGAAGAGCTCCCTGGACAGTTGCTTCTTCATCCCCGTAGCTCCCCAAACATGGTCAGCAGAGGGGAACCCCAGACCCAGGTCCGTGGTGTGCTGACCAAGATGTGGGCTCCGAGGCTCTGTGTCAAGGACTCTGGGCAAAGGATAAATTCCCAAAGAGCCTGGTGGGACTGACACAGACAGGAAGAAGTGGGAGGAGCACGGTTTCCAGGGCCACAGCGCACCACGCTCACAGGCCCACCATGGCCTCACCCTACAATCAATCATATTGTTTGCAGTGCTGGAGATTATAGCCAGAACTCTGTGCATGTGAGACGCGTGCTCTGTGACTAAACAGCACAACATGTCGCATTTTCTCTCATATGAGAACATAGATTTAATCATATAAACATAATTATATGCATATATATGGCATGCCAGCATGGGGGGTGTGGTATTTGGAAGAGGACTGTCTTAGGGTTTCTATTGCTGTGGTGAAATACCATGACCAAAAAGCAAAGTGGAGAGGAAAGGGTTTATTTGGCTTACACTTCCACATTGCTGTTCATTACTGAAGGAAGTCAGGACAGGAACTCAAACAGGGCAGGAACCTGGAGGCAAGAGCTGATGCAGAGGCCATGGAGGGCACTGCTCACTGACTTGCTCAGCCCAGGGACAGCACCACCCACCATGGCTGGTCCCTCCCCCCTTGAACACTAACTGAGAAAATGCCCTAAAGCTGGAGCTCATGGAGGCATTTCCTCAACTGAGGCTCCTTCCTCTCTGATGACTTCTGATGACTCTAGCTTGGGTCAAGTTGATGCACAAAACCGGCCAACACAAGGACCAACAAGCAGAAGATGAGAGAGAGAGAGAGAGAGAGAGAGAGAGAGAGAGAGAGAGAGAGAGAGGTAATGGTGAAAATATGAGAAAAACACAATGATATATGTGTAGGGGACTTTCATAATTCAACCCATTATCTTGTACACTGACTAAAAAAATTAATTTGAAAAAAATTAAGAGCGTTGACTGCTCTCCCAAAGGATCCAGGTTTAATTCTAAGCACCCACAAGGCAGCTTATAGACACCTGTAACTCCAGCCCCAGGGAATTCAATGCCCCTTTCTGGCCTCCAGAGGGTCCTGTGGAGCACACAAGCTAAACTGTATGACCAGTAAGATGTATCAGAAAATACCGGTTAAATTTTAAGTGGAGCAAATCGAGTATAGGATGAAAACAAGCCTTACGGTTAACCAGTGTGCTGGTGGCATTGGCAGGGAAGCTTCGGTCGGCAGCATCCTCTCCTGAATATAGATGGACTGTGTAAAAGGTTTTAAGATTTACTTTTATGTGTGCGAATGATTTGCAATGCGAGTGTATGCGCACCGTGTGTGCAGTACCGAAAATGGCCATAAGAGAGCGCTAGAACCCCTAGACTGAACTCGGGCCCCCTGGAAGAGCAGTAAGTGCTCCTAACTGCCTAACTTTCTGTCTCCAGCTATATAACCAGTTTTGAAAGAAACAAAGTAGAGAGAGCTGGGCATTTTCTACAGCCGAGTCGAGCCATGGTTCCTGAAGCGGTCGCACAGTGTTTACTGAAGCACAGGACAAGGTGGGTCTGCCCAGGAAGCAGTGAGTTCCGTCTTGTTACCTATTCCTGTTTTCCGACATGGAAACCGTCCCCATGGATGGAAACCATTATACTATCCTCTCTTTTCTCCAGAAACCCTACAGGATCGGCAAAGAAACAAACAAAATCCAAACCCTTGGCTTTGGAGAGTTTCAGCAGTTTAGATAGAAGCTGGTAGTGATGGCGGTGTGGTCCTGCGACCGCCTCAAACACGAGGAAATCACACCTTGAACATGGAAGTTGTGGGATCTGCAGATGACATTTTATTAAAGTTGCTTCTTAAGAGCTGTAAAGCTTAGGCCAGGCCAGAACCACATATTGGGAAGAATAGAAGAGGCACCTAAGACAATACCCATCCCCCGCTTCAGACATGAGAAGACTATGAAGACGCTCCGGGTGATAATGGCTCCCCCTAGTGGTTCAGGGAGGTGAGTCAAAGCAACCAGCTGCCGTCCCGAAAAGACCTTAGACCCTCCCCAGAAGACTCAGAGATTCTCAGAGGCAGCACAGAAGGCCCCAGGACCAACAGGGACAAGGAGCTGACAGGAACCGTCTACTGGATGCCTGACAGAAGAGTGGGAGACAAGGACCCCTCAGCCAGCGCCAGCCTGGAAGCCGCCCCATGCCAGCTTCCTCTGCTGCATCACCTTGGCATTTCTTAAAAACAGTCCTAAGGCAAATGAGGGGAGTTGTGCGTGAGTGAGAGAACTTCTTGCCTTGGTCCAAATGCAGGATCCAATTCTGTTTTCAACAAACGAAAGCCCATTACAGTGATGGCTGAGTGCGGAGTGGGACATTTTATCTGTGGAAGGAAGCCACCGCGGCCTGAGGTCTTGAAAGGTGCAAGCCGTTGTGTATTTATAATATAAACTGGCTTTTATACAGGGTGGAGAAGGAGTTTCTGCCATCCACGCCTCTGGGGACAGATCAATGGGACATCCCACATTCAGAAGGGAGAGCCGGGAAATTAAATGGACGCTGACGTTTTCTTTTAAGAAACACTGTGGTCTGAATCACTTGCTCAATAAAGACCTTTCCCCCTGAAAGGTTACTCCCCAGTGGCTCCATGAGTTGAGGTATTTCATTAAACCTTGAACAATGTGCTCAGACTGGCTTAGTGTCAGAGAGGCAAACTAGTACAGTGCTCGTCACAGGCCTTTCCGTGTGAGTCATACCATAAGCCGCCTTGTGGTACAACCATGTGGATTCCCTCTCCGACTTCTCTTCCACCTTAACAATTTCTGGTTGGACTGGCGACATGGCTCACTGGTGGAGCGTCCTGCCACCAACCCTGCCACTCTAAATTCTAACCCTGAAATCCACACTATGGAAAGACAGGGCTGTGCCTGGGGGTTGTCCTCTCACCGCCACATACAGGCTGTGGCACACACACACACACACACACACACACACACACCACACACACACACACACACACACACACACACATACAACTTAAATAACAAACTCTTTGTTGGGACAGAGCATAATAGTAAAGTCATTAAAGTGCTTATTTTGCAAGATAAAGACCTGAGTTCAATCCCCAGAATCCATTAGAAAAATCAATAAAAGACAAAAATATCAGGAATGACTGTATACACTTGCAATCCCAGCTCTGGATCTCTGAGACTCTCTGAATGACCAACCTAGCTAGCTGTTGTTACGGTTGTCCTCGGACTTCACACATGCACACATGCCAACAGTTGGTTGTTGCTTGCTAATACATCCGAATGTGATGGTAGCAAGAACTATATACCTCGTTATGAACCATAAAAAACAAAATCACTTCCGCCACAGTGGCATCTCTTTAAGCCCAGCTCTTGGGTAGCAGAGGCAGGCAAATCTCTGAGCTTAAGGACAGACCAACCTACGTGGTACATTCCAAGCCAGAGGGGACTGACGATGAACAAGACCTGTGTCAAATAAATAAAATAAAATCATGTATCCTTCCTACCATTAACCCCATGTTTCTGCCCCTCTGCGTGTATGAATTGCTTCAGAGAAAGTCTGCATACATTGTTCTCTTCTTCCTCACTTTATGTTAGCTTTGTCTGGAATATTATGTAGACATTTTAAACATTACAAACCTAAAATGGAATCCTGGGTTTACCCCCTGCCCTGGGACTTGTTACCACATTCTAGCAAGTCTTGTTCACAGAAAACATCCACCAGTCTACCAGTCGCTCAAGGGATACAAAGATGTCATCCCAAGTATTATACTTCCTTATAGCCCACATTTGATCAACAACATGGCTCTTCAAAGCTTTAGATACGTTGGGTTTCACTGTATCTCTTTGTCAGCCTCCTCAGACAACTTTCTCTTCATCTCATTTCAAGAACTCTCTTCAATTAAGTCCGTTGCTTCTCTCATTGACCTGGGCAAGCCCTGTTCTGGCAACAGTAACAAAGACCTTATCCAAGTATCGGCCCTGTCTGATGTCATCCACTGCACTGTCTCTCATAGATCATTGAGAAGGCTCCAAAGCTCCTGTGATCATCCCCCAGTCTCAACTCACATCACCCCTACCTCATATCTGTCTGTAGGGGTCCCACTGGAGACCAGAAGACAGCATCAGATCCCCTGGAACAGAAGTTACAAGTGACTAAACTGTCCAACATGGATGCTAGGAACAAAATCTAAAAGAGCAGCAAACCCTCTTAACTGCTGAGCCATCTCTTTGGTGGTTTGGTTTGGTTTGGTTTGGTTTGGTTTGGTTTGGTTTGGTTTGGTTTTTAATGAATCAAGTCACCTTCCTAAGCTATAAAAGGCTTCAGATAATTTGTTCCTCTGTCAGAATCCTTTCACCCTTGGGTCTCTAGGCTAAATATCAAGATCCCAGCAATTTCCTCTCTGATTTCTCTACTTTAGGTTTCTTTGTTTTCTATCTCAAGTCCTTTCCCTCATTCCATCACTATTATTTATACTAATTATAAAAGTTTCCATTTACATTTCCCATGTCTGTCTCCTTCACAAAAATATAAGCTCTAATTTACATACAAGAGAAAGCATGGCACTTTGTATGCTATGATATTCATGGAAGTGATCATAAGGCTTAGCATTTAAAGCTATGTTAAACACACACGTACATTTATGTTTTGTATATATATGTGTGTTATACATGTGTATATATATTATATACAGACACATACCATATATATATATACATACATACATACATACATACATACATACATACATACATACATACTGGGTACAGGTATATGTAGGTGGGTTAAGAACACTTGCTGCTCTTGCAAAAGATCCAATTTGGTTCCCAGTACCCATGTCCATGCTCACCACAACCTGTAATTCCACCTCCAGGGGATTTGACACCTTCTTTTTGCCTTGGAAGGCATCCATACACACTTGGCATACATTCACCTAACACACACACACACACACACACACAAATAACAAAACAACTAAAACTGTCTGTTGATAGTGTCAGTCAAGATCACACCCCTATGCATTCTATGTGCATGTAAGGGAGAGAGAGAAAGTTCATGTGCATGTAGATGGGTAAATGTGTGGTGTGTGTCTGTGTGTGTATCTTCTGTGTGTGTGTCTGTGTGTCTGTGTGTGTGTCTGTGTATGTGTTTGTGTGTATGTGTTTGTGTGTGTGTCTGTGTGTGTGTGTCTATGTGTGTGTGGTGTGTGTATGTGTCTGTGTGTGTGTGGTGTCTGTGTGTGTCTGTGTGTGTGGTGTGTCTGTGTGTGTGTGGTATGTGTGTCTGTGTGTGTGTGGTGTGTGTGTGTCTGTCTGTGTATCTGTGTTTGTGTCTGTGTGTGTCTATGTATGCGTGTGTTGTGTGTGCTTGTGCGTGTGTGTGTATAAGCTGCACTTAGCTTCACTCCTGTCAAGCAACACAGTCCTATACCCTAGTACTCTCTCCATGTCTAAACCAATCTGGAGAGAACTCTCACCCAGCAATACTGGGTTCTCCACCTGTGAGCCAAGGACAATTCTCAGCCCTAGTCTATCTTTCTGTCACACAAAGGAGGCATTCAAAGCCAGGCCCACCTCACCAAGGAGGAATACTTACTTAGGAAGTAGTGATAGGCTCCATGACAGTAGGAACTAAAAGGGTTTTTTACGTCTGGGGCTATGTTTTCAGTGTTCTGGTCTTCTGAGACAGATTTTTATTTAACCCAGGCTGGCACTGAGCTTCCTATAGGATTCAAGATGACCCAGAGCCTCCAATCCTTCCACCTCCACCCCCTACATGCCTGTACACAGGTCTTTATGAAGCCCATATACTGACCATTTATTTGAATTTTTTACACAACCAGCCCTATTTGGAAATGGTTACTTCAAATGTAGAGCCAGTGCTTGGTGGATTCATGGACATCTTACATTCTATACAAGCCATCTCCTGAGATAAATCTCCAGCCTGCCTGCCTTGTGCCTTTAACACTGATTTCTCCGAGGTACAAAATCTATCCAAAGTGGCTTTCAGACAGCTTCTCACTACCAGTAAAAAGGGACAAGATGTGTTTCCCCAGGTCCTGAATGCTCTAAGTGTCCCAGCAGTTAGCATCACTGGGGAATCAGCCACCCCAACTCTTACCCTGCTTTTAGTCACTACACAATGCTTAATTTTAAGTGTTAGTTTGACTGGACTTCAGCGCCTAGATGCTGAGTCCAAAATCATTCTCTAAGTTTCTATAAAGCACTTTTTTATCTAAATCACTAGGTTCTCAGGAAAGCAAATCACCATCCGTTCATTATGTGAGTGGTGCCTCTCTATTCAGTTGAAGGCACTGACAGCACAGCAGGCTGCCCCGGTGGGTAAAGAACTGTGCAAGCATTGGACCCCTAGGAACCACATTTAAAAGCTGTGTTATAGCATCCTCCTGCAATTCTAGTGCTAGGGAGGTGGAGACAGGCAAACGGATTCCTAGGGTTCACTGTCCAGCCAACATAACCAAGCTGTTGGGTTCCAGGACACTGAGTGTTTTTGTCTAGAAAAACAAGAACAATGTTTACTGAGGCAGTTTCTGAGGCAAGAGGGTGGCAGGGGTTGACCTCTGGCTTCATACACACACGCGCGCGCACGCGCACACACACACACACACACTGACCTCCCCCAATAAGAGGGAATCATATCATCAGGCTGCCTGCTGGTCTAGACAGCATCATCAATTGTTTCTGGGTCTGCAGCCTGGTGCTCAACATCACAGATTCAGAAATTATTAGTTACAGAGAGACAGAGAAACGGAGAGCACCTAGTTTCTATCGCTGACCTATTTCCAATAGAATTCCCAGCTTTAGGGGTGATATGGAGGGAATGGAGAGGTGGCTCGGTGCTTATGTGTCCCCCTGACCTCACAGCACACAGGCTACACAATTAAAAATAAAACTAGGTCTTTGATGTAAAAGAGGCCATAAGGATATAGGCAGACCCCCTAATAAGGTGGAGTCTCTATCCCGGTGGAAGCATTCCCAGAGCGTACGAACAACTGGGAATCAGAGACGTGGGAGGACTCTCTTCTCTGACGAACTTCTTCTCTGTAACTTCAAGACTCACCAAGACATCCTCCACTCCAGCTCAGGCCACAGGTTCTGTGACTGCCATCACAACAGACTGCACAGGCCACGCAATGCTGTGACACACATTGTGTACAGCTATGCAGCCTCTGCCTCTCCACTGACCAGGCTGGTTGACTTTGCCAAGGGTCAAGGACTGTTCGCCAAACCTCCTCATTTCCTTATTTCTCTGATCCTCCAAACCCCTGCTGTAAGCAGATCTGCCACTCACCCTGAGAAGGGCTGTGAGTGACACGCGGGAGTCCAGGACTCTGCTTTGTCACATGGTGAAAGTCTGGAGCTCTCCAGAAGGACTCGGTTTGGGTGGCTCCTGGAGAGATATACCTGTAGCCACAGAGATTCACAAAGCACTCCTGGAGGCCTCTCAGGCTCATGGCAGGCCTTTGCGCTATAACATAATCTTTGAAGGACCAAAAGAATGGGTTGGCTTAGATTCACAAAAGAGGGCTGGCTTTGCTCTGTTTCACCAACAGATTAGGGTTTCAAAGAAATACTAGCAATGTAGGTCGTTGTTTTGTTCTTCTTTAACGAGCTCTGAAGCCTCGCTGAAATCTTATCAGTGCATCACGATTTTAAAACCCCCACCTGTACCTCACTCTCCCTAGAACTCTTTTGAACAGTTGCGCCTTCCCGGTAGTTGTGCCTCCTACGTAGTTGACGAAGAGCGCGCAGGCTGGGCTCTAGTCATCAGAACCCCTGCCAGCCATTGCCGCATCCTTACTGCCTATTCTGGTAGGCGGATTCAAAGCAGACATGAATTCCTAGGGGATCAATTCTACGAACCTGCGATGCGTTCGCATGCAGCCTCTCTCAGACCCTCCAGTTTTCCCACCGTGATCGTCCCAGAGGGAAGGTTTGCTCACTGGGCCCTTTTTAAAAAGGTGTGTGAATCTCAATACTGTGGCCATTGAACAGCACAAATGTGACTGGAAAGAGAACAGGGCAAAAGGAAAAGACTGTGCTTTCCCGTTTGTCAACAGCGGGCTTCTGTGTAGTGCACCCTCTGCATCCAGGTCCGTCTGCTTGCTTCTCTGCTCTGGAAATGAATGCATCAAACCATTGCACCCCAGAAGCTTCCCAAAGGTCAAAGGAGCCAATAAGTAAGGTCTGCAAGCTCCTAGTCTTCTGATACGGCACTCCGCTTTCTTCCATCAACATGACTTTTTGTCCCCAGTAGATGGTTTCTCTGTAAACCAACTAACCAACCCCAGTTCCCACAACGACGAACAGCCCAAGACAGGCTGTATGTTCTCAGACAGAATATGCTCTCACAGCTAACTTCAGGCACTCTTTGGAAGTAATGGAATTATTCCTAATGTCTGACTGTATTTTAGCCAAACTTCAGACTACCTCAGATGTGTAACACTGCACCAACACCCAAAAGACAATGAAGCAAACCCAAGGGAGGCAGACACCAGGATGACTGATAGACAGAACTCAGGACAAGCCTCATATCTAGCTCTCTCTCTTTTCTCCCCTCTCCCCCTCTCCCTCTCTCCCCCTCTCCCCATCTCTCCCTCTTTCCCTCTCTCCCTTTCTTCCCCCTCTTCCCCTCTTCCCCTCTCCCCTTCTCCCCCTTTCTCTCTCTCTCTCTCTACATTTATATATATATATATATATATATATATATATATATAATAAAAAGGCTCAGAGAATGCACAGTGTGGAATCTGCACCCCAACAATACTCCCCTTTCACCCCCCTGGAAAGTTGGGGTAAAAAACCTTTTATCAAATAACTCCCCCAAAAAAACTTGCCCCAGAAGTGTGATATTCCCCCCCAGCCCAATGTCACAATTATCTAGCATGTCGAGCACAATATGTCTTTGAATTCCTTATATTCCCTACCCTTCATCTAATGTGGAATTCTATTAGTTCTATTTTCGTAGGATGAAGTCATAGAGGGTGGAAACTGTGACTTAACTGAGAGGATTGGAACACTGCTATGTCTCAGCCTGGGCTCTGGCACACAGGGACGCATGAATGAAACTCTTCTGCAGGCATCGATCTCTTGCTATGAAAAGGAGATATTGTGTTTCCTCTGCCCAACTGTACTCTCTGTCCACTGCGAAAAGAAGCCTGCCCACGTCTGCTTTGAAAAGTGTGGCGTGCCTTCCCGCTCCTGGTATCAGGGCAGAGAAATCAAGTGCTCACTGAGTGGTGCTCCCATTGTCTAAGTAAATCATCCATCTATCTCAAGAAGCCATGGTTGGAATTGTGGTCTCTAGATATGAGATGGTTGGCTTAACATTAAGTGTTGAGACTGGCAGACTTTCCTGAATGTTTACTTACATGATCAATGGGAACCTCTGAGTCTTCCCATGCAGGCTCATCTTAAAAGCCCTTGGAGGTGGTCCACACGCCACACAAGAGCCCTCCCTGACAACGGAGCCTTATTCTGAAAGGACGCCTTATCTGTGTGCACCCACATTCCCTTCCATTTCCACCCACAGATTCTACATCCTCTGTAAAATTTGAAGTACTCCCTGGTGCCGTGACACAGACCTCAGATTCCACAAGAGCACACAATGCCAGCATCCAACTGTGAACCCCTCATCTGTGTCTAGGGTGTGGCAGACACTAGCATGGGACAGCCATCTTTGGGGGGGAAAGTACTACAAAGGTTTTCTTTATTGTTTGAGAATTTTACACTTTCACATACTGTGTTTTGATGAAGTCCATCCCCCGCTTAGGATGGTTTACCTCTTTAGAGTAGGTAGGGCCTGGGAGAAGGGAGCCCAAAAATAAGGTAGTCTAAAGTCTCATCCACAGCCAACTTTATTCATGGCATCAGGCGGTTTATACCCTTAGGGTTAAGAAAGGTCACCTGAGTGAAGTCCTCATGAGTTCAATCTGTATATAATCACAAAGACAAGCTGCACGTGGCAAAACCGTGCATTGCCATAGAGGCGTATAGGCAAATAATAACCAACTATAAGGGATAATCTGAAGTAAACTCACCCCCATCTGCTACACCTGGGTGGGGCATCAAAGCCCATTCCAAGAACAACTGTCTCTTGTCTTGAGTTTTCTCACAAGCATTCGAAATTCCCCTGTATGACTCCACTCTTGGACCGTGTTCCAGCACATGATGATTGCACAGGGTAGTCACCTTGGTTCTGCCCATTCCGTTTCCGGTATTACAAAAGAGTTGACTCTCAAGTATCAGCGCCTTGGTATCGCAAGGCCTTGAACTCTCAAGTTAGGGATGTGTGGAAAACGCTTCTCCTCCCCCTCCTCCCCCTCCCCCCTCCCCCTCCTCCTCCAAGGCCTCTCCCCCAGAATGCTAAGACCAAATCTGCTCCTAACTTGGGTTTCAGGAGCTGGAGAGATGGCTCAAAATGTAAGAGCACTTGTGACTCTTGCAGAAGACCTGGGTTCAATTTCCAGTGCCCTCATGGTGCCTCACAAAAAAAAAAAAATGAGTAACTCCAGTTCCAGGTGATATGATGACCTCTCTGACCCTCACAGACACCACACACATTTGGTGCATATATAGACATTCAATCAAAATACCCATATCAATAGTAATAATAATAATAGTGATAATAATAATAATAATAATATAATGTGGAAATTTGAGGAAGCACAGGGACTGCTCCTACACACTAGTGTTACCATTGTTGATGAAAAGTCATTTTTACAGATCTATTTTATGTTTAGCTATGTATATGTGTCTGCATGGGTGGATAGTATGTTTTTGAGGGTTGGTTTCCTCAGAGACCAGGGCATTGGATCTCCTGAAGCTGTGCGCTGCCCAGCATGTGTGCTAGGAACTGAACAGGGATCCTCAACATAGACTCTCAACTATCAAGCTGTCTCTCCAGCCCCAGAAAGACATGTTGATACCTCACTTGAGTGTCAATTTTTAGTGTTTATGTAGAGAGACATAGACCCAGACAGTTACCTTCCTATCACAAGCAGGAAAAAAAAAGTTTATTTGGGGAGAGAGTGGTTTTTCTTCAGTTAAGAATCAATAGCAGACTTATTCCACTTTCTAGTGGAAGGGAAATATTAAAACTCCTCCACAATTTTTCCCACCACTATGTAATACCTAACACTTATGCTAGCATGGTGATCTGGAGGCCCAATTCAAAACGCAGTGTGCCAACTCCTTAAACAGTTTGTTTAATTGCTGGGCGGTGGTCGTGCATGCCTTTAACCCCAACACTTGAGAGGTAGCAGCAGGCAAATCTCTCTGAGTTCAAGGCCAGTCTAGTCTACAGAGTGAGTTCCAGGACAACTAGAGCTACTCGGGAAAACCCTGTCTTAGAAAACAAACAAAAATAATAACAAAAAAAGTGTTTTTAATTGGAAAATATTCATACAATATAGTTTCATCATGTTTCCCTCCCCCAATTTCTTACAGATCCTCCCCATGTCCCTACCTACTCAACTTTCTGCTCGCGCTTTATCTACTCATCCACCTACCCATCCATCCATCCATCTACCCATCTCTCTAACAAAAGCAAAACCAAGAAACACACACACACACACTCCTCATGGTTTTCTAAAGAGAGAGAGAAAGTTAAATCAAGTTCAGGTTCATCTAGTCTGACAACTTCCCATCTACCCCACAAGTAACTCTCCCATTGAAGAATACCAATTTGGCTGGAGAGCTTCAAGTGTGGACTTAGAACCAAACAGAGAGGTGCATGCCGGTACTACAGCACCCAGAGGCCAAAGCAGGTATTGGGGCCAGTGTAGATCTTGTCTCCAGAAACTAAAACAAAGCAGAAAAAGACAGCGTGGAGTCCTGAACTGTCACTAACTGTCCTACCAGCTACCCGACAGAGGCTTCCTTCTGTTTGAAGATCAGGAATGAAGGCGTGAACGCTTCTGCATGTGCAACTGTAAGAGCCTGTGCCTTGCCCACACCCCTCCTTCTCAAGCCACCGGAAGGGCAGAGGTGGCAGCAGAAGGGGAGGCTGGAGTGCACTTACCTCATTTTGGAAACTTTCGCTGTATAATTTTTCCTCTCGCCTACTGCACTTGGAGTATATTCTTGCATATAAAACCCCCAAAGTCACTGTTCTCCTGATACTCAGGGACCAAAACTGCCACATAGTCACCCTTTGAAAACTCCTCTAATATGACTGGTGTTGGGGGGTGGGGAGCGCAGGGGAGTGGGTGACAAATGACATCTTTCAACAAAGGACACACTGAGTTTCCAAGAAAAGTAAACTCTTAAGTGAATTTCCGGTAAATCCAAGTATTTCTGCTGATGAACTGAGGAAACGTCAGAAAGTGTGTGCTCAAAGAAGCACTGTGGGACCTCGAAGGCACAGCTAACCTATCAGGCACAGGGGCGGGACCCGGAAGGCACAGCTGACCTATCAGGCACAGAGCAGTGTGCTTTGCGCAGACCTCGCAGCCATTCAAAGTTTACAGCCCAGGAACACAGGATGAAGCACAAAAGGCGCAACCTGGTACAGGAACTGCGGTAAGGAACCAGCTGCCTCCTTCCTCTCTGTCCTATGTTAAACATGGAGGACAGTTTAGAGCTTCCTGCAGTGGGGAGACCTGGAGGGGGGGCTGTGTTTCCCAAACTTTAGTTCATGTGATCACTGTACATGGAATTCCTACCCCATGCCCCGCCTTTAGGGGTGAGCTCAAGGATCCAAGAAGCTGTCTTTCTCCTCCTCCATGTGGCCACTGAAATCAGCACGCCTAGACACCATTCAACCTCCAAAAGGTAAGCTGCTGGAGCCAGGAAGGCAGCGCAGCCAGTGACTTGCCTGCAGCTGTGAGGACCTGGGACCTGTCTTAGGTGGGTTTTCCCAAAGCAGGCTGGGGAGGAAAGGGCTTCCTTGGCTCACACTTCCGCATCACTGCTCATCATCAAAGGAAGTCAAAGCAGAAACTCAAACGTGGCAGGAACCGGGATGCAGAAGCTGATTGCAGAGTCTACTGAGAATGCTTGCTCCCCGCGGCCTGCTCAGTCCACATTCTTATAGAACCCAGGACCACCAGGCGAGGAATGGCCACACCCACAATGGGCGGGGCCACACCAACCTTTAACTAAGAAAATGCCCTACAGGCTTGTCTACAGCTGGGTCTTATGCCGGTGTTCTCTCGGTAGAGGTTCCGCCTGCTCAAATAACTCTAGCTTGTGTCAAGTTGACATAAAAATTATCCAGAACCAGTTCAATACTCAAAAAACTACATTTTCTAATTGGATATTTTTTTATTTACATTTCAAATGTTATTCCCTTTCCCAGTTTCCTGTCCATAAGTCCCCTATCTCACCCCTCCCCCTTCTTCTATAAGGGAGTTCTTTCACCCTACCACTCCCCTTCCCACCTCCCCACCCAGACATTCCCCTACACTGGGAGTGGGGGGGGGGGGTCCAGCCTTGGCAGGACCAAGGGCTTCTCCTCCCATTGATGCCCAACAAGGCCATCCTCTGCTACATATGTAGCTGGAGCCATGGGTCAGTCTATGTGACTCTTTGGGTAGTGGATTAGTCCCTGGGAGCTCTGGTTGGTTGGTATTGTTGTTCTTATGGGGTTGCAAACCCCTTCAGCTCTTTCAATCCCTTCTCTAACTCCTCCAACTGGGACCCCGTTCTCAGTTAAAATACAAAAGCAAAAACAAAACAAAAAAAAAAAAAAAAAAACACAGTTTTAAAAGCCAGGCAAGGTAGCGCACACTTGTAACCTCAGCACCAGGGCAAGTGGTCCCTGGTGCTCACGGGACAGCCAGCCCAACTGACTTGGCAAGCTCCCAACCAGTGAGAGACCCTGTCCTCCAAAACACAAAAACATAGAGAACACCTGACAATGACAACTGAGATTGTCCCCTGGCCTCGACAAGCACACAAACACAAACGCACAAGCAAGCACACACACGCACACATACACACCTGGCTAATTATTAATTGATTTTAAAATGTAAGCTATAATTCTAACAAGGGGGGGATGGAGCGTCCTTGGCCTCCATGTCCCCAGTGGAGGCCAGCCTACAGAGCACCTCCAAACAATGCTCAGCTGACTCAAAGCCCAGGCATCAGATCCGAGGCTGTTTACAAGTAGTCACAATAATGAAACCAGACGACATCCACCAACGCTTGCTTTCCCTTTTGTCTGGCATCCTTCAGAGGTGACCGCCGTCATTTTTCATTAGCTCTCTAGAAAGAAGGCTGGCAGTACCCCTAAAAATTAAATAAAAGCAAAACCCCACTCCATGTGACATTGATGGAGTATGTTTGGTATGTGGTGAGATTCTGTGTGTGCCTGTTCCGTGTACACTTTTAAAAAAAAAAATTTAGCTGCGTCTTGCAGAGGAAGGTGCTTGGTAACCATGGTGCCTCCGATACAAAGGCCCGCAGAGTACGCCCACTGCCCTGTGAATGGGCCCTTTGTTCTCTGCACTGTTTTGGTAGGAAATGGTTGCTATTTAGGTCTCCAAGCGGGAATATAAATTACACTCACCTAATCAAACAGACCAGTAAATACAGCAGTTAATCTGACAACTTCGAATTCCTGAGTTGCGTTCTGACGCACAATCTAATGCCGGCAATCCTTGAAAGCCTGCGTGCACCGTAAGCCTCTGGTTGGTTACTAGGAGCTCTGAGGCCCTTCGCTTATCTCATTCATTACCACGAACGCCCGATTCTAAATCACAGTTCGACCGGGAGATTTCTTGGTGGCAGAAGAGGAAAGAGGTGGCCTTGGAGAACACAGCATTAAACCGGAGAGTAAAGAACTCACACCTGCTGCTTGGATGTGAGGGGAGGGACGGGAAGCCTGTGGTGACCTCAGGAAAGCAGAAGCGCACCTCAGGTCTGTTCGCTCAGAGCTTCCAGGGTGTGTCTAACAGGTCCAGTGTTCTGCTTCCATAATCAGCCCTGTGACTGCGGACACGGAAGCAATGCCTGTTTATCCACGGTGAGTCAACAGTCTTGCAACATCCCCCAAGATTTCCCAGATTCTCCACAGATACTCATCGTCATCTGCAGTCTCGATGTTCATCTCCTCGAGAATCCTCCCTCTACTCAGGGACAAAAAATAACCAAAACAAAACCGAACTCAACTTGCTCTGAAATGCAGCACCAACTGACATTTTAAAGTCAAGCTCCACCCCTCACCCCCCAAAAAATGTGTTCATTTCGTCCCCACAAATGAGTATCTACTGTTCGCTCATAGTTGCAAGACGCCCTTCAGACTTTGGAGTGTTTTTAGGGCACGGGGTCCAGTGTACCCACAGCCAATACTGAAAGCATTATCTGAACTATCCCCACTCTTTTGAAGGAGAAAAAAGAAAATGCTGTTTCTGGTTTTTAAAGGAGCCACTGTCACTTCTGGTTGTTTATTTTACTGTCTCCTGGGCGGTGGGTGGGTGGAGAGCAATTCACCTATAAAACCTGATTGTAGCTCGGTGGGACAATCTGAATACGCTAATCAATGCTAGTTAAACTAGGAATAAATAAACTCTTATGGCACCAGGGTTGCTACCCTCTTGAGGAAATTGCTGTTAATTTATTGAATCAATAATCTCGAAACAATAAATTATGAAGTCCTTTGTTTTACTGAGCCCTTTTCAGAGTGTCTTACAAAGCAGGGGCTTGGCAGATATCACAGCATGTTAGAAGGAGGGGACTGGAGCCCTGTCTTTGTATGTGGTTCATTAAGAGAGAGGCTAGACCATAAAAGTAAAAAGTGTACCAAGGGACATGGGCAGGGTGGGCTCGAACTTGGGGACGTGCTAACAAAACAATAACAGCTCTACTCCCTTCACTGCTTAACGTGACAAGGGGAAGCTTGGACTCTCTCCTCATTAACTCTACTTACAACAATTTGGTTTTATCTGTTAGCTGTTTGAGAATTACTATTTCTGCGTGTGAGTGTGTGTGTGTGTGTGTGTGTGAGAGAGAGAGAGAGAGAGAGGGGTGGTGGAGAGGGAGAAAGACAGACATGTGGGGGTCATGCGTGTATTTGTGTGGCTGTGTGTGTTTGCATGTGTGTGAACATGTGTGGAGGCCAGAGGTTAGTGCCGAGTCTTTCTCAGTTGACCTTTATTATTATCATGTGTGCATGGTGTGCATGGGTGTGTGTCTGCATGTGTGCATGCTTGTGCACGAAGGCACCCCAGTTCTCTCTATCCATCTTTATATGACTTCCAGAGAGATCCCACTCTGGTTCCCTGGTTTTCCCAGACAAGCCATCTAGATGTCCCTGATGCCTTATTTTTGGGGACAGGGTCTCACTCTGAACCTGGTATCCACTGAGTCCACTAAATCCACTAGGCCGTCTGGACAGTGACCTCAAAGATCTGCCTGCCTCTGCCTCCCCAGCACTGGGGTTAACAGACATGTGCCCTGCTTTGTATGTGGGTGCCATGGACCCAAACTCAGGCCTCACGGCTGCAGGACAAACACTTTACCAACTGAACCATCTACCCAGCCCCCAAATTATTACTTCTGAGGGCATAGTCATTACAAATCAGGATAAGATATTTTTCTCTGGTAGGCTACCACTTGACTGGCCAGAAGGCTTGTCTCACTGTTTCTCTCTCAGGTCTGGTCTCTTTTTTAATCTGTTCTCCCTCGAAGTCCTCGGGGTAAGATGAAACTTGCAGGCTCATTTTGGAGGTTGAACTTGACCCACAGAGAGTAAGACTGAAGAGCTAACATGGTGCCCGGCCCTATGGTTGAAGCCAAACAAAACATCAGCCACCCTCTCCGGGACCATCAGCCTGTTGCCTCTCCACCGCATGCAAGTTTAACAGGTCATGAGAATAGTACCGTGGAAATCTTAAGCAGTTTCCTCATTATGTTTTTTACCTTTCGTGGCTATCAAAGTATCTTTTGGGTACCTATTCATCCTGTTAACAAAATTGCACCAAACACTAGCTCACCAGCGCTCTCTCTCGCGCGCTCTCTCTCTCTCTCTCTCTCTCTCTCTCTGTATATGCGTGTGTGTTTGTGTGTGTGTGTGTGTCTGTGTGTGTGTGTGTATTGGGGAAAAGCACACATCTGGGGTAATATCTGCAGATGAGACATTACTGTGGAAGCGGCGTCCCAGAAGCCCCTAATATCCAAAGCTTTCTGTAGATTAAGCTGCCTTAACGGCCCTGCAGCTCCTATAGGCAATTATCTGCCCGCTTGCGGAAGCCCTCAAGCCCACGTGAGGGATCTTCCGAGCCGAGATCCGCATACCTTAATTACGGAACCAATTTGGGACACCGTTTGCTCCAATGTTTTTAAGGGCCTCCCCTAGATTATAAGAACACGTCTAATTCAGGGCTGTTTTCTCGTGTGCTTGGAGACTCACAGACTTGGATGCAGACGGCTACAACGGCTCCCGGGAGCCCCTGGTTACCACCACAGTCTGCTGGGGCCTTGCGGGTTCCGTTACAGACTGACCTAAAACCAGAAATATTAGTCCCGGGAGCTGGACTTGTGGCAGGAGTGTGCCCTGTGTGAGACCCGCCTCTGACGATCGGATTGTTATGACCTAGCAACAGGGAACTGAAAACCAACGTTTTGTGAAGGGTCATCAATCTTGGGCCAGAGTGCCTTAAAGAACTGCAGGTGGGGTCTGTAACGCCACCTCGCCATTCCAAATTGCTCAGCACACATCCCTGGACCCGATGAGACAAAGGGGACACACCTGTATATATTACACACTCCAGGCCACAGCTGACACTAAGGTTATCAGGTCTCCTTGGGCTGATCCAATTGTAAAAGATTGCTGTAGGCAGGAAGGTAGTGCTTTCCTGAGGAGGCCAGGAAATTCTCTGAGCTGAGGATCCTATCAGAGTCCTGGGACATTCTGGTGGCAGGTCTAGTGCCCTCGTAACCTGGCTGCAGACCACAGAGAACATAACCCAGGCGTCTTCTTTAAACTGCTGTATATGATATCTCAGACCAATTAGCATTCCGGGGAGTCAGTAATATTTGGTTGTATTAAACGTTATAAGGTGGTGTCAGTATAGAGGAAGGTAGCCTTGCCGAGCCCAGGGACCACTCTCGATATCCACAGCACTTGCTTGGGTAAAGTACCCACCCAACTTCAGGAACGAACGAAGGAGGATCAGATTGGATCAGGAACTTGCCTAAGGCCACAGGCTGACGGAGCCCGAAAGTGACCTGTGACGCTAACGGACCTCCGAAACTCCAGTGCTAGTCCTTCTGCCTGTATGGACTTGCCCTGAAGTTTATCTCTTCTGTCTGTATGTCTTCAAGGCCTTGATTACCTTTCACCCATAGAAACGAACCAGAATCTTGCTCCTGTGGGTAGTCCGCACCCTGAAATTCTCCCAGGAAAACGATTCAAGCTGAGTGCCGTGGCTGTGTCTGCCACGGCTCTATAAAGGAGCAGAGCCGGTAGAATGGGTTTATGGTTAAAGGAGATTTCCTAGACAGTCATACTTGTTCACTGGGCGCAACAATGACTGTCATCAACTGGTGAGGCTGGGAACCCAGGAGCTATTCAGCCCACAAAACACGAGGCGTCAAGCCATCCCAACCCGATGGAGAATTCCCAGGGAGCCACTGATCTCAGTGCACAATAGAGGCCCAAAGATGCTGGGTTCTGCTATTAGCAAAAGAATGTAGCAACAGTGGCAGAGGCAGAAACAAACGGAGCGGAGGAACCCAACCCGGAAGCACTGAGATACCTCCATCCGGCTGCCACCGGAAGCCGCTGCCCACGTTTAAGGGTGGGGCTTCCATTTTAAAAAGCCTTTCCGGGTGCATCCAGTATCCGATCTAGTTAGTTACAGATCTGGTCAAGTGTATAACCTAGAGTAAACATCGATTGGCTTACACCTGTTATTCCAGTACTGGAGAGGGTAATGGGAGAAGTTAGAGCTATAAAGCAAACCAAACACACAAATAAAACCAATACCTACAGAACAAGTACTGGGCTCCCATGTCTGTGAATTCATTCGTGTAAGGGAAGATAAATTTTAACTTCGCATCATCTTATTAATATTGAACAGTTATTACTGCTTTCTTACAGCAAAGTCCTGCCGAGCGTACATGATTCCCCTTAATGCTCCACAGGATGAGCTCTATTCTATGGTAAATGAGAGGAGCGGATACAGTCATTAAGACTTTCTGCTCTTCCAGAGGATCTGAACTGGGTTCTCAGGACCCACATCAGATGGCTCATGATGGCCAGTAACTCCATTTCCAGGGTATCTGACGCCCTCTCTGGCCTCCACAGTCAGATGTATTAAAGCTCTACATTCAGACTCGCCTCAGGACTGAGGCTCCCACTCCCCACCTCCATCCACCCTGAGCTTCGGCTGCTGTTGTGTGTTGAGAGAGACCTTCTCCAAGAGTGACAGTGAGCCAAAAGTCACTGCCTCTGCACAAGCTTACACCCCTTCTCGGGAAGCAGCTCATTTACCACAGTACATCTGCGTCCTTTGCTTCACTTAGACCTGACACCAGTGGTCCATCCTACTGGGGAACTCGCACGGGATCAGACGAGTCAGCCACCCCCTGCCTGAATGAATCCTTCTGCCCCTTCTTCCAGCTCCTGTTCTGGAGAGGCACCTGTTGTGTGAGACACTTCCTGAAAGAAGTGACCAGACCTCTACTCACCTCAGAGTGGGCACCACAACGAACCGAGGTCACCATTCTTCTCAAGTCCAACCTAGCAAGCCAGTGGATTTATTGGTGTTGCTTACAGAGCAGGAGAGTATGGGTGAGGGGGTGCTGGTGGGAGCATGAATGACTGACAGGCAGCTGCATCGCTGAAAAGCCCACCCCGTGAGAGCTGCAGCCTAGAGCTCTGTACTTGGCTTGCAGGCAGCTCAACAGGTCAGACCGCCTCCCTCCTCCTTAGTCCTCTGTAGGCTCATGGACTAAAAGCCATCCGAGGGAAGCCATCTGAAGCTGGAGAGATGCTTGGCTTGGCAGTGAGGATCCCTAGCTGCTCTTGTAGAGGATCCAGGTTTTGTTCTCAGTCTCTACCTGGTGGCTCACAACTGCCTGTAACTTCGGTTCTAAAGGACCCCACACTCTCATCTTGTAAGGGAGCCCCAGAGTGGGCACAGAACACACCCAGACACCAAATTCTCACCACAAAGGAGAGTTTTTCACCCAGGAAGGACAAGGCAGGGGTGGGTGGACTGCCTCTGGGCTGAGCAAAGGCAGACAGGAGGTATTATTTTCAAGAGTGGCTTTTTAAGGAGATGGAGGGGAAGTCTGTGTTAGGCTGAGTTGGGAAGTCCTGCTTGGACCTGTACACCAGGGAGGCCAAAGCATGAACTTTGATTGTTGGGCCATATTAGAGAGCCCTTCACTTCTGACTTCCCAGGGCCCTGAGCATACATGGCGCACACATATGCTTAAAATAACTCAATATTTAAAACTAGAGAAATGTATCGTCTTAGTGGATCTTGAACAAAGCAACTATAAAAAATTTTTTGTGTGTTAAGCTATCAGAAAGGTTTATTTTATGGATATGATACAGCACATTGATTGATTCGGATCTAATGACCCACCACTGAATCCCTGGATGAGTCCTATCTGAACATGGATACTTTAATGCACTACGGGATTTGATTTTTTGCTGTTTTACTGGAGATTTTAATGTCCAACTTCCATCAAGTACTCTGTCCTATAACTTTTATTTATGTTGTTGGGTTTTTTTTTTCCTCTTGGTTTTTCCAGATAGAGTTTCTCTGTGCAGACCTAGCTGTCCTGAAACACTCTGTGGACCAGGTTGGCCTTGAACTGATACAGATCCGTCTGCCTCTGCCTCCTGAGTGCTGGGATGAAAGGGGTGTGGGAAACGCCTGGCTTTTGCTGTGTTCTTAACCTTGTTTTGTCAGGAAGGTGAAAGTGACTGTCTCTGGGTCTGGAGAAATTGTATCCACTTTTATGATACAGAATAACGTAAGGAGATTGGTGTTATCTGTAGAGAATACAGTCTTAGGTATTCAACACTGATACCGCCTGGTCCTAAGCTTTCTATGTTAGGAATTTTTGTTGTTGTTGTTGCTGTTGTTGTTGTTACCTTGTGTCATAACCTACAGTTTGGCTACAGTTTCCTAAATCTTCATGATTCCCTCTTGGTAATGTGTATGGATTTGTACGTTTTCCATTTCTTCTAATTATGAAACTTGGCATGCAACTGTTTCCAGTGCGTGCTAAGTCTTGCAGGTTTCTGTGCTCACCTCTGTGTCTGTCAGAGAGAGGTTCCTCTCTCTTCAGCCACACTAGCTACAGGAGCGTCTATTTCTTAACCTTTCTGAAGAACCAGCTCTTCGCCCCTCTCACATTTTCACCCTGTAGTCCTCATTCCACTGATTCATGTGATTATCTTTGGGTCCCCCCCCCCTTCTACTAACTTTTGGGTTCCATTTGTTCCAATGGCAGTTTAGTTGCTTCAAATCTTTCTATATTTTGATATAGCCACTGATTTGTACAAACTTTTTTGGCACTGCCTTAACTGTACCCTATAGACATTGGTATGTTGAGAGTATTTTCAAGAAAATACTCTTATTTTTAAAAAACGTTCTTCCTTGATCTATCGAGTGTCCAAAAATCAGTGGTTTCGTTACAGTGTTTCCTTCATTGTTTATCTCTAGCCGAACTGCATTCCCATGAAAGGATACTTGACATGGTCTCGGTTTAGGGCCCCCATAGGATGAATCCTATAGAACGTTCCCTGCAGTGATTAGGAGAATGTGCATCCGATAGCTGTTGGCTGGAATGCTCTGTGCGCGTGTCAGCTTTATTATGTGTAGGATGAAATCTCACTCTCCCGTTTCTTTGTGGCCTGGATAATCTGTCATTGCCAAAGGTTTGTGTTAAGACCCTTAGCTGTTCCAGTATTTGAGCATATTTATCTATCTCTGTGGGCCTATCATTACTTTGACTTATATATTTAATTCCCCAAATAATGAATTCATAATTTTTACATTAATTGTGTGCCATATGCCCAAAATAATGTGCAGTGATATTGAGCTAATACTGCTGTGGTCCCCACTGGGTGGCAAGCACTACTTTAAATGTTTGACACTTAGCTCTTTTTCTAAACCTTGTATCGATTCTATGTGAGCTTCATATCATGCACCCCAGCTCCCCTCAGCCCCCTGCACCCACATATCCATCCTTTGCCCTTGCAACCTCCCCCCAGTAAAAAACACATACAAACAACAACAGGAAACAAACAGCACAGAAAACATCTCATCATGGGAGCCGTAGTGTGTCACAGCACGTCCCACAATATATCCTTCCATCCACACAACTTCACTGGCAAATGTTCGTTGCAATGAGTCATTGGTCTGGTTCGAGATTTCTGGCTTCTGTGACATCATCAATATTGGATCCTCATCAGGACTCCTCCCACTTATCCTGCTGTTCCCTGTGTCATGGAGATCCTGTAGTTTTGAACCATCAGGCCTGGCCCTTTCACATGCCCCAACCATGCAGATGATAGAGATTTCAGATTGGACCATTTGAGAGCTCTTGATCTGGGCCTGGGTGGTAGTTGAGGTGGTCATCCCATTGGTTCTCCCTTATCTGCTCTCCAGGGCGAGCTCTCCAGATGGCTCTAGCTAGGCCACCCCCAATGCCACCATCAGCAGGAAGCACGGTCAGCTCTCAAACCCTCAAATCCACTCACCTGCACCCATGCCTCCAGAGCGGGCTCCACTACACTGCCTAGTCAAGGCCTGGATGGGGCCCACTCTCCCAAGTGCTAAAGCCTGTGAGGGGCTGAGCCAGCCCTCCTGTTCTCACTACTGCAGACAGTGGGAGGGAAAGGAGAAGAGAACCACCGACACCTCCACACTACCTCATGCCAGACAGGTTGCAGGACCAGCTCTCCCACCCTTGCCCTTGGGGCCAGTTCGCTTGTACTACTGTGCTGCCTAGGAGAGGTCAGGGCCCCGCTCTCCCAGGAGCTACAGCTGATGAAGGCCAGGGCTAGCTCTCCCAAGCTCGTGGCCCCTGTGGTCAGCTTTCACGACTGCTGGAGTGGTAAGGGCAGGGGGAAAGGGAGCCATTACCTCTGAGCCCATGATACTCTACAGCAGACAACCAGCAGAGTCACTTCTCCAAGGCTCACACACTTGGGGCCAGTTCACCTATACCCCATCCACCAGGGCCAGCTCTACTGTGCTACCTGGGCAAGGCATAGACAGGGCCTTCTCTCCTGAGTGCTGCCAGCAGTGAGAGTGTCACATCCAGTGAGGGGTGGGGCCAGTTCCTCACAGCCCCTGGACATCCAGGTAGTCCCCTGCAGCTTCCCCAGCCAGGGATGTCCCCATGTTCTCCAGTGGTAATATGAGCCACAGACATTGACACCGACCCCGTCACTGCTTAGCCACTGACTCAGGCATCGTCCTCAGTGGAGTCACCTTGGCTCCAGGTGACAAGGCTGGCCACTCACAATAGGCTCTTCCTCTCCACCCTCCAGTTCCATCTCTCTTCATACTGCTCAAGCTGCCCCATTTCTGTTTCTCTCCCATCTGACCACCACATGCTCGCACATCGTGGTGATCCCAGCCGAGGACTGGCCACACGACTGGCACGCCTCTGGGGGACATCCTCCATCCACACTTCGTGGTGTCTCAGGTGTGCTGTGCAGTGGGGGGGGAGGGGGCGTGGATGGCATTGTAATCCCCAGGTCTCTGTCTTCCTCCTTCTACCTGGATGTGATTTGATTTTTCATGAGTCCCAGGCATAAAACAGCTTTGGCCACCAAGCTAGGATGAACAAAGAACCACCACCTGCTCTGCCCCTGATGTAAGCGCACCACCACCAACATGGCGTCCCTTCGCCCACCGCCGGGTGGGGGGGGCATATATGTTTAGAATTGCTATTTCTTCTTGCTAAATTGGTGACTTTGTTATTCTGTATCAACCTCTTAGCTATTTTTACTCTTTAGATATATATATATATATACATATATATATATATATACTCTATTTTATTGCTATTGATATAATCAGGTTCTCTTTACATTTCTGTCATGTATATCTTTAAAGGTCCAGTAAGGGTTTTTTTGTAACATATTTGGGTGTCATCATTTATACACTTAGCGATTCCATGCCTTTTAACAGAAGAATTTGGTCCATTTACGTTTAAGGTAATTATTGACAGTAAAGGTCTTACAATCAACCTTATGTAACTTGGTTTTCTAACGGGGGTTTCTCCCCTTCTCCCACAGCTTCCCCTTAGTGGATGTGTATACTCCACATACCTTCCTGCACTGTCTCCTTATTCGTTAATGTCTCCTCGTTTTAGCTCAAGGTCTTGCTATAGCATTGCTGGTAGAGGAGCCTGAATGGAAGCATACTTTCTCAGCTTTCATTTTTCTGGGAAAAATCTCTCTCTCTCTTTCTTTTCTAAGGGATTATTTTTTTTTTCTGAACACAATGCTTTCGGCTGGTTTTTGAAGTTCTTTGTGCTGAAAAAAAATCTCTGGTGCCTCTCCCCTGACCCATGGGATTTCTCCTGAGGAGTGAGGCTGTGTGGATTGCAATGCCCACATGCTGTTTCTTTCCTGTTGAAACCTTGAGGTCTTCCTCTTTAACATTCACCCCTGAGAGCTTGATTTTAAGATCTTAGAGCAGACTTAAATGAGCTGCCTCTTCCCTCACGGTGTCTCTTCACTGTAACAGAACAGTAGCCGAGACGTGGATTACAACCTGTAGGCCCAGTAAACCCTGTTCTCCACAGGTGCCTTTATCACCACTCTGGGAAGCAGGCAAGACTGCTGAACTATTCTTCACACAGAGACAGGAAGTGGCCTGTAGTCTGTCCTCATAAGACTCAGGCTAGAACCCAGGGAGGGCTCAATGCCTCGTTCTGTGATGCCCTTGGTTAGACATTGCAGGATTCTGTCTGGCTCTAGGAAGACTCACTGTAGATGGACCAACCCTGGCTTCCTCTGCTACTCCTGTGCACAGCAGTGTGTGTCACCCCCTGAGGTGACAACACACTAGAACCAGCACAACACTGGGCTAAGACCATGTCCCACGCATCTATTGTCTATCTGTAGTTGCGGTGGACTTGTGTCTGGCCGTACCTGACCACAGTTTATACATTAGAACAAAGTCTGAGAGACTCCAGCCATGTGTCACCACTAGAGTCACATCTATAGCCAGGTCTGGTAATGGGGAGCCTGAGTCTTCTCACTGTTAGTGTTTGCTGGTCCAACACTAAATTCCATGGGCAATCTGATACTTATTTCTGCATCCTAACACTTGTCTGCTGCCTGAGGTTGGAGTTAAGCTGACACAGGCAGTCCTTTGGCTGTACAGGTAGCTGCCAAATCTCCCAATTCTGAGAATGTATGCTGTCTTAGGAATGCACCGCTGTCCTACGTATCCGATGAGGATGTGATTCAAGGCATAAATCTCTCCCACCAGAGCTCAGGTGGCTTCCTGGGATTGTGGAAAATGCTACAGTCCCAACTGAGAGCCCTATCCTGACAAAGCTACTGTGACCGAGGTTGCAAGATGGATGCTGAAAACAGTCCTTCAGCTGCCAACTCAGTGTTAAATGGGTCACACCTGAGTCTCACATTATACATTAGATGTGACCCAGACCCATCCCAAGGTTGGAACTGATATGGACAGCAATTGGCTTTGCCTCCCAATACACAGGACTTGGTCTGCTGCCCGAGTGGTCTCTGAGAGTTTCTATCTAGTGAGTGTGAGTGCTTGTCCGTGCCTCAGCAGGCCTGTCACCAGCACTCCAGACATCCCTGTGTGAGCATTTGTATCCTGATCTTCAGCAAGTGAAGTCTGGCTTCCCTCTGGCACCTGAGTGAAAAAGTGTGAGCTGCCTATGGATCTCAATTAGTTTCAGTCTGTGAGGGTTAAGCCAAAGATTGGAGCCCTGGGACTCTGCCTCGTATTGTAACACACTCAGGTAGCACTGTTACTTGGGTTTTGTTTTTATAAATTCATTTTCATGTGCGTGAAGCTTTGTGGGATCACATGCACTGTGGTGTGTGTGTGTGTGTGTGTGTGTGTGTGTGTGCATGTGTGTGTGTGCATGTCTGTGTGTGTGTGCATGTGTGTGTGTGTGTGTGTGTGTGTGTGTTTGTGTGTCCACAGGGCTGTAGGATCCTTTGGAACCGGGATCAGTTACAAGCAGACGGCACTGCCACGTGAATGCTGACAACTGAACCCAGGCCCTTTAGGAGAGCCCTAGGCACTCCAAACCGTGTCTCTCCAGACCCTGCTGCTACCGGTTTGATTGTAAGATAGGAGTTGGTCAGATCTCCTTCCCCGAAGTAGGAGGTGTCCTTCCTGTCCTTGTACCTGGAGATGGTGTTTTAGTTAGGGTTTCACTGCTGTGAGCAGACACTATCACCAAGGTAACTCTTATAAAGGACAGCATTTAATTGGGGCTGGCTTACAGGTTCAGAGGTTCAGTCCATTATCATCAAGGCCGGAGCATGGCAGCATCCAGGCAGGCATGAGGCTGGAGGAGCTAAGAGTTCTATATCCTCAACCAAAGGCTGACAAGAGAAGACTGGGTTCCAAGGCAGTTAGGATGAGGGTCTTAAAGCCCATACCCACAGTGACACACCTACTCCAACAAGGCCACACCTCCTAAAATGCCACTCTCCAGGGCCAAGCATATACAAAGCATCACATATGGGGAGGGATAATAATCCCCTTACGGCTTCTTTAGTGAATTTTCATTTTGTTACACCACACTGGGCACTCTACTCTCTCCCCAGTTTCCCAAGCACCTGCAAAGGCTCCTTTGGTGTCCGACACCTGTTGGCCTTGAACTGTCTATGGGGAAACAACTTCCAGAAGACCCTGTTCATCTGCCCTCTCTCCCTGTCTCCGACCATTCAAATGAACTACCCATGCTCAAGGTTCTGCCGCAGGCTCTGCTTTGGGCTTCAGGTGAAGCATTTCCACTGGAAGAGCAGGTATGAACTGTGCGTGCGAACAGTGAACACACAAAGAATCCACTTGACTATTTAAAGGTATTAGAGTCCCAGTAGAAATGTGATAGACGGGGTTGGGGATTTAGCTCAGTGGTAGAGTGCTTGCCTAGCAAGCGCAAGGCCCTGGGTTCGGTTCCCAGCTCCTCAAAAAAGAAAAAAAAAAAAAAAGAAAGAAATGTGATAGACGTCAAAAGCTCACTTGTCGTGCATTGAGAATAGGAAGACGCCAAGAACTTTCTTTTTCGTGGTATAAACTGTCCCAGGTTTCTAAAGCTTGTGCCTTTTCTCTTACTGAGCAAAAACATAGGAATAATTTTATCTTAATAATTATTTCTTCCCACTCCCATGACCAAGCAGAGGTTGAATACAGCGGAAGACCTCAACCAGCGTCCACAAAAATCACACAGCAGCGGACGGGACTTGGGGAGCGTTTGCCCAATTCGGGTGATTTCCTCACTAACTCTGACAGAAGAGTCACCTGACTTCCCAGGGAAAACAATGGCAGATTGATTTGGCTACCTGGGCATCTGTGGCTCTAGGAGTTGTCGTTCATCAACATTAAGCTGACTTCTTTGCAAAGGATCTTACAATCACATAGACTTGAGTTTTAAAGTTCACATGCATGGAATGTCTCTGCCCTGCTCTGAGGGAGCTCAGAGGTCTCCGTTTAACAACTGCCTTGAAGATGAAAACCATACGTTGTGGGCAAGAGGCTGGAGCTGTGATTCGGTTGGCCACGTGGGCTGGGCACAAAGGAAGGCCTGGGCTCAGTCTCCATGAGGCATAATCGAGGCACGGTGCACACACCTGTGATCCTAGTGCTTGATAGGTAGAGACAAGAAGATCAGAAGTTCAAATTCAAGGTCATCCTTAGCTACATAATAAGTCCAAGCCTTGCTTGTCCACAGCAAGAAAAAAGTGTGGTGTGTGTGTGTGTGTGTGTGTGTGTGTGTGTGTGTGTGTTATATCCATGGTGTGGTGTGTATGTGTGTTATATCCACAGTGTGTGGTGTATGTGTTATATCTACAGTGTGTGGTGTGAGTGTTATATCCACAGTGTGTGGTGTGAGTGTTATATCCACAGTGTGTGGTGTGAGTGTTATATTCACTGTGTGTGGTGTGTGGTGTGTTATATCCATGGTGTGTGGAGTGTTATATCCGAGGTGTGTAGTATGTGGTTGTGAGTGTTATATCTACAGTGTGTGGTGTGAGTGTTTATATTCATGGTGTGTGTTATAACCATGGTATGTGGTGTGAGTGTTAAATTCACTGTGTGTGGTGTATGTGTTATATCCACAGTGTGTGGTGTGTGGTGTGTGGTGTGTTATATTCACGGTGTGTGGTGTGAGTGTTATATCCAGTGTGTGGTCTGTGTGTTATATCCACAGTGTGTGGTGTGAGTGTTATATTCACTGTGTGTGGTGTGTGGTGTGTTATATCCATGGTGTGTGGAGTGTTATATCCGAGGTGTGTAGTATGTGGTTGTGAGTGTTATATCTACAGTGTGTGGTATGAGTGTTATATCCATGGTGTGTGTTATAACCATGGTATGTGGCATGAGTATTATATCCACGGTGTGTGGTGTGTGGTGTGTTATATCCCCGGTGTGTGGTGTGAATGTTATATTCACTGTGTGTGGTGTACGGTGTGTTACATCCAAGGTGTGTGGTGTGTGTGTTATATCCACGGTATGTGGTGTATGTGTGTTAAATCCACGGTGTGTGGTGTGAGTGTTATATCCATGGTATATGGTGTGAGTGTTATATCCATGGTGTGTGGTGTGTGGTGTGTGTGTTATATCCACAGTGTGTGCTGTGATGTGAATGTTCTATCCATGGTGTGTGGTGTGTTCTATCCATGGTGTGTGGTGTGTTCTATCCATGGTGTGTGGTGTGAATGTTCTATCCATGGTGTGTGGTGTGTTCTATCCATGGTGTGTGATGTGTTCTATCCATGGTGTGTGGTGTGAGTGTTATATCCACTCTACTAGTTTGCTAATCTTTCCCAGGCTGGCCACGTGCCCAAGGGATGGATGAGATTCTGATCAGCATTTACCCGTGCATGGTGGAGCCGTAGAAAGGAGGCAAGGCCACGGCTAGGCTGTCAACATTCTGTCACGGAAGTGGGGAGGAGCTCCTGAGGCCCCCACCTCTGCCGCCTGAGGAGCTGGTTACTGGCTTTTAACTCTTTTTAATTAACAGGTAAAATGTGTGGTTTTACCATGGACAACATGTTTGGAAGTGCATGCAACATGACATGTCACTATGTCATATGGCATGAGTAAGCCAGCTAATTAGCACAGCATCACCTCACACAAGTTTCATTTCAATGGTGAGAACACTAGGTAGCCACTCCTGAGCATTTTCCAAGAGGATGTGCTATGAACTATGGTCACCATATTGTCTAATAAGTCGTCTCAACTCCTGTGTTTAGCTTTTACCATGTGATAGAAAATCATCCCACACCTATATGCTACATTCCAAATTGCCATTCTCCCATGAGCACTGCAATCTGGGTCTGTAAATGAAGGCCTCCTCCAACTTATCAGAGCGGGACATGAAGGCTAACGGGCTGGAGGCTGCAGGTTGTTCCCGTCCCTGCAGAAAGTGAACTCCAGCTGCACTGTTGGGACAAGATTCCCACACTCATCCTCACTGCTGCAGATTTTGTTTTGTTTGAAGATGAATGACAAATAAACAAGCCCCTCTATCAAAAGCAGCAAGGAAGTCACAGTTTACAGTGTACTTTCTTTAAAGATTTACTCTCGTCACTTTTATCCCTTATATGGCCTGTAAGGCTCCATTGCCCGTGTCCTCTGAAAGTGGAGGATTCTGGTGAATTAGATCCCTTCTCTTATGCTGGGTCACACAACCAGCTAGAAGAAGAGTTTGAGAGCACAGGGCATGTGCTCTGTCACTCTGTGCTAAACTAGTGCTGGAGGGGTTTGGCCAATCCCCTGGGCCCATGATGTCACCAAGAAAAGGCAAGCATTACAGGCAAACTGGCCCACCTGCTTCTTCTAGCTGTCCCTAGAAGCAGAAACTGCTACTGAATCCCACCTTGTTTAACAGACCACAGCTCTTAGCTAATACATAAAAATGATTTGTATCAATGCAGAGCCAGGTGATGCTTTGAAATGTGGATACTTTGTGTCCTAAGTTCATCGGGGCTGCTGAGAAAAACCTCCGAGGAAGGCAGCCTAAGGGAGGATGGTCTGGTTTGGTTTCTAATTCCAGGCCACAATCCATGGGTTCAGAAAAAGTCAAGGGGAGATTACAAGCAACCAGACACATCACGTCCACAGTCAAGAACAGTAAGGAGCAAATGCACCCACAGCACCTGTTGATTGTCACCTAGCAAATGGTGCTCCATACAGCAGCCTGGGTTTTCAATTAACAGTCAAGACCATCCCCCACAGGCATGCGTGCCCACAGGCCTAGCCCATCTAGGCAGTCCCTTATTCAGCCCCGCCCCATGTGACCCTAAATTGTAGCAAGTAGACGTTTAATACTAATCATCACCCTGGGTGATATTTAAACCAGCTTAAATGCACCTCTTTCTTTAGTTCTCATTTCCTTGCAATAAAAGCCATCACACCCACTTCTCCTAGCTTTCTGAAATGCACACTATGTTCTTCTCATCTGTAGTCACCCTACTGTGCAAGAGTACACCACGATTCCTGCCTCCCATGTGACTATAAGTTAATGTCCATTGATAACCCTCTCCCTGGCCTTCCCTCCTGTTCGCCTCACCTTCCGGTGACTGCCAGTGCACTCTCAGTGTCTGTGAAATCAGCCTCTTCAGATTCCACGACTCACATCATGTGCTCCAAGCCTATATTATTCTTTGGCTGGAATTTTGTTTTTCACTTACCTTGATGATGTCCCTTTCCAGCCCTGTTATAAGATCTTTTTCCATGGCTGAACCGTACACACACACACACACACACACACACACACACACACACGCACACACACTCACACTCTCTCTCTCACATATTCACACACACTCACACAAACGCACACACACACACTCTCTCTCACACACATATTCACACACTCACACAAACACACACACACTCTCTCATATTCACACACACTCACACAAACGCACACACACACTCTCTCTCACACACACATATTCACACACTCACACAAACACACACACTCACACACACACTCACACACACACATATTCACACACACACTCACACTCACACTCTCTCTCTCACATATTCACACACACTCACACAAACACACACACACTCTCTCTCATATTCACACACACTCACACAAACGCACACACACTCTCTCTCACACACACATATTCACACACTCACACAAACGCACACACACACTCACACACACTCACACACACATATTCACACACACACACACTCTCTCTCACACACACACACTCTCTCTCACACACACATATTCACACACTCACACAAACACACACACACACTCTCATATTCACACACACTCACACACACACACACACACACACACACACCCTGTAGGTGTTTATCGGTTGATGAACACACAGATGGACACACGGACACTTTCCACTTCTTTGCTCTAGTTATCAGGCTGGAGGATGAGCAGGCAGTTGTATCTTATACAGGTCTGTGAGAAAAGTGTTTTGATATGTCTTCTCAGTTTTCTCTTTTTTAAACAGTAAGACTTTCTACCTTTCTAGCCTATAACTTGGAATGGGGGAGGGGGGTGGCATGGTGGATTTTGCCCTTGTGGTGAGCCAAAGGGGGCTTTTGTCCTTGTGGTGAGCCAAAGGGGGCTTTTGTTTGCTGGACTTTGATAGCTGGACCTTGGGAATCAGCCTCAGGAGAAAGATGTGCCAGAGTCAAGACAAGGAATACAGAGACAGAGGACTAGAGAGAAGGAGAAAGGGAGGGGGGGGGGTGTTTGTCCAACAATGGGACAGAGGACTGCCTCTGGATAGAGCAGAGAGAGATGTGGCGCCTCTTTTCTTGCTTGAGTCATGCCCACAGAATTTTCCCTCCCTCCTCCCTCTTTACAGTTTCCTCTCTGTTGGCCCATCCCAGAGGCCCCTTGCCTATCTTCTGAGGTTAGGAAAAACCTTTGCTCGTCTACTGGCATATTCCAGGAGAGTCACTTACTCCAGTAGTGTCCCTTCCTTCCGGTTCCCCATCATCAGTTGACCTCGATGACGTTCCGGGGCTGCCCTATCTGTCTCACAACCCTTTGCTGCTCTGACGAGAGGCCTTCTTGATTCACTACTGTCTCCACCTCAGAGCGCAAGCCACTATCACCCCTCGCCTGACTTACCAAGGCCTGCCCCTGGGCCTTTCTGCTGTTCACCGAGGATGCTCAATACAAAAGCCAAGCAGGGTCCTTTTCAGAAGTAAGCCCAGTGGCACCTGCCGTCTGCTTGGAGCCGCCTTGCAGCTCCCGTTTTGTTGAAAGTCCAAACTGTCACCAAATCCCACGAGTCTTGTCCCATCTGCCCTGCTCACATCCCTTCCAGCTCCTATCCACTTTCTCCACCACACTCTCCCACTCTAGCCGTGGCTCTGTCTATTCCCTTACCCTACTGCTGGAACGAAGCGTAGTCCACAGAGGCAGTGTTTGGTTCCCCGCAGATCCCAACAGCGCAGAGCAGCACCCTGCACATAGTCAGCACGGAACGTGCAGTTGCCGAGTAAGGGCACCAAGCTTGTGAACATAACATTAATTCAGACATGCTTTCTCACAAATAGACTCAACCCTGCCATTGAATTTCTTTTTGACAGCCCTTAACAGGACCTCTGCATGACCACCTCCAAAACCCAGGGACATGACAGAAGAGGAAACAAAAAGACTGTAAGAACCGGAAGATGGGAAAGAATACTATGCGACACCATCTTGTAGATATGACACAGCTGTTGCAATAGTGAACACGCAGCACCTATGGCCACCTGCACAGGACATACATACATGCAGACAGACAGGAGGCTGGAGAGATGGCTCAATTGTTAAGAACACACACTGTTCCCTCCAGAGGACCAATTTGGTTCCCTGCACCCTGTTGAACTGCGCATCACCACCAGTAACTCCAGATCCACGGGAACCAGCGCCCTCTGCTGACCACTCCAGGCACTGCACTCATATACCCGTGTCCCCATGCTTGTCATGAACAGACACTTAATTAAAAATTAAAAAAATAGGGGTTGGGGATTTAGTTCAGCGGTAGAGCGCTTGCCTAGCGAGCGCAAGGCCCTGGGTTCGGTCCCCAGCCCCGAAAAAAAAAAAGAAAAAAGAAAAAAAAAAGAAAAAATTAAAAAAATATTTAACTGGACAAAAACGGGGAAATGTTGTGGTTTGCCCTGAAGTTATCTGTATTTTGATGCTAATTCCACTGCCCCAAGGACAGTTGCCTAGTCACGTGACTTCACCAGAACCACCACCTCATTGATTTGTAAAGTACAGGTGAGGGGCAGGAACAGGATAGAAGGAGGCCTGTTATTGGAGGAGAAGGAAGGATGGGTGGGAGAGAAGTTTGAAAGAAGAGGAGGAGACTGGAGGAGAAAGGGGAGACAGGAGAGGAGAAAGGGGAGAAGCCCTGGCAGGTGATGTTAAGATTCTGCTGTGTATTTACAGGTTATTATCAATGTTCCTAAGGGATGGATGGTACCGGGCTTTGTATGTTTAAGTGGGAAATGATATCTTATCAATTGGATCTAAAAGAACAAAAAAAATTAAAAAATATATTTTTAAAGCTTTGAAAGAATTTTTGAGTCAGCGAAAGCTGCCACCAGACTAGATAATAGTTTCTTAACTCTATATGTCAGAGAAAACAGTTGTTTATGAACTCTACAGAAGTATTTCCTTTTGAATTATTTTGTGATTTAGTTACTGGACAAGAGAGTTCTGGATAAATCAGGAATCTGTCCATAAACTTCAGAAAGGGTGACAGAAATGAATGTAGCACACATCAGTAATTCCGGCAGATGCGCTTGGATTTCTGTGAGTCTGAGGACAGCCTGGTCTATACAGTCAGCTCTATGCCAGCCAGAGCTACAGAGCTACAGAGAAGCCCCGTCCACCCCCCCCCCAAAAAAGCCTGTAGACATAAACTGACACAAGTTTAGGAGTTCAAGGCCCACCTACATAATGAGTTCTAGAACCAGATCCTCCAGATACACAAAGAACAAACTACTTCTTTGACTTTGATTAAAAAAAAAAAAAAAAAAAAAAACAACTATGTCATACTAAAGTCTCGTAAGAATTCTAAACTGGCTATGGGAGATTTACAAGGGTTTTGCCTGGTATTTCTTGGACATGAAAATAGGAATATTTCTCTTTCCCTCACATAAATAAAAGTCAAGCACACACATTCTCAGAATGCATCCCGTGCTTTGTCTTTCCCCAAAACCATGAAGAGGAAGAGGTCTGGTTGACAAGCTCTACTTCCCACTACTCATCCTCCATTGAAGAAAACTCCAAGGGAGATTCTGAACCCTAGACCCATCCTCTCTCACCTGCTTGGCAGCCATGGGGTGGCCAGCAAAGGATTCAGACAAAGCAGACAGCAGTTCCTTAGTCAGCCCAGCCCTGCAGAGTTCTGCTTGCTTCCTCACAGGGAGCAAGATTCTTGATTTCCACTGAGCCTGACAAAGATGTTTATAATTTGTGACTGAAGGAAACCACCTGAGACCTAATTGAAGCCCTGCACTCTGCTTTTTGACATGGCCATGTTTCTAGTCAATAGAATAAGTTCCACTGAGGTTAGCAACCTACTCCCTCTAGAACTAATGAGTTTTCTGGGGTATTCTTCAGATCAAGCTTGCTAGACCCAAACACTAGGCCAGACCAATTCATCTTCTCCTCTCCTCTCCTCTCCTCTCTTCTCCTCTCCTCTCCTCTCCTCTCCTCTTCTCTCTCTCTCTCTCTCTCTCTCTCTCTCTCCCTCTCCCTCTCCCTCTCCCTCCCTCCCTCCCTTTCTCCCTTCCTCCCTTCCACCCTCCTCTCCCCTCCTCTCTTTCCTCTCTCCTCTCTCTTTCCCCCGCTTTGGTTTGTTTTTAAGCCAGAATCTCATACACTCCACGCTGGCCTTGAATTTCTGGTCCTCCTGACTCTACATTTCACATGCTGATAGCCTCTGGTAGTAAAGAGATACACACAAATTCACATACCTAGTTTTAGCCATTTGTTTTTAAAAATGCAGGGTGTCAAAGGAGGCTGGAATGCCTGGGCCCCTTAGTCTATTCTTGGTTGACTTATCGAGTTAACTTGGGGTGAACTGTAATCCCATATTGAAAAGGTTTGATGCGGTTTGCTTCCTGTGGTAGAGAAAGCTTCACTTGAACAAGAAAGATAGAAAGGAAGAAAGGAAGAAAGAGAGAGAGAGAGAGAGAGAGAGAGAGAGAGAGAGAGAGAGAGAGAGAGAGAGAGAAAGAAAGAAAGAAAGGAAGGAAGGAAGGAAGGAAGGAAGAAAGGAAGAAAGAAAGAAAATTACCCTGGTCTAAGTTTTGAAAGTAAAATGAGTCGTTCTGAATACAATTACGCTCCAGCTCAGTTTAAAGACACTCTTTTTATAAACGGTTTAACGTTTTGAGTGATGGTGTGACATCTTTAGAAGAAGTATTTGTTTGAGTGTTGTTTGCCACCATCAGAAGAAATCCCAAGTTTCTGAAACCACGGCCCGCGCTCCGCTCGGCTCCTTTGTTAGTCCTTGCTGCCTGCGCGCCGCTCTTCCTGTAACATATGGGATTTTATACAGTAAAGCAAAGCTGTGTTTGTTAAAAATAAAAATAAAAGTCTGCTGATTTTAAGTTCTAGTTTTTATTCCATGTACGCTACGCCCTGTTAGAAAAAAAAAAAAAACACATTACGGATCATACTCTATGTTGCCCCAGATTCCCAGTACAGAAGCCTCTGTATGGAGAAAGGGGCGTTACTGAGAAGCCGGGCTGCTGTTCAAGCAGCCGCAAACATCACAAGGCAGTACTCCATGTTTACATTTAGCTGAACTATTTATAGAGGTCCGCGCTACAGTGAAGCCCTCTTCTCCCCTCATAATGGATATCTTTGTGCCCAGATTCTCATATGGGCACAGTCGACATCTTTATCCCTCTTGGCGCCTGTTACTTCTGCAGTAGTTTGTCCTCTGTGGCCCACTGTACTGTAGCAGCACCTTCTGGCCAAACAGAGACAGGGCAAATCTGTAAGACTAAAGCAGCATCCCACCACAGGCTTGTACCCAGCTGGAAGGGCAGTTGCAAGGGGCTGGGTGGGCGAGTTCCTTAAATCAGAGATGAGACACTTTCCTTCCGTCCCTGAGGCTTGGTGGAAGCGCCCAGTTTCATTCACTACAATAGTGGCCAGCACCTGTCGCTCCGTTTTACTTATACCTTCACTAATCAGCATCTTTTGAGTTTCCTAAAGCTGGTCTGTGGAAAGGGTGGTACCAGTGAGTGAGTGAGCGGGTCCCTCTTGTGGTCATGGGCATGGGTTTCAAACACAGCTGCTTTTCTTTCTGCCTTTCATAGTCAGGGCCTTACTCCCTTGTATCTCTGCACCCCAACACCCTCTGGCCCTACTTCACTTCATCCCGACTCACACATTTCTCTACCCCATACCAATGTGCTCCGGGTTCAGAAAGAGGCCCTGTCTCAAATGCGGCGGGGAGCAATAGAAGATGCCCAGCATCTACCTATAGCCTCTACAAGTGCACATCCATCTTGCTGCTGCTGGCTCCCTTTACAGAGTGTGTGTGTGTGTGTGTGTGTGTGTGTGTGTGTGTGTGTGTGTGTGTGTAATTTCTATTTGTCTTAGTCAGAGTTCCTATTCCTGCACAAACATCATGACCAAGAAGCAAGTTGGGGAGGAAAGGGTTTATTCAGCTTTCACTTCCAGGTTGCTGTTCATCCACCAAAGGAAGTCAGGACTGCAACTCAAGCAGGCCAGGAAGCAGGAGCTGATGCAGAGGCCGTGGAGGGATGTTACTTACTGACTCGCTTCCCCTGGCTTGCTCAGCTTGCTCACCAGCCCAGGGACAGCACCACCCACAATGGGCTGGGCCCTCCCCACCTTGATCACTAATTGAAAAAATGCCTTACAGCTGGGTCTCATGAAGGCATTTCCACAACTGAGGCTCCTTTCTATGATAACTCCAGCCTGTGTCAAGTTGACACACAAAACCAGCTGGTACACTATTCATTACTAATATTTAGTTTGGAATATGCTGACCGTGATCTTGGACTTGTAATAACGTTCTCTCGCTTGTTACAATTGTGGCAAAGTTTAAAAACTGTTACCAGCCCTTGCTTCCTCGCCTGCCGGCCACAGCTGCAAGCTCTTTCTTCTTTGTGGAGACATGAGAGCAGCTTGTCTCTGCAGAGGATGTCTTTCTCCACAGGACTGGCCCTTCCTAACTTGTCTTTTACTCTTTGATTACAGTAATTCAAGAAAATAGACAACAATTCACTGTGCTAGGCTCTGCATTCTGACCCATACCTGTAAATCCAGCACTGGGAAGGCGGAGAGAGAAGATTTCTGTCACTCTAGGTTAGCCTGGGCTACAGAGTGAACCCTTGCCTCAAAAGAAAAAAGGTTAGGGGAAAAGAAAAAAAATGGTCAGATCAAGTGTCTTGGGGTGATCCCTGCATAACAAGCCTCTGACCTTGGTTTCTTCTTCCCCACACAGGAGGTCTCCCTAGGCTTGGTCCTTCAGTGACTAAGAAAAATTTTAAATAAAGCCTTGGGTTGTGCTTACAGGAGACAAGTTCTTTACCTAAAAGGAAATCCCACAAGAAGACAGGAATGTTTCCGATCCATGGTCTCAGAACTGGGCACTCAACATTCAGCCCCTAGAGTCCGTGTTTGCTCTGAGCGAACTTGTGTTTTCTGCTTTTGTGTTCAGCTGGAACATGTTCATCCTCCAGGGTGTTTCCTTTTACTCAGGACACAGAACAAGGAAGTTAAAGAGACGGCTCTTCAGTTATTCCCAGCACTTACATGGCGGCTCATACCTGCCTGTGACTCCAGCTTCATGGGAACCAACGCCCTCTTCTGGCCCCCACCGGCACTGCACTACTATGCACACAGGCACGCACGCACTCCCACACTCAGGCAAACACACAAGTGTTTTCAAAAGAAATTTAGCGCATGAAATTTTTTTTTTCCTGAAAAGGAAATGAGCGGAGAGGTGCCACTTCCGGCTCACAGCTCTCTCCTTTCTTGCTGCGATACTGAGTCCCAGAGTGATAATGTGTCGTGTTACATGAGAAGCCACAGCTCTGAGTGGTCGGCAACCCACTAATCTTGATGGAGTAGACACGTATGCTTAGAAATATGCGATACAGAAGCAGTAAACACAAAAAATCTAGACACAAACTTCTAAACATCATCAGGGTGTCCACGGTAGCGCACGCCTTTAATCCCAGCACTCTGAAGGCAGAGGCAGGGGGCTCTCTGAGAGTTCAAGGATAGCCAGGTCTATAGTGAGTTACAGACCAGCCCTGGCTACATAGTGAGACCCCGCTCACTATGAACACGAAGGAGATAGCACCCTGTCTACCACGTGGAGAAACGATGCTTCCTTTGTTGCTGTTCAACACTTTACTGAATGGAGTAAATCATTTTCAAGAAAAGACAGCTTTTGCTGCCTTAAACGCTGAATGCACAGTGTTTAAGAAAATAAATGAGTAACTAGCTAGCTGGCTTTGCTGACTTTCCCTGTAGCTCTCATCTCCCAGGCACGTTCTTGCTCTCCGTGGCTCCCGTGTTGCTCAGGGATTCTGACAGGATGTTATTCTTCACATTTCTATACCTTGAAGGGATATAGACAGCTCTACACAGCAGACAGAAAATGAGTTTAATCTCTGAGTCTTGCATCGGCAGAGACTGTTCAGGTGGGCTGTCAATCATCATCGCTACTCCCGGGCAGGGCTTTCTGAGTCTGTAACAGTGGGATGCACACTTCCCCAAACAACTAATTCAACTATTTCAATGACTGTCATGTGGTCCTAATTATTACAAATTAGAAGAGCCGGCTGACAACATCAGAAACATGGGTGCTTAGCACCATCTAATGTTCAAGAATAAAACAACTACAAGGTCATCAACACCAGAGAAAAGCATCCTAGAGCAGGGTCTTTTTTAAAAATGTGTGTTTAGGTGTTTTGCCTGTGTGTATACCCACACAGCATGTGTGCACAGTGCCCAGGGTACCAAAAGAAGGTGTTGGATCCCTGGAACCAGTGTTATAGACAGAGATAGACAGATAGATAGATAGATAGATAGATAGATAGATAGATAGATTCAGATACAGAAACAGATATATAGATATATATAGGAAGGCTAGATATGCATTAAATATAGACACATAGAGATATATAAACATGTATATATATATATATATATATATATATATATATATATATATATATATATATATATCAAGGACCTCTTTATATATGCAGAGTTTTCCTTATCTGTGAGAAATAGCCCAGTCCCAGGTCTTGGGGGTTAGGATACAAAGGGGATAAAAAAGAGCATGTGAGAGAGCAGTAATTCAAATCTTGAACTAGATATCCAAAATCTGAGCCCCTGGGTTTTGTGGCTCCATACCTTGGGCACCACATGTTGACTTTTATGTTGGAGGTTGCAGGAGAAGATGGCTACATTCATGCTGGGGGCTGGGAACAAGATGGCTATGTCGTTGCAATTACAAACCTTTGTCATCTTGCTCATCTTAATGCTTACACACCTGTGCCTGTGTCTGCCTGGCTTTTGCACATTGAAAACTTATGTTTAAATGACCTCTTAAGAGCCACCACTTCGGGGCTGGGGATTTAGCTCAATGGTAGAGCGCTTACCTAGGAAGCGCAAGGCCCTGGGTTCGGTCCCCAGCTCCGAAAAAAAGAACCAAAAAAAAAAAAAAGAGCCACCACTTCGGCCAGGTGTGGTGGTGCACTTCGTTAATTATCCTGTTAAATGAATGAATGAATGAATGAATAAATAAATAAATAAATAAAACCACCCAGTTCAATGGACCAGTCAGATCTTTCTTATTACCTCATATCTTTGGACATCAAACTTCTTATCACATTTACATCAACTCTCTCCCTCTCCCTTCCTCTCCCTCTCCCTTTCCCTCTCCCTTCCTCCCCCCTCTCTCTCTCCTTCTCCCTTTCCCTGCCTCTCCCTCTCCCTCTCCCCCTTCACCCCCCACATGCACACATGTATACGTACATGAACATGTAGTCACAGAGTCACCCCCTTTTCAATGCATAACTAACTTTCCTGCCCATCGCCCACTGCTGATAGCTCATACCTACTGAGTGATTCTTTTTCTCAGTAACGACAATCTGGATGATGGCAACATTGTTAACAGAATGTTCCTGAACTGCTAGCTCCTGGCTGCTACTGGTGCTAACTGAACATACTAGAAAAGGACAGGGGCAGAATTTGCCTTATGCCACACCTACTCTGTCTTCTGTATCTCTCACTGGGGGATTTATAACCAGCATTCTTTGCTGGGAAGCAAGTAGAAGAGAGTCCCTGGAGAACAGATTCCTTCTCCACTCTCGTTAAAGGCTGGATTTAATGTCTATCTGTGAGCATGGGGGATGGGAGTGAGTCAATATTTTGGGAACTAGCAAGTTCTTTTTATAATTTCTCAGAATTTCTAATCAAGTAAAGTTTGAAAGTCCCATCTCATGAATATGATAAAGGAATTTAAGAAGGACATAAATAAATCACTTAAAGAAATACAGGAGAACACAGGTAACCAAGCAGAAGCTCTTAAAGAGGAAACAAATAAATCTCTTAAAGAAATACAGGAAAATCCAAACAGGTGAAGGAATTGGACAAAACCATCCAGGATCTAAAAATGGAAATAAAAACATTAAAGAAAACACAAAGGGAGAAAACCCTGAAGATGGAAAACCTAGGAAAGAGAGCAGGAGTCATAGACACAAGCATCACCGACAGAATACAAGAGATAGAAGAGAGAATCTCAGGCATAGAAGACAATGACACAACAGTCAAAGAAAATGCAAAAAGAAAAAAGCTTCTAACTCAAAACATTCACGAAATCCAGGACACAAGGAAGAGACTGAACCTAAGGATAATAGGTAAAGAGGAAAGTGAAGATTCCCAACTCAAAGGGCCAGCTAATATCTTCAACAAAATTGTAGAAGAGAGTTTCACTAACCTAAAGAAAGAGATGCCCTTGAGCATACAAGAAGCCTACAGAACTCCAAACAGATGGGACCAGAAAAGAAATGCCTCCTGTCACATAATAATTAAAACACCAAATGCACAGAAGAGAGAATATTGAAAGCAGTAAAGGAAAAAGGTCAAGTAACATATAAAGGGAGACCTACCAGAATTACAACAGACTTCTCAACAGAGACTCTAAAAGCCAGAAGATCTTGGGTAGATGTCATACAGACCCTAAGAGATCACAAATGCCAGCCCAGGCTACTATATCCAGCAAAACTCTCAAGTACCATAGAGGGAGAAACCAAGATACTCCAGAACAAAACCAAATTTAAACAATATCTTTCCACCATCCATCCTTACAGAAGATAATAGAAGGAGAGCTCCAACAAAAAGAGGGAAACTACACCAAAGAAAAAGCACGAAACTAATCTTCTCACAACGAACCCAAAAGAAGAGAACCACACAAGCATAACTCCACTTCTAACAACAACAACAAAAAAAATAACTGGAAACAATCACTGACCCTTAATATCACTGAACATCAATGGACTCGATTCCTCAATAAAAAGAAATATATTAACTGATTGGATATGTGAGCAGGACCCAGCATTTTGCTACATACAGGAAACATACCTCAGTTACAAAGACAGACACTACCTCAAAGAAAAAGGCTGGGGATTTTTTTTTCAGGCAAATGGTCCAAAGAAACAAGCTGATATAGCAATTTTAGTGCTCAATAAAATAAACTTTCAACCAAAAGTTATCAAAAGAGATGAGGAAGGATACTACATATCCATGAAAGGAAAAATCCACCAAGAGGAACTCTCAATTCTGAACATCTATGCCCAAATGTAAGGGCACCCACATTTGTAAAAGAAACATTACTGAAGCTCAAAGCACATATTGAATCTCACACAATAATTGTTGGAGACTTCATCACCCCACTCTCACCAATGGACAGATCATGGAAACAGAAACTAGACAGGGACAGAATTAAACTAACAGACATTATGAACCAAATGGACTTAACAGATATCTACAGAACATTTCACTCTAAAACAAAAGAATATACCTTATACTTTCTTCTCAGCACCTCATGGTACCTTCTCCAACACTGACCATATAATTGGACACAAAACAAGTCTCAACCAACACACGAAGATTGAAATAATCCCATGTATCCTATCAGATCACCACAGACTAAGGCTGATCTTTGATAACAACAAAAAAAACAACAGAAAGCTCACATACACATGGAAGCTGACAAATGCTCTACTCAATGATAACTTGGTCAGGGAAAAAAGAAAAATAGAAATTAAAGACTTTTTAGAATTAAAAAAAAATGAAGGCACAACATACCCAAACTTATGGGACACAATGAAAGCAATACTAAGAGGAAAACTCATAGCTCTGAGTGCTTTCATAAAGAAATTGGAGAGAGAACACTCTAGCAGCTTAACAGCACATCTGAAAGCTCTAGAACAAAAAGAAGCAAATACACCCAAGAGGAGTATATGGCAGGAAATAATCAAACTCAGGGCTAAAATCAACCAAGTAGAAACAAAGAGAATTATACAAAGAATCAACAAAACTAGGGGCTGGTTTGTTGAGAAAAATCAACAAAATAGATAAACCTTTAGCCAGACTAACCAGAGGGGAGAGAGAGCATCCAAATTAACAAAATCAGAAATGAAAAAGAAAACATAACAACAGAAACTGAAGAAATTTTAAAAATTATCAGATCCTACTACAAAAGCCTATACTCAACAAAACTGGAAAATCTAGATGAAATGGATAGTTTTCTAGACAGATAGGAAGTACCGCGAGGTTAAAGTAGGATTGGATAAACCATCTAGACAGTCCCATAACCCCTAAGGAAATAGAAGCAGTCATTAAGAGTCTCTCAACCGGGGTTGGGGATTTAGCTCAGTGTTAGAGCGCTTGCCTAGGAAGTGCAAGGCCCTGGGTTCGGTCCCCAGCTCCGAAAAAAAGAACCAAAAAAAAAAAAAAAAAAAAGAGTCTCTCAACCAAAAAAAGTCTCCAGGACCAGATGGTTTTAGTGCAGAATTCTATCAGACCTTCAAGGAAGAACCAATACCAATACTTCGCAAAGTATTTCATAAAATAGAAACAGAATGAACACTATCTAATACATTCTATAAAGTCATAGTTACACTAACACTTAAACCACATAAATACCCAACAAAGAGAACTTCAGAACAATTTCCTTCTTGAATATTGAAGCAAAAATACTCAATAAAATTCTTGCAAACTGAATCCAAGAACACATCAAAATGATCATCCACCATGATCAAGTAGGCTTCATCCCAGGGATGCAGGAATGGTTCAATATACAGAAATCCATCAACATAATCCACTATACAAACAAACTCAAAGAAAAAGAAAATGCAGGATCATCTCATTAGATTCTGAAAAGGTCTTTGACAACATACAACACCCCTTCATGTTAAAAGTATTGCAGAGAATAGGATTTCAAGATTCATAGCTAAATATAGTAAAAGCAATATACAGCAAGCCAATAGCAAACATCAAACTAAATGGAGAGAAACTTGAAGCAATCCCGCCAAAATCAGGGATAAGACAAGACTGCCCACTCTCTCCCTACTTATTCAATATAGTACTGGAAGTCCTAGCCAGAGCAATCAAACAACAAAAGGAGGTCAAAGGGATACAAATTGGAAAGGAAGAAGTCAAGACATCACTATTTGCAGATGATATGATAGTATACATTAGTGACCCAAAAAAATCCAAGAGAAAACTCCTACAGCTGATAAATAACTTCAGCAAAGTGGCTGGATACAAAATTAACTCAAACAAATCAGTGGCCTTCCTCTACTCAAAGCATATACAGACTGTGAAATAAATAAGGGAGATGATAACCTTCGAAATGGTCACAAATAATACAAAATATCTTGCTGTGACTCTAACCAAGCAAGTGAAAGATCTGTATGACAAAAACTTCAAGTCTCTGAGGAAAGAAATTGAAGATCTCAGAAGATGGAAAGATCTCCCATGCTCATGGATTGGCAGGATTAATATAGTAAAAATGGTCATCTTGCCGAAAGCAATCTATAGATTCAATGCAATCCCCATAAAAATTCCAACTCAATTCTTCATAGAGTTAGAAAGAGCAATTTGCAAATTCATTTGGAATAACAAAAACCCAAGAATATCAAAAAACTATTTTCAACAATAAAAGAACCTCTGGGAGAATCACCATCCTGACCTCAAGCTATACTACAAAGCAATAGTGATAAAAACCACATGACATTGGAACAGAGACAGACAGTAGATCAATGGAATAGAATTGAAGACCCAGAAATGAACCCACACACTTTTGGTCACTTGATCATTGACAAAGGAACCAAAACCGTCCAGTGGAAAAAAGACAGCATTTTCAACAAATGGTGCTGGTTCAACTGGCAGTCAGCACGTTGAAGAATGAAAATTAACCCATTCTTATTTCCTTGTACAAAGCTCAAGTCCAAGTGGATCAAGGATCTTCACATAAAACCAAATGCAATAAATTTAATAGAAGAAAAAGTGGGAAAAAACATGGAACACATTGGCACAGGGGAAAATTTCCTGAACAGAATGCCAGACTTATGCTCTAAACTCAAGAATTGACAAATGGGACCTCATAAGTTGAAAAGCTTCTGTAAGCTGAAAGACACTGTTAACAGGACAAAATAGCAATCCACACATTGGAAAAGATCTTTACCAACCCTACATCCAATAAAGGAGTAACATCTAAAATATACAAAGAACTCAGGAAGTTAGACTCCAGAGAACCAAATAACCCTATTAAAAATGGGGTACAGAGCTAAACAGAGAGTTCTTAACTGAGGAATCTCAAATGGCTGAGAAGCACTTAAAGAAATGTTCAACATCCTTAGTCATCAGGGAAATGCAAATCAAAGCAACCCTGAGATTCTAAACCTTACACCAGTCAGAATGGCTAAGATCAAAAACTCAGGTGACAGGGGTTGGGGATTTAGCTCAGCAGTAGAGCGCTTGCCTAGGAAGCGCAAGGCCCTGGGTTCGGTCCCCAGCTCCGGAAAAACAAAAAAAAACTCAAGTGACAACAGATGCTGGCGAGGATGTGGAGAACGAAGAACACTCCTCCATTGCTGCTGGGATTGCAAGCTGGTACAACCACTGTGGAAATCAGTCTGGAGATTCCTCAGAAAATTAAAAATAGTTCTAACTGAGGACCCAGCTATACCTCTCCTGGGCATATAACCAAAAATGCTCCAACATATAATAAGGACCCATGTTCCACTCACTATGTTCATAGCAGCCCTATTTATAATAGCCAGAAGCTGGAAAGAACCCAGATGTCCCTCAACAGAGCAACAGATACAGAAAATGTAGTACATTTACACTATGGAGTACTACTCAGCCATTAAAAACAACATCTTCATGAAATTGGCAGGCAAATGGATGGAACTAGAAAATATCCTGAATGAGGTAACCCAGTCACAAAAGAACATGTACTCACTGACCAGTGGATATTAGCCATAAAGAAGCTCAGAACACCCACAATACAACTCACGGACCATGCAAGACGTTCACACCAAAGTGTGGATGCTACAGTACTACTCTGAGGGGGAAGAAAATAATCTCGGGAAGTAGAGGGAGAGAGGGATCTGGGAGGGAGAGAAGAAGGGGAGGGGGAAAGGGGAGCCAGTTCAGATATGGGAGAGATGAGGGAGAAGTACAAGAGGGTCAGGAATTTGAGAGTATGTGCGTAGCAGTGGGGGAGGGGAACTGGGGCTAGCCACTAGAAAGTCCCAGATGCCAGGGACCCAAGAGGTTCCCAAGACTCAACATGAGGACAGTAGCCAAAATATCCAACAAAGGGGAGGGGGAACCTGTAGAGACCATATCCAGTGGATAGGCATGGCCCCGGGTTGAGGGATGGGGCCCCCCACCCATCTCAAAAATATTAACCCAGAATTCCTCCTGTCAAAAGGAAATGCAGGGACAAAGAGTGGAGCAGAAACAGAAGGAAAGGCCATCCAGAGACTGCCCCACCTAGAGATCCATCCCATCTGCTGACACCTAGCCCAGACACTATTGCTGATGCCAAGAAGTGCTTACTGACAAGAGTCTGGTATGGCTGTCCCCCTGAGAGGCTCTGCCAGAACCAGATCAATACAGATGCAGATGTACGAAGACAAACATTGGACTGAGCTCAGGGACCCCAATGGGGAAGTTAGGGCAAGGACTGTAGGAGCTAAAGGGGTTTGCAACCTCATAGGAAGAACAATAATATCAACCGACCCCCCAGAGCTCCCAACGACTAAACCACCAACCAAAGAGTACACAGGAGGGAACCCATGGCTCCAGCTGGATATGTAGCAGAGGATGGCATTGTCTGGTATCACTGAGAAAGGAGCCCCTTAATGACCCAGGGTATGGGAATGCTAGGACACTGAGGCAGGAGAAGGTAGGCAGGTAGGAGAGCACTCTGATAGAGGCAGGGAGATGGGGAGGGGAGAGGGGGTTTGTGGAGAGGGAACTGGAGAGGGGGATAACATTTGAAATGTAAATAAATAAATAAAATAATCAAAAAATAAAAAATAAATATCAGGTACTCAAGATTTTTCCAAACTTCCTTCTCAAAATAACAAGCAGGGCAGGCCAGATGGTTCAGTGAGTGAAAATCTTGCCATGCAAACTTGAAATCCTGAGTCCCATCTCTAGAACCCGTGTGTTGTAGTTTCCTGTCTGTCGCTGTGACAATACTACAAACAAAAGCAACTTAGGGGAGAAAAGTTCTTACTTACCTACAGGTCACAGTCCACCATGAGTGAGGTCAGGGCAGGAACTTGAAGTAGAAACCGTGGAGGAATGCTGCCTGCTGGCTCACTCCCAGGTTCACGCTTAGCCACCTTTCTTATACAGACCAGGACCACATGCCTAGGGAATGGCACTGCCCACAGTGGACTGGACCCTCTACATCAATTAGCAATCAAGATAATTCCCTCACAGGCATCTGCGTAGGCCAAAGTGAGCTGGGTGATATCTTCTCAGGTGACCATAGGCGCATTAAGCCCAAAGTTCAGCTAACTAGAGTATGACATAAAGGTGGGAAAAGAGAACCAGCTCCACAAGTTGTGCATTGGTCTCTACATGGGCACTGTGGCACATGCACACTCACATACATACATACATGCATGCACACCCACGTACATACATACATGAACACCCACATACATACAAGCATGAAAACCCACACACATACTTATATATGCACACGCACATATGTACATGCACATACACCTACATGCAGGTACACCCACATACATATATGCATGTATGTGCACATACAATACATGCATGCATACATACATGCATGCACACCCACATGCATGCATGCATGCATCATGCATGCATACATATAGGTGTTGAGGTAAAAAAAAAAAGTGGTGCGACCAGTTCTCACACATACCACTCCACACCAATACATGTCCCAATTCTGTAATGGGCTTGGTGGGTTCCGCCACTGCACTTTCTCTTGAACGCAATTAAGTCACCACATGAAAGAACACACCACACAATAACCTCTGATCCAATTGATAAGATATAATTTGCCCATCTAGACAACACAAAAGCCTGTACACTTCTACCCCTTAGAAATATTCATAACAACCTATATCTATGAGCTGAGAGGAATCTTAACATCTGCCGACATGTTCTCCCAGCTCCTACTCTCCCTCTCCTTCTAAAACCTCTGTTCCCGCCTCCCTTCCTTACAGGCCTTCTTTTATCTTGTCTGCCTTCACCCACATAATGACATCAACCTACATACAGGCACACCCACATACATACATACATACATACATACATACATACATACATACATGCATGCATCATGTTGTCACTTATGAATCATGTTCCCAACCATGGGGTCTGACTAAAACCAGCTGTGTGGGACAGATATGATGTTATGGTTGGAGGAATGAGTGCCTACATTTAACTAACCAGGAGTCTTGTTGACAAGGATAGGGAAAATGGCCCATTGGTTAGAGAAATTGCTCTTCTTTAGAGAACTCAAGTTCTGTGCCCAGCACCCGTATGATGCAGCTCAAAACCACCTGTTACTGCATGTCCAGAGGATATGACAGCCTTTTCTGGCCCCACAGGCACCAGGCACACATGAGGCACACAGATCTGCATGCAGACAAAACACTCATTCCTATGACATGGGGTGTTGTTGTTGATGTTGTTGTTGTTGTTGTTGATGTTGATGTTGTAGTTTTAAAAGGCTATAGAGATGGTGGTTACAGTTATATTAGCAGTGACTCAGCTCTCCAGCAAAGGCAGTGTCATAAAATGTGGTCTTTAGCTCCAAATTCACTGTAAGTAGTATGTTCTAAGGAAAATAATGTGAACAAAAACAGAAATAAAGTAGTGTTCATCTCAGAGTCGTTGATCCTAGCAATAAACTGGAACTAATCTACGAAAATTCAGAAAAATGTTTCCTCTGTCTACTGACATTTCCTGACCCTTATGGTATTGGATTTGATGGTAAGACTGAAGTTTGGGTCACTGAATAAAAGCAGAAGTGACATGTGTGGGTTCAAGTTCAAATCTACTCCTACCCCCGAACCAGCCTTGTGCATTCTTGCGCTGGTGATAGTGAAATGCGGAGGGTCAGACAGAGAAACCCGGAGGCTACTGCGCATATGTTCAAAACTAGTACAAAGGAGCCTGCCTCCCTCAACCAACAGGGAGAGACAGAGCATCTGCGGCGAGGGGCGGGGCATCTGCGGCGAGGGGCGGGGCATCTGCAGAGAGGCGCGGGAACTCATTGCACTTTGTGTGAGCAAGAGATACAATCTTACCAGATTAAGATACTGAGTCTGAGTGTTTACCCTGCCCAGCTGCTAATGTCAACACTAAGACGCAGCTTAAGTACCCAGTGATGCAGAAATCAGTCCAATAAACTTAAGTGATTTTCTCGCAACTTGGATTCTCTTTGAATGAATTATTGATCAGAATCTGGGCAGTAGCCAAGCCAGAAGAGAGATCAAAGCTGTGTTTCCATCCTGCTGGGTCATCTGCTTTAACCGCAGCTCTTAAACAAATGCAAACCTCTTGCTCACTGCCAGCTTTGTGTGGCTAAGTTGGGGTCACTATGTTTCACATCTTTGGCTCCTCGCACTATTAGACACAGCAAAAATAAATGAACGATAATTTAAACAAGTACATGGAAATTCACCTCTAGTTAAACCAGTTAAAAGTAAAATGACATTCTCTTTTCTTTACATTTGCTTTTGGGGAGGGAGACATGTGGAGGTCGGAGGACAGTTTACAGAAGTAGATTCTCTCCTTCCACCATGTAGATCTCAGAAATCGAATGTAGGTGACCAAGCTTGGCAGGAAGCACCTTTACCCACTGAGCTATCCCACCAGCGCCTGAGACAGTGCATTGTCATGATCTGCCATGAAATCATAGAAGAGTATTAAGGACTGACTGAACCAATCACCCCATTGCCTTGAGGTACGCCCCAATCATTCAGAAGTCATTATTCTATTCAGAAACACTTAATTGTGAGCACTCCTGACTCTACAATGAAAGGTAGCTTAGCGTTCTTGTGTCTTTTTATTCCGAGTGACTGTAGACACAAGCACAGAAGGCGAGCTGGCAGGTAGATAGGTGCCAACCGCCCATTGGCTAGGCCCTGCGCACAGCACGTTCATGACTTACTCACAACAGCAGCTCCACTGGGTGATTCGTCAGAGACCTGCCAGTCACCGCTGGCTTAGAAAGTGGTGGGGAATCCAACTCTGGTTCGTGTACACCAGACAAGCGCTTTATAAATGATTCCCACACACAGCACATGTCTCCTTAGGGGTTGGGGTTGTTTGCTATGTTTTGCTTTTTTAGAATTCCATAGGTTAGATTGTTACCAGGCGTAGGTTAGGCTGTTACCAGGCATAGGTTAGGCTGTTACCAGGCATAGGTTAGATTGTTACCAGGCATAGGTTAGGTTGTTACCAGGCATAGGTTAGGCTATTACCAGGCATAGGTTAGGTTGTCACCAGGCATAGGTTAGATTGTTACCAGGCATAGGTTAGGTTGTTACCAGGCATAGGTTAGGCTGTTACCAGGCATAGGTTAGGTCATATGTGCTGGAGACTGCAATCCCATGTTAGCTGTAAAACCACAGACAGATTCTAATGCCTCCAAGTCTTCTCTGTAAAATGGGGACAAATGACGAGTTACAGCTGGACGTGATGGAGCATCTGCAACCCCAGCACTTGGGAGGTGGAGGCAGAAGAATAGAGAGTTCAAGGTCCTCCTCAGCCACACGGCCAGTTCGAAGCCAGCATGGGCTACATGAGAACCTGTGTCAGAAAAGAAAACCAATCAATAACTCATACGCACCCCACGAAACTATATCACATACATGCCTCAGGAAACTTATCTACTGCGGTCGGTAGAATCTCGGAAAATGATTCTGTACTTTCTTGTGTGAAGAAAAGATAAAATAGAAGAAGTATTATTCTAGAAAATTAGAGGTTTGCCTCCTCTGCCTTAAATTTGAGTAGTTGTTGGACAAATTGCACACCCTGATCGCATGGCAGAGTATGTGGTTGAAAATGTCACTAAGTTGTATGTAGCTGCAAGCGCTAAGCATATCAGGCTGCTTCCTCTCTTGCAACAAAATCCCAGAAGCTGGGCAACTTATAAAAAGGAAAGAGATTTATTGGCTTTCGAGACTGATGTTCTCCATAAGTGTGGGGTGGGCTCTTCTGAGAGATTTCCTCAAGAGGGGACAAACCACTGTCACAGCAGCCAGAGAAAGTCACAACTGCAAAGACAGGGCATGTTGCTTGGATCTTGTGTAAGAATTTGCATTTGAACTAGAAGTTTCCAGAAAAAAAGTCCCCACCTCTGTTAGACATTTGACAAGGCCGATTAACCAGCTGTGAAGAGCTGGAAGGTTGCCTGCTGTGAGCCAAGATTATCTTGTGCTTACTGCCCATCTATGTGTGTGGCTCTCCTGTGACTGTTAAGTAAATTCTTTTAGTGAACAGATTTTTAGCTTCTACAAACCCAAAGGCTGGTAGAAGCTTATTAAGTGACCCCTGAAACCTGCAGCAGAGGTTGCCCCACTTTGTTAGACCCTGCTCACCTAAGGTTTCTGCCAAGGCAAGTAAAAGTTATCTTCAGAACAAGCACTCCTCTGCAGAGCAGTGTTCCCAGTGCTGTTTTGTTCACACACACACACACACACACACACACACACACACACACACACACATATGCATACATATATGCACATATACACTCATACACATGCACACACATATGCATATACACACAGACATGCATGCATGCATACACATACACTCATACACATGCACACACATACACACATGTGCACACACATGCACACACATGCATACACATACACACATGTTCACACACATGCACACACATGCATACACACACAGACACACATCATGCACATACACTCATACACATGCACACACACATGCATACACACACACAGACACCCATGCATGCATACACACACACTCGTATACATGCACACACACATACACACATGTGCACACACATACACGCTTAGAAAATAAAGGAAGAAATCTTTTAAAAATAGATGAAAAGTGTGTCGACTTGAGTATTTCTTTGTCAATGGTACATAACTTAGTGAAAGTGTTAGCAATTGAACAGAACAGGATCTTTGGAGCTGTCTGAATCTCTGTTCTGGGCCATGGTCACTCACAAGACTGCAAGCAATCCCTTATTCCCTTTGAGGTGCAAGCTGTGTTTTTATGTCAACAACTACAAAGAGCATGTATACATGACAGCCACCTCCAGCCCCAGCACCTTCGGAATCACCCCCGCCTTTTAAGAACAGACCACTCTCTCCCTGGAACAACCCTAGAAAAAGATCGGGTTGCTAGGGCTTTGCCATTTCTGTCCAGCACAAGACTTGTCTTAGGGGCCGGGGGAAGTTTATCCTGGTTCCAGGGCATCCCTCTGTGGGAAACACTGCATAGCCAGTTTTAATCCCTCCCTTTTCCACAGGCGTCTCATTCCCCAGTAAACCACTTACATCCCTTAAACCTAGCCCAACACCCACTTCCTGGAAAATTCACATAGAGCACTTTGCAGCCTTCTTAAGTAACTGACAGAAATCAGGTCAGGAGATAGCTACTTATTACGTTAGTTGCCTATAAAACTGAAATGGAACAATTCGACGCGACAATGTGCCTTCCTCAAGCTTTACGTGTAAGCGGTCGCCCTGCAGATAATTCCTTATTTCTCTGCTAAGGCGGACACTACGGTCGGCACACTAATCAGCATTCCGGGATCTGCTTGAAATGTCAGTACAGAAGGTGTGCAGCTCCTGTCCACAAGGGATGGCCGGGTGGCTCATCCCTCTACTCAGCCACTGATTCTTGCAAATGAACTGTAGATCGATTGGCTCCTAGAGACGGGCAGCTTCGGGGGCTGGTGGGGTGGTTCAGTGGTTATGAGTGGGGAAGGTTGTTCTAGAGGCCTGAGCTCCTGTCTCAGCACCCAAATTAGGCAGCTCAAAGACACCTCTAACTCTAGATCTGGGTGAGCTGGTGCCCTTTTCTGGCCTCAGAATACGCTGCACTCACATACAAATGCCCGCACAGACACACGCAGATGTTCATATACATAAGGTTTAAAAAAAATCAGGGGGTGAAGAGATGGGAGGTTGAGGTCCACTTCACAGGGACCCAAGTTCAGTTCTTAGCATCCATATAAAATAACTCACAACCACCTGTAACTCCACTTCTAAGAGAAATGTCGCCCCTGATGTCACCTGTGCACACATGGCCCACACCTATATACGGAAACACACACCTAAACATAATTTTTAAAGGGTAAAAATTAAATATTTAAAATTTAAAAAATAATTTGCAAAGGGTCAGCAGCTTCCTTGAACTTGAGAAGAATCAACGGCCATGTGACGGGGAGGAAGCAGGCAAAAGCTGGTCCATCCACTGCGGTTGTCAGGATTTTAATTAAGTGTACTGGAACTGTTCATGTTGTCTCTGAGAGATGTATCAGAGTTCATCCACCCTTACAATATCCACAGGGGGCCAAAAAAAAAGAAAAAAGAAAAGAGAAGAAATGCAGTCTTCAGAATGGCGTCCACCTGTGACTGTTGGCCAGCCGAAGTAACACATGCAAGAGAAGCCACCGTGAGTCATTTCAGCCTCCGCTGGAGAATTCTGGCCATCTCTGTGGACATTCTGAGGCTCGTGAGGATGGGTGGAAATGATTTGCCAGAATCAGACCCAGAGAGAGGTGGCATTTCCAAAGACTTTATTCCCTCCTTACAAGGGATGGGAAGAGAGGAGAGCGGGGCAATGCTGAATTGTCAGCAGTGATCTGGGTGTTAGCCTCAAGGCTCCATGTGAAGGCCGGAGGAGGCCATCGAACCTTAGCTGGGGTTACAGGTGGCTGTGAGCCACCCACGTGGGCTATGCGGACAGAAAATGGATCCTCTACAAGCAAAGGGCAAGCGTGCCTACACACTGAGCCATCCCCACAAAACTCTTACTTTTTAAGCTTTCAAAACAACTCGAAAATTACTTAATGCAACAGTAAAACACGTGCGCCCCGCCCTGAAGATGAGATTCTTGGTTAGGGATCAAAGCTCATAATTCTTATCTGTAGTGGGAACTGTATGTTGAAATGTTTGACTTCCCCAGATGAGAAAAACTGTGGCGTCTTCCAGGGAACTTGAGGAACACAGCTCCTTTCCATTCAGCATTCGGTCTTTGGAAGGAGATGGGTGACGTCACTGCCTTCGGCTAAGCTATCCGCGCTTCCGGTCTGAATGTCGAGGGTTATTGAATCCGGGAGACATATGCATGGGCCTGCCAGTCACTTGTGCAGGTAAACACTCCTGAAAACACTGTGACTTCAGGAAGCATGGCTCGCCCAAAGGTGTGTTAAGAGGCTGGGGAGGATGTCTCAGTTAACAGGACAAGAGACTAAAAGCCCCTACTTCTCCTCCACGCAACAGATCCTCACCGCCAAGCCCCGCTTTCTGCGTTCTGATTCGGTGCTGTAACTATTATCCCCCTTTCTAACTTTCTTTTTTGTCGTGTTGACCTACATTCTGGTCAATAAAGCATTTTTTAATTTTTTTTAAATTTTTTTTTTCGGAGCTGGGGACCGAACCCAGGGCCTTGCGCTTGCTAGGCAAGCGCTCTACCACTGAGCCAAATCCCCAACCCCTAAAGCATCTTTTAGAGAAAAGGGCACAGTGCATACATTATTTCTTTGAGGCCTGTATAGACTGGTCTAACGGGCAATAGCGTGTTCGTTTCCTACACATTCATACTAGAAATGTACCCATCATTTGTAAGAGCTGGGAGGTTGGACAATCAAGCCGTTTCAGGACAGAGCAGCATACATGGCCTAAGTGTTATACAAACGGAGTCACCGAATACCTCTGCTGATGTAGATGGAGAAGAAGGCGGCCTCCACCCTGGTTCCAGTTACTTGGTTACTCAGCCTTAACCACTCCATTTTCTCGCTGGGAAATCCATCAGCTACCTTTAACTTCGGGGATGACTGTCCTCCATGGAGCCTGCCCTTCTGTGTTGTGTCTGGGTTGTTCATTTAGACAGGGCCCATACAAGGTTTACTTGTCTCTTTTTGGGCACTTGTTCTGTCCAGCTGGTAACCCTCTTGGAGACAGACGTCTTGTCTGAACTGCCTGAAGGATTGAGTCTCAGGCCAAAGGCCAGGCTGCACTGCGTTATAGAACCTCTCCTGTAGATGTTTCTAGCAGGTCCCGAGTGGATCCCAGTGGTTGAAAGGAGTCATGTATAATGAGTTTTCTAAGGAGTTTGAGACACCGACAACCATAAGAATGCAGATTCGAGAAATGGAGAATCTGGGAGACAGGAGAAGAAAATAGAGGTCCCTGCCAGGAATCCCATTAAAGCCGCTTGTTATCCTCAGAGCAGCACAATTAATGACTGCTCTAGGCCTTTTCCCTCCCACTGTAAACCTGCCATTTCTGGGACTCTCACCAGAAACCCCACAGACAAGGGAAGGGCTGTGTAGCCCTAGCATCTTCTGATTTCACCTATGGCTCCATCAAAGGCAACTTCAGAGACGGCCTCGTTTATCTCTCTTATCGAAGGAGAGGAAAGGAGGGAGTGGTCTCTTAGCAACTTTTGAGATGTAACTTGGAAACTGACAAAACCTTAAACATGGCTACAGCTAAGGTGACTCTTTGCTTCCATTCTCTTGGAGGCCGGAATGGCCTCACTCACACCCTGTCTCTCACTTCCCCATGAAAAGCACAGACCATCACCACCCCGCTCCCAACCTGAGCTCACGTTACTTCCTTCCGAGTGCTTCTTTCTCCTTAAATCTCACCATTCTACCCACATCAGAATCTCTTTAATTGCCAAGAACCAGTCTCAGCTTGGTCGGGGATCCTGAGGGAGGGGTGTTCAGGAGCCACAGAAAGAACAACTCCTAGGTAGAAGCTGACAGCCTGTGCTCTGCTCGAGACAGCCTTCTGCAGATCACCAGACAGTTCAGCTCTCACAGACCAAAGCCCAGTCTTTTATTTACATATCGATTCAATCGTCCCTTTTGATTATCCCACCAATCAGCATTTTTTAACCCCTTAACTCCTAGGAAAAGAAAGCCTGATGGTTTGTATATGCTCGGCCCAGGGAGTGTCAATATTAGGAGGTGTGGCCTTGTTGGAATAGATGTGGCCTTGTTGGAGTAGGTGTGTTACTGTGGGTGTGGGCTTTAAGGTCCTCCCAGCTGCCCAGAAGCCAGTCTTCTCCTAGCAGCCTTCAGATGAGGATGTAAAACTCTCAGCTCCTCCTGCACCATGCCTGCCTGGATGCTGCCATGCTCCCGCCTTGATGATAATGGACTGAACCTCTGAACCTGTAAGCCAACCCCAATTAAATGTTGTCCTTATAAGAGTTGCTTTGGTCATGGTGTCTGTTCACAGAAAGAAAAAAAAGAAACCCAAAAACAAAAAACAAAAAAACTAAGACAGAAAGCAAGCACATTTCTTTTTCTTTTTCTTTTTCTTTTTCTTTAACAATTAAGTCAATTTATTTAATGGTGACTTCAACCTCCACTCATGGCTCAATACTGATGGAAGTAATCTGTTTAACAATCCCAGAAGGACTCTGTGCGTCAATGAGTCGCTTGTGGATTCTCATCTGGAAATGATCCCATGCCTTGGAACCTTCACCACAGGTGTTTTTCTGGTAGTGATTCTCAGTGTCTTAGTGGGCATGCGCACTGGTCCTTTCATTCAGATTCTTCTCCTTTGCGTCTCTGATCAAGTTCCGCACAAACCTTCAACAGCGACTCCCATTGCGGCTGGTGAGCAAGATTCGAATTCGATGGGTCGCCACTTTGAGCTCTTTCCGGTATCTTTAAATGCCGTGGCTGAGGCACGGCTTCCTGACCGCCTCAGCAGGAGCCCACAGTGGTGGGTCAGGACAGAGCAGACTGGACGCAGCTCCACAGCACGCACCACCAGGTCTCTGAAAGAAGCACATTTTTCTTAACATTGCTAACGAACTAGGAGATCCACCTGCCTTTGTAAGCACAAACAATAAGCTAGCAGGTTGGGATCCAGCTCTGAGCTCACCTCTCCCACCACACCTGGACCTAAATTCTCTCTGGCCCAGGCTGACCTTGAACTCAGAAATCTGCCTGCCTTTGTATCTCCCTACCTTTGTATCTTTTTGAAAAGCTGGCTCATGGTGCATCTGCCTCTGTTCTTTTAGGTCAGTGAAGACTTTCATATAACTCACATTGCATCCTTTTATTTTGCCTGGCTGAGAAATTATATATTTCTGAACCTGTTTAAAGAGTTCTTTCCGACCATCTTAAAGACTGTCCTGAAGGCCTCAGTATTTACCATTTTTGCTAAGGACATCAACACACCCTCATCTTCCTGATTTGTGCTGTCTCTGATTATCATGGAGTCATTAACCTTTGCAGAGAGGACATTCCCTGATAAACTTGGCAGGGAGAATATTCCCCAAAGGAGGAACATGAAGTAAAATATATTATTTTTTATACAAATAAGCTTCACACCCAGCGACCATCAACACTGGTGGAGGCCCACGCCCTGCTGGCTCTGTTCCAGGAGCAGACACCATGTCATGCCTTCCCTTTCATGACCAAGCAGGGCTCTGCATTTAACAAAATCTCCAACCCTGCTTTGTCCTAAAATTTTTCCCTGCCTCAAAGCCCTGAATCCTGATTTGCCCTGAGTTGAGGTTCCTAGATGTCCCAGAGGGAGGGGGACACAATTCTTCAGACTGTGGAGTGTACCAATGTAGAGATGTCCTCTCACCTCTGTGAATTATCTGTCAATAACCCCTAATGAAAAGGAGAAATTAAATCCCCAAGGTCACTAAATTTCCACTCCATAGTTTCCCACAATCTTTTCCCAAAGACAGTGACATCAAATACCTTTTCCTAGCCTGGTGTGGAGGAGGTTAGCCCACTGAGGCACCTGCCTTCATGTGCATCCTTGTAATTCTCAGATGAGCTCTCCCTCCAAGGCACACCTCCTTTCTATCCCTTTGCATGCCATTATAACAACTATAGAGAGAAATCGCACATCGCATTTTGACTCTGCATAATCATTTTAGTAAAGCCTAGGGGGTCAACCTAGACATTGATATCAGTGCAAACTACTTGCTTGAGTTGCAGTTTGATTTGTATTTCTACGGATTTAAATCTATATTTTTGAGAGGTTGCCTATGCCATTTCAATCTCCACCACCCATAAGCAGGCATGGCAGCTCACGGCTGTGATCCCAGCACTTAGAAGATAAAGGAAGAAGTGCAGGGGCCATCCTTCTTTCAAACAAACAAAAGAAATGGAAATACCACAAGGCACAACATGAAAACTGAGCCCTAACATTCTTGTGCTGAGACCTTAATAACTTTAGCTGGCAATGCACACATCAAGATGGATTCATCAGTGAAATGATGACACAATGGCATTGCATCAGCACACACCAATAATAAAGAATTGGGAGGGCAGGGGAGGCAACGGAATTAACATGTGTCTCAACCAGGGTTTCTATTCTCAAACAAAACACCATGACCGAGAAGCAAGTTGGGGAGGAAAGGGTTTATTCAGCTTACACCTCCACATTGCTGTTCATCACCAAAGGAAGTCAGGACTGGAACTCACACAGGGCAGGAACCTGGAGGCATGAGCTGATGCAGAGGCTACGGAGGGGTGCTGCTTACTGGCTTGCTGCCCCTGGATTACTCAGCCTGCTTTCTTATAGAACCCAGGAGGACTACCAATCCAGGGGTGGTACCACCCTCCTAGATCACTCATTGAGAAAATGCCTTGCATCTGGATCTCATGGAGGCATTTCCTCGAGGGAGGTTCTTTTCTCTGCGATAACTCCAGCTTGTGTCAAGTTGACACATGAAACCAGCCAGTACAACATGTTTCTTCTGCTTATGTTTTAAAACTCAAATCATCTTTGAAAGTAAAATTATATTCATTTTAAATACCTAAACCAATGGCTCTTTCAGCCAGACCCAGCACTGAGCAGCCAGCATTGACAGCTTGGGAAATCTGCACTCACAGAGCCATGGAGATGTGGGCTTCCTCCTGCATTTTCCCTGGCAAATCCACAGCAGCTGGACAGAATCAAGATGGAGAACATGAAGTGTCCATCACTCTGGCCCACCCCAGGCCCTATGGAGTTAGCACGTGTGCTCATCCCTACTGCGAAACCTTAAATACCAAAACCTTCTTCAAGGCATAAAGAGGATTTCAGCAGAACTTTTTTTCTATGTCCCTTTTGGTAGATCTGGAAGAAATTTTTGCGACTGGTTTTATAGATGTGAATATGTGAGTGTGTGTGTAAGTGTGTGAGTGTGTGTGTGTGTGTGTGTGTGTGTGTGTGTTTCCCTGTCAGAAAACCACAAACAGAATGTGGTATGTAATTTTTACCACAAGCAATATAATTATTTCTGGTGGAAATACTAGATATGAATAGCCGTGAATAGCATGAAAATGTTATGTTAACTTTTATACTGGGGGTGGTGGGGATCCTCTGAGCTCTCAAACTTGTTATATTAACAAACATGCTACATTCTCAGACAAAAGGAACCACTTCACATTCCAAATAAAACCTGAGGCCAATGAATCTGAGCAGTTACTTAGGGCTTGAATCACTCACTATCTGTAACTCGGTTGAACCTTTTTCACTTTCTCCCTTAATTGACTGCACCCTCTGCAGACACTCTAAGAATACGCACTTGGCCTATAGGTGCTCCAATTGTCCCACTGTCTGATGAGCAGGTAATTTAAAGGAGGAGGTACCGCTTTCCCTTCCTAAGAGAGTGTGATGACATGAGAACAAAGGCATGTTAGCAATTGGTTCTTCTAGGGAGATGAGCCCATCTCCCTTGGAACGCATACCTCTGGGTTCAAGCCTTAGGTTTGTCCTGAGATATCCCAGAGCTCTGATATCCAGCTGCTCAGATGCAAATGGGGAATCATGGGTGAAACACTTTTTAAGCATAATCAAGGGGCAAATCCTGCTCACAGAAAACCGTGCTGGACGATCCATTTACAGATATTCTGAGCTGTAACTTCCACAGTAGTAACTCACGGTCCAGAGGATTCAATGCCTTCTTCTGCCCGTTTAGGCTCTGCGCGCCTGTGGTGCACTACAGGCATTTGGACACAGTCAAGACATTCAGATTCATGAAAAAAATAAATAAATAAAAGGACTGGGATATATATGTATATCCCAGCATGTACAAGGTCCCAGGTCCTACTCCCATACCTTTAGAAAAATGAAAGGTGAGGTGAGGTTATGATTTAAGGAGTTCTCATAATGTGCTGGGCTGTGTACATTAACTCATAGCTGAATCTTCTTAAAGTTAGACAATGTATTACTTTCCCGTTCCTGTGAGAAAACACAATAATGAAGGTAACTTTTTTTTAAATTTATTTTTTATTGGATATTCTTTATTTACATTTCAAATGTTATTCCCTTTCCCGATTTCCTGTCCAAAAGCCCCCTATCCCATCACCCTTCCCCTTCTTCTATAAGGGTGTTCCCCCTTCCCAGCCATCCCCCCCACTTCCGGCCTTCCTGCCCTGACTTTCTCCTACACTGGTCAGGACCAAGGGCTTCTCCTCCCATTGGTGCCCAACAAGGCCATCCTCTGCTACATATGCAGCTGGAGCCAAAGGTCAGTCCATGTGTAGTCTTTGGGTAGTGGTTTAGTCCCTGGGAGCTCTGGTTGGTTGGTATTGTTGTCCTTTTGGGGTTGCAAACCCCTTCAGCTCCTTCAATCCTTTCTCTAATTCCTCCAATGGGGACCCGGTTCTCAGCTAAATGGTTTGCTGCCAGCATCCGCCTCTGTATTTGTCACGCTCTAACTGAGAAGGTAACTTACTATTGGGCTTATTATGCCTCCAGAGGATTAGAGCCCCGGGGTGGCAGAGGGGAGGTGGCAGGTGGCAAACATCGAACCTGGCACTGGAGGTTCAGGCTCATAACTTGAACCTCAGGCACAAAGCAGAGTGGGACTGAACGTGGGTTGCAGCATTGAGTTCTCAGAGTCCGCCCCAGTGACGTACTTCCTCCAGCAAGGCCACGCCTCCAAAGCCTTCTCAAACAGTTTACCAACAGGCAACCAGAGATTCAAGTGCCAGAACATGGGGATATACCTCACTCAAACTATTCAAACTTCTAAGCATCTGGGCTCATAAGAGAACTCTAAGACAGAAACAACAACAAAGTCACAGAAAGGCAACATGAGTCCAAGAGCAGACGTGCAGCCTTCTCGGTTGAGACGCTTGGAACAGAAATGAGCATCGGGGTTCAGAGGCCAGCTTAGTGAGGGCCTTTGTCAAAGCGGTTGCTCTGTTCATGTGTTGGGGACAGAGGCTCAATTTCAGAATTCTCAACTATAAGTTGAGGGCTTCCTTGAGACAGTCTCTCTCTGTATCTCTCTCTCTCTCTCTCTCTCTCTCTCTCTCTCCCCCTCCCTCCCTCCGTCCCTCCCTCCCTCCCCCCTCCCTCTCTCTCTCTCCCTCTCAAATTTAAGCAAATTGGAGAAAGTACCTTAGACAAAATAAGAGGGAGGTTAGATGCTATCAAGCAGACCACCCCCAGAATTCAAATCCCTCTTCTGGCCTCCTCGGGCACAGGCACCCAAGTGGTGTTCAGTCACATGTGCCAGCAAAACACGCATACACATGTAATAAGGGGGCACAGAGGCAATCATGGGGGATGAAAAGAAAGGACACATGGTAGTTACCATTGAAACTAGTCAGTCAAGCATGAACAATGTCAAAAACATGCAGCCAATGCAAAAGAAGCATGTCTTATAAGGTCTGTGTCCCCCTGACTGGCCAGTGAGCACCAAAGCCCCCTGTGGATTGATGTCCCAGGTCTGAAGTGAAGAAACTGTTCTAGTTTGCTTTTCTGTTTCTGTGACAAAACACCGACCAACGCGACTAGGGAAGGTCCATTCATATCGCAGTCCAGCACTGAGTGAAGTCATCGGAGAATCAAGCAGGAGCAGAGATAGGAGTCATGGAGGAATGACGATGTTCTTGGGCTTGCTTAGTTTGCTTCTCCACACACCCCCAAACAGTGCGCTCAGAGTGGGCACTGCCCACAGCAGCCACCACACAGACACGCCCACAACGCCAATCCTATGGATACAATGTATCAACTGACATTCCCTCTACCCAGGTGAGGCTAGTTTGTGTCATGTTGACATCCAACTTACCAGGACAGCAGCAGAGCCCTTGGTGAGGCTTAAGACAGGAGACAAAACCTAAAGAGGAAAATGAGGCAGAGGAGACCTTGGGATTTCACTATGGTGGGGGAGGGGGCAAAAGGAATATTGAGTAATCACATTATGCTGTGTAGAAGGAAGTCACCCAAGGAGGCTTGGTGTTTCTAGTCTGGAGATGTCAGGCCATAGCTGGATTTACAGTTATTTTGTTGTTGAGTTGTGGAAAGGAGCATGGTGCCCTGAACTGGCTGGCTGTGCCTCTTGCTCTGGTAAGGGTTTAAAAGTAAGGATGGGGTCCTGCTGTCTGCTGGCTCAGATGCAGTTCAGCTAGTGTAAGAATCACTGCTGAGCTGCAGTAGGACAGGGAGAGCTGCAGTAGCACTGGGAGAGCTGCAGTAGCACAGGGAGAGCTGCTGTAGCACAGTGAGAACTGCAGTAGCACAGGGAGAGCTGCAGTAGCATGGGGAGAGCTGCAGTAGCACGGGGAGAGCTGCAGTAGGGCAGGGAGAGCTGCAGTAGCACAGGGAGAGCTGCAGTAGCACAGGGAGAGCTGCAGTAGCACAGGGAGAGCTGCAGTAGCACAGTGAGAACTGCAGTAACACAGGGAGAGCTGCAGTAGCATGGGGAGAGCTGCAGTAGCACGGGGAGAGCTGCAGTAGGGCAGGGAGAGCTGCAGTAGCACAGGGAGAGCTGCAGTAGCACAGGGAGAGCTGCAGTAGCACAAGGAGAGCTGCAGTAGCACAGGGAGAGCTGCAGTAGCACAGGGAGAGCTGCTGTAGCACAGGGAGAGCTGCTGTGGCACAGGGAGAGCTACAGTAGCACAGGGAGAACTGCAGTAGGACAGGGAGAGCTGCAGTAACACAGGGAGAGCTGCTGTAGCACAGGGAGAGCTGCAGTAGCACAGGGAGAGCTGCAGTAGGACAGGGAAAACTGCAGTAGGACAGGGAGAGCTGCAGTAGCATGGGGAGAGCTGCAGTAACTCAGGGAGAGCTGCAGTAGCACAGGGAGAGCTGCAGTAGCATGAGGAAAGCTGCAGTAGCACGGGGAAAGCTGCAGTAGGACAGGGAGAGCTGCAGTAGCACGGGGAAAGCTGCAGTAGCACAGGGAGAGCTGCAGTAGCACAGGGAAAGCTGAAGTAGGACAGGGAGAGCTGCAGTAGCACGGGGAAAGCTGCAGTAGGACAGGGAGAGCTGCAGTAGCACAGGGAGAGCTCAGCTGCAGGACTGTGGAGATGGCTAAGTAGATATCGTTTTTAAAAAGTGTGTTTGCCTCACAAGAACAAGCACCTAAGTTTAGTCCCCAGAACCGACATAAAAATCCAGATATGGGGGCTGGAGTCACGGCTCAGGGGTTATGAGCAGGGTACGCTATTGCAGAGGTGAGAAGTTCAATTCCCAACATCTATATCGGGTAGCTCACAATCGCCTGTAATTACAAGTCCAGAATGACCTGACACCTCTGCCTGTGTGGACATCGGCACTCACCTGCACACACACACACACACACACACACACACACACACACACACACACACACCATTCCTCACACCTAGCCTCACTCAACCTCCGTTCAGATTCTAAGAAAGCTGCAGCCCTATAACTGGAGGAAGACAGCTCTCAGGGTTGTGCTGACCCTTGGGGGGCTCAAGTCCCTCGACATGTTCTCAGCCAGCCAGCTGCTGTTGGCAGAGTCCTCGCCTGACCACAAGGCTGTGAGGGGAAGCACTCACCGGGGATGAGTTCACAGAGACAGCTCGGCTGCAGCTTGGCAGAGAGTCTTGATGATCTTTCTAATTGTGTAGATACGCCCTCAGGACTAAATGATGTGTAGGAATTCACTAATTAAGGGCTCCTGTAATTTCCTGTGGTAATGGGCCACCACGATGCCTTCCTCACGGCAGACCTAGACAAGAAAGGAAATGCCAAGAAAATGCTCAAAAGGAAGGTTAGCCATTTAAGGGAACATTTCACAACCAGAATCCAGGGTCCCTTTGAGCACTGTAATGAAAGCCTATTTGATAGCAGAGTGGATCGTTTTATTTTATTTTATTATGAGTTGTGCTTCCTATGCATGTGTGCACATGTATGTGCATTTAAAAGCCAGAGGCAGGTCTTTGATGTCTCTTTGATCGCTCTGCACTGCATTTTTGAGGTAGGGTCTCTCACTGAACCTGGTGCTTAGAGATCGGCTAGACTCCCTGGCCAGAGGACCCCAAGGATCTTCCTGTCTCCATCTCCCTGGTACTGGCCCTACAGACCCATGCACTGTACCTCGATATCCACATGCATGCTGGCAGTCTGAACTCAGGTCCTCGTGTTTGGGCAGCAAGCACTTTGCCCACAGAGCCATCTCCCCTGCCCCCGACCCCCTTACTGATAAGATCATTTCTGCAAACAATCTGGCTGTTAGTCGTGCTGGGGCTCCAGTGCTGAGCGGGTTCAAGATCAGCACTTTTGGACTAAACACACAGAGAAGGCATCTTGCCAAGATGAGAGTTCTGATTTGGTAGGGCCTGCGAAGGCGCTTAGAGGCTACACTCTACTTCCAAGAGCTTGCAGGGGTTTCTAGTGCTACTGGTCTGCTAGCAGAGTATAGGCATGGCGAGGTTTTTAAATTGCTTCAAAAGCAATCCAGCAGGTGCACTTTTAGATGGTAGGAGATACTCTCTTTTTTAAAAAAAAAATTAAATTAAATTAAATCCACACACCAGGAAGCTAGAATGATTTTCAAAGCTAAATAGTTATGTCTCTTTGGGCCAAGTAGGAGCTCCTGCAAGCTGAGGAAGTTGGCAGAACAAAGCCGTGTAGACTAGAGCCAGGCTGGCCCGGAGGAGGCAGGAGGCAGCCCAAATCACCATGGGCAAAGCCCTGTGGTAAATCCAGGTCGAATCAAAGCCATTTTGAGAATCTGAGCTAAAGACCGCTGGAGGAGTCCAAGGGAAGCATAACGAGGCGGGAGGCAGTGATCCTGTTCCAAAAGTGTTGATCTAGAGAGAAGCTGGACCCGTAATATCTGTGTGGGAATAGAAAAGTCCAGACTTGAAAAGGTGGTGGGCCCTGGCCAAATATAAGTGTGGCTCTAGGCACCGCATCCACTGTAAAGAGCTATGCCAGCCAGAGTGCAAATCCTGTCGGTGGCACGAATGGACCTACACATGAAGGGCCAGGGAGAAGGCTCTCATTCGTCGTGATCCAGGGATTTGTCCTGGAGATGCCAGATGCTGGAGTTTCGCCTCAAAGCTAATTCCATGCTCATGATTCCCAGCTGCCCCTTTCCTATCAGGCCTGCTTCCAGTGAACTCTCTTAAGAGCGTGCAACAGAACCTGCAAGCCAGGGCTGCAACCATCAGCACACGTTGTTCTCAAACAAAGGCATGGAGCCAGCAAGCGCTGTATTAGACCGGAGCCACTGTGCTGGGAGCTTAAATGGAAACTTGGTCTGCGATTGCAGGGGCGGCGGTCTGAATGGAAACGACCCGCTAGGGTTTGCAGGGGGTGGTACTGTTAGGAGGTGTGGCCTTGTTGGGAGGTGTGGCCTTGCTGGAGTAGGTGTGGACTTGGTGTGTCACGGGGGGGGGGGGGGGGGGGGGTGATCCTTGAGGTTTCAGATGCTCATACTAGGCCAAGTGTCTGTCTCTTCCTGCTGCCTGAAGATCTGAATGTAGAACTCTTCAGTTCTTTCTCCAGCGCCATGTCTGCCTGCACAACGCCGTGCTTGCCGCCATGACGGTAACGTAATAAACCTCTGAACCTGTAAGCCAAACCGCAGTTAAGTGTTTTCCTTTATAAGAGTTGCTGTGGTCATGGTGTCTCTTCACAGCAATAAAAACCCCAACCAAGACAGAAGACTCTTGTTCAGGAAGGACAGAAGACAGAATCAGACAAATTCTTTTAAAGAAATTGCTAATCTGGTGGGAGAGACAAAGAGTAACAGAAGTAATTTTCAATGCTCACAGTCGTGGCTAGCCCAAAACACCAGAAATAGAAAGAATATTAATAGAAGGGATATAGAAAAACAAAATTGCCCGCAGCATTTGCAAGCTGACTCTAGACAGGTAAATAGGTCAGCAGGAAGGGACAGGAAAAGGGAGGAGATGTGGCTCATTTGGTAGCATCCTCCCTAGCTCCTGAGCGTAACGCACACAAGGTGTGATGGCTCACACCCGTGATCCCAGCACTTGGGAGAGGGAGGCAGGAAGATCAGAATTTTAAGGTCACCATCAGCTACGTGTGTGAGGCCAGATTGGGCTACATGAGACTTAAAACAACAGCAAAAGTTTGTTAGGAAGGGACAGGGTTTAGAGAGATGGTTCAGTGGTCAAGAGCACTGGCTGCTCTTGAAGAAGACCCTCGCTCCGTTCCTAGCATCTGGATGGCAGCTAACTACCATTAACTACATTTCCTGGGAATCTGATGCCCAATTCATGACTTCATAGTCACTGCATGCACATGGTGTCCATGCATACATTCATACAAAAAACCCATACACATAGAATGTTATATATACACATACATATATATGCATGCACACATGTACGTACATTTACACATACATACTTCCATACATGTGTATGTACATGTATGCATATATACATACATGCTTATATGCATACATAAGTGCATGCGTGCATGTATATACATATATACATACACAATACATATATACATTTGTACACAATATATATGCATACATATATGCATACAACACAGACATGCATGCACACATACAGGCAAAGGCACACACACACACAAAAAAAAGGCACACATACGGGCACCAGCACACACCCATACACACATACCAAAACCTTTCCACCTAACATTTAAATATTTTTGGATACATATACATTCTTAAGGCATAGTATTCAAGCCAGAAAAACTAACAATAATTTAAGGGGCCTTTTGTAACCCAGCCTTCCAAACTGCTTCTGTTCCGGATGCTTGAGCATGCTCGAAGGATGGCATCGTCCCTCCTTAGGGGGGCAGAGCAATACTAAGGCCTTTAGAGCTCCTGTTTCTCTTGGGTGCTGTTTGCATTAGTAAACTAGCTGGAGTACCTTAGCTGATTAGCAGTGTTCTGAACTGGTGGGCCTGGATCAAGAGGAGAAAACAAAACACTCCACATGTGTTTCTTCCTGAGGGAGAAATTTGCAGCACAGGTGACATTGGTCACTGGATTGGCCTGGGTTCCTAAGACACAGTTGGAAGAGGGCTCAGTCCATGGTCTGCATATCTGTATCACTGAGTTTAAGGGATTCAATTAGCTCGTGATTGGGACAGACAGCAGCTTTTAGGATAGCTACTGTCCAGGACCTACATCTGCTACATATGTGTGGGGAGGCCTAGGTTGAACCCAGGTATGTTCTTTGGTTGGTGGTTCAGTCTGTGAGAGCCCCAAGGGTCCAGGTTAGCTGACTCTGTAGGTCTTCCCAGGGAGTTTCCATCCTGTTTGGGGCCCCACAATCCTTCCTCCTATTCTTCCATAAGAGTCCCCAATCTCCATCCACAGCAACATTCCTTATGCGACCCAGGTCCACCAGCCTAGGAATGATACTGCCCACAGTGGACAGGCCCCACCTATATCGATTAGCACTTTAAAGGTGCCCAATAGACACGTCCAAAGGCCAATCAGTTCTTCAATGGAGGCATCCTCTTCCCAGGGGTCAAGGTCGAAGCTGAAGCTAACTATCAAACAAGCCACATCTAACAGAACCATCGGATGGGGAACCTGACAACGGGGAAGTGCAGACACATGACCCTGTTGTCTTGAGTCAGTGACCTACAGTGGACAACAAGCAGGCTGAAAATCTTAGGAGGAATTTCCGTTACAACCTAAAGGCCGTTCCTAGGCTCTTAGGGCTTCGACTGATGGGGTGGGGTCTATCTAACAGAGGGTCATCTCCTGCCCTCAGAGTTCACCGATCCAAATTGTCTGGAAGACTCTGTCACCTCAACTACGATGTCACGGCCTCATAGACACACAGAGAGTCGGTCGTGGTCCTACTCACTCGGAACACAGAACTTGACTCTTCTGGCTGTTTCCCACTCTGATTTCTACCTCTGCTGCTCACCGATTAAGGAGTGAACTCACGACCCCAAGAGCAGCCAACGGCTCTTGGCCATTCTCTTCATCATCAGCCATCGGTGCGGTAGGCTGTCTCCTTCTATCTCACAAGATGCCAGAGATTAAAGCATGAGTCACCTGTTTCCCACAGTGAGGGAATCATTAATGACAAATATTCACTACGTTGTATTGCTACCCTTAAACGAACTCAATTTAGCCTTTTTGAAGACAGTTCAGCTTGGAAAATCAGTGTATGGAATAGTCAGTACAGATCTGTTAAGAATGGGCCAGTGAGGGACCGGAGAGATTGCTCAGTGGTTAGCACCTGCTGCTGGTGCAGAGGACCCTGGTGCAGTTCCAAACACGTAAATGGCTGCTTACAACCATCAGTAGCTCAGGATGAGGGGATCCAGTACAGTCTTCCAGCCCGTGGGTCCCCCACACCCGTGGACCCCCTAAACACATGGTACAGACATATATTCAGGCAAAACACCCAGACACATAAAATAAAGATAAACATTTTTAAAAATTGGAAAAAGTTTTTTTATTGCATTTTCAAAAACTTCCAATAGCCATGACTTTGGGAGAGAATAGCCGTGGGTTTCTAGACATAGCTAGGAAGCCAAGCAGTGGCTGCTTTACGGATGAGCATCTACCTCAACTCCATCATGAGTTTCCTGGCTTCAGGATGCAAATTTGCCTCTTGCCAATGCTCTACATGGAGTCAGGCTGTACAAGAAGTTATCATGACAGGAGGCAGAGGTCGCATGCCTTCTGTGGATTAGAATCTGCTAGAAGTCACGTTGCATCAGCCTCGTAGAAAAATCATTACAAAAGTTGGAGACCCCCTTCTTGTTCTCTGTGCTCCCTACTAAGTCCATACAGAGAGACACTTTGAGCCCCGAAGGAGACATCTGTCTCTTCTCATCTGTCACACCCATGTCGGCAAATATGTCACCACCTTCAGCAACGTCTCATCTCCCTTTTGCATTCCCGTAGGAGTGCAGCATCGACATCCTCAGAAGAGCAATGACCTTCCCAGCGCCACATGCTGCCTCTCCCTCCTCTACTCTTTCTGCCAATGCTGGGGGGCTAAACACAGGGCCTTGGGCATTCTACTCAAGTGTTCTACCATTAGGCCATGTCCCCAACACTTACACGTAACTCTGAGAAAGATCCTAGCAGGAGCCAAGATCCTCACAGGTTGGCAATGTATAGAGAGGTCACCAAACACAGACATGTTTAGGTTGAACTTACAGCCAACTCTTTAAAAGAAAAAAAAAAACCTTGGTTTTTGCTATAACTCCATTGATTTGAATAAACCACAGAGATGCATATGTGGAGCTGCAGAGATGGCTCAGTGGTTACGAGCACTGGTTCCTCTTCCAGAGATCCTGAGTTCAACTCCCAGCACCCACATGGCAGCTCACAACAGTCAAATTCCTGTCCTAGGAGTTCCGACACCCTTTCCTGGCCTCCATGGGCATCAGGCACATGCATGGTGCACAGACACACATGCTCAGAAAACACCCATCACATAAAATAATTTAAGTGCATATGTAACAGGTGCATTTGGACAAGTGTTCATGACTGGCCAGGTGACCGCAGGCAGCTCCATGCTGGCCAGAACTTCAGGATGCTCCTTCGTGTCCTGGTCCATCAGTAGGCAGAGGAATGGGAAGACTTCACTCAGCTTCTTCCCGTGTTCATGAGCCCCAGCCCATGAGACGTTGCCACCCAGACTCAGGACAAGTGCTCTCCCTTCAAGCCTCAGACACCCAGGCTGATGTTTGAAACTGACCATCGCAGCAACCCATCTTCCTGCACAACACTGAGAGACAGGAACAGAACACTGTGGTGGAGGGAGGGGTTGCTTTAATGGACTTGTCTGTCTGTGCCTATGCTGCGGGTAGTGAGATCATTCTGTGGTGCACAGAGGTCAGGGGAAACTTGTGGGGGTCAGTTCTCTCCTTCAACCAGGTCAGTCCTGGGTTGGAATTTAGGTCATCAGGCTAGGTGGCCCCACCCCCACCTCCCCAACCATCTCACCAGCTCAGGGTGATTTTTTTTAAGATGTATTCATTTATTCATACAGATAAAGACATATTCATATATAAGTACACTGTAGCTATCTTCAGACACACCAGAAGAGGGCACTGAATTACATTACAGATGGTTGTGAGCCACCATGTAGTTGCTGAGAATTGAACTCAGGACCTCTGGAAGAGCAGTCGGTGCTCTTAACCACTGAGCCATCTCTCCAGCCCTCAGGGTGATTTTTAAATGCCCAATCATTTCTTACTCAAACATTTGAGTAGAGACATCTAGACTCTCTCTGGCTGTGTGGTTTCAGGTCTCCGGTGCCCTAAATCCTCAACTTCTTTTGTGCTGCTGTGATTTAAAGACATACATGCCGTATAGTCACTGACCGAAAACCTCCAAACATAATAAAAATGGCAGTAAGTCACCATAGCTTCACTCACAAAGGACAATCTCAGGACACTGGATAAACTGTGTGTTTTTGGGTGTTTTATTGGCAACAGAAAGGTGAACGTGATCTGAAGAGACTGCCGACAGTGAAGAATGTGTCTGTTGCCAGCAAAACACAACCACCATGGGTCCTTAACACAAACAGTGCTTCACACGGCATGGCCGTGGTGCAAGGAAGTCACTTTCAATGCTTCATCGTACTTCTACAAACCCTTGAGAGGAGTTAGATTCCTTTACCCAGGGACATCCCCATACCACTCTCCTTACACTGCTATTCTCTAAAACCCTTCAAGGCCATCCAAACATCTTCCCTGAAAGCCAGGCCTGTACACAGCATCTTTCTGTCTACGTAAGGACTGAGGAAGCAGGGCCTTGCCGTGGCTTACCCAACACTGATGCAGGAGGGCTGGCTGTATTGTTGGCTGGCACAATCGTTTGGCTGACTGTTCCCACCTGTAATCTCTGATGCTGAAACTTACTGTACTTACCTGTTCTCAGCCACCAAGTCAAAGGACACAGATCCTATACCTGTGTGGTTCGGGCTTTCTCTGCATGGTGCTGTTGGGAGCACTCCTACTGGCCATCACCGGGTAAGATCTGCAGGTGTGCGGGTGTGTGCAGACTGACTAGGTTAATCCTGAGACCGTTGCGCCATGCTACGGAGACTGAAGGTTGAATACGCAGGTTCCTGCTCCAACCGTCTTGGTGTTTGGAGCTTACTCATTAGGTGAGAAAGAGGGTACCTGTCTACAGGCCACGTTATACTAGAACTCAGTCTGTGGCTCAGGCTGGCCTAGGACTCACAGCAATCCTCCTGCCTCATCTGCCCACATGCTAATGATTCAGCCCACTAGCTTTTTGGGACCTGATTTTAATCTATGAAGAAGTGAAAGGAGGTCCTATCGGTGTTCCTGGGAAGGTGCCAGAGCCGTGGGTCTGAAGAGCGATTTCCATCTAGTCCCCACCCCTTAGGATGATTTCCTCAGCCTTGCAGAAGCAGCCAGAGGGAACAGCTGCATGGCACACACCTTAGTTGTAAGCCACACAATTTCTAAAGCAGTTGCCCTTCACCAAGTCATGGGACCAGTGGTACAGTTGACCCAAGGAAGGAAAAGACCAACTGCACATCGATAATCATTTGGCTTGAGGGCTTTCTGGATCCGAGAAAACTGTGACTGAAGACTAAATGCAGTTCTTACAGGATATGGTACTTTTCCAAACGAGACATTAGTAGGAAAGGACCTCCATGCAACACGCCTGTTAGATTATAAACTCAGTCTAATTCTAGCATTGGGGAGGGGGGAATGGCCACTGGGGGTGCTCCCTGGCAACACTAACTGTACTTGACACCAACCTCGAAGACTGGGGACCCCAGCAGAATAAGGAGGCCCCTGCAAACAACATGAAAATAGTGTGTACCCCAAGATAGCCTATCCCTTCTCTCTTCACCACCTCCATATCTCCTTTTGTTGTGTTCATCCAGGTGCCCTGGGTCTTCACCACATGGCCATGCAGATGTCTGTCGGTGTACTTGACTTTAACTCACTCCCAGTCCCTGGCTTCCATTAGCTCTTGGGATCTCAGAGCACGACGTGAACTGAACATTGTACCACCGAGGTTTAAAAGCTCCCACATCAGACCCATCATAGCATGAAAAGGACATCTTCAGGCGCGTGAAAGCTCAAAATTCACACACAGCAGTGCCAAAGCACACGTTGTCTCTGATGAGTTTCAGGCCTTCCTCTTTATTGTCTCCAAATGAAAACCTGGATCTCCCTGTGCAGCCCTGCCTAGCTAGCCTAGGTTTCATTATGTACTCCAGGCTGGCCTCAAATTCAGAGATCCACCTGCGTCTGCCTCCTGAGTGCTGGGATTAGAGGTGTGTGCCACTGTACCTGGCCAAAATATCAAGTTCTTGTCGCTTATTAGAGCAAGTATGAGCCCCTGATGCCCTCATGGAATTATTACCCACAGATGCTACCATGGTCTTCCTAAACAACCATCAACCTTTCCAAATTATGCAGCTCGGAAGTCTTTTACTATGGGACCACTAAAAAAGAAAGGTTCTTGATTCTACCTGGGCCTCTGAAAGGAGCTTTAACAAGAACAAGAAGAGAAGAAGAGGAAGAGGGGAAGGAGGAAGAGGAGGGGGGAGGGGGAGGAAGAGAAAAACCTCTTTTTTAATTTTTTATTTATTTTATGCATATGAGTACACTGTAGCTGTCTTCAGACACACCAGAAGAGGGCATCAGATCCCATTACAGATGGTTGTGAGCCACCATGTGGTTGCTGGGATTTGAACTCAGGACCTCTGGAAGAGCAGTCAGTGCTCTTAACCACTGAGCCATCTCTCCAGTCCGAAAAACCTCTTTATAATATCTTACCCAGCTTTTGTTTTTGTATTTGAATCCTCAAACTGAAATCAGACCTGGTGCCCATCGCTCCAGCCATTCAGGAAACTGAGGTAGGAAAATTGAAACTCTAAGGCCAGGGTAGGTTATAGAGTCTGCAAATTTGGTCATCAAAGGTGAGATAGATGATATAACCAAAGAAAAGGTGAAGAGAGAGATGCAGCCCAGTGACAGAGTCCTTAACCCAGCATGCCAGAGATATGCTCAATCCCCACACCAAGGAAATAAAAACCTTCAACGGGAAGTCACGGTGTGTGAAGAGTGAATGGTACAGCCACCCATTTCAGCTGTGAGCTCCAACAGCTCCACACAGCGGACGATGGGGTAGACATGTTTCTGTAGCATTGTTTTCTATGCTTCTTTCCAGTTAATCCCACTTTCAGTTTACCGAGACGAACAAAGACGCAGACATGGGTGTCATGTTAGATGCAGCTGACACTCCAATGCTACTTCAGAAGAAGGTGACAAACACAAGTGTAGATGACAGACATGCTGGGTGGGTGACAGGAGCCTGGTGGGTATCCACAGACACGAGCATGAGAAGACCTTGGTTCTAGCCTCCCAGGCAGCAGAGAAGAACAAAAACAGCAAAGATTTCCTTATAAAGATGGAGAAAAAGTGTGATGGCTGAGAGCTGTGCTCTCTCTGGTCCTCCTAGGTATCTATTCAACATTGCTTTTATGTTTAAAGCTAGATCAGGCTATCAGCCCACCCTCTCCACGTGGTTATGCTCAGGTACTATTTATTTTCTGTGTGAACGTTATGTTTCAGTGCTGGCTGTGTGAGATGCTTGCTATGGAAGCACAATCAATGTGTACCACATGAACACTAATCCTCATGAGCCTCTGTCCAGTAATATATAACATGAAAATCTGAAACGCTTTGCCTCTTTAGGGGCGGAGATATGTGGAACCTAGAAAGCTGAACAAATTCTACGTGTGACAAAACAAAGTGACAGTTGGTACCACGTGTCCATGAAATCGCTCACAGGCGCTACTGTTTGTAACTACAGAGTCTGCAGGTTCATAGAAACCCTCCTAGCCAGAAAGGGTTCACTGACCTTATCTGGGTCCGGACATGGAACACAGAATTTCTCATAGTCCTTGGCTTTGATGTGACCAATGAGTATTGCTCTAAATAGTTTAGAAGTACCAAATCCAATGGAAACAAGCAATCGTTGTCTTTTGAGAGACTTTCTGCCTCAGTCACAAGTTTTAAACTGAACAACACAATTTTGTAAGGACAGAGGACTCTGTAGAACCCAGAGCCAGGAAGGCAAAGAAAAGAGTTACACAGACAGCTTCAGACTTCAATTAATTCCCTTAAGGTGAAAGCACAGAATTGAAACAAAGTCTTTCCTACCCTTTAGTCTAGCCTATGCTCAAAGCTGTCTCCAGGAGTCCAGAACTGCTCAGCACAACATTATTACCAAGCAAGAAATAACAAAATGATACAGTGAGGATTTTATCCCAGCGTGAGTGAGATAGGCTCACTCCCAGCGTCACGGAGTAGACAGTACATCACCACAGAGCTTGTTTCTCTTCTTGTAAGATGACATTATGTACCCGTGGTGGGCCCGAGTAGGTCTGCCCATTATGTGCATACAGCTCCCCCTAAAGGTCAGAAGAGGGTGTCAAATCCTCTGGAACTGGAATGAATTAATACAGTTGTGAGCTGCCCCGTGGGTCCAAGGAAGTGAACTCCAGGGTGGCTACCAGAGCAGCATGTGCTCTTACCACAGAGCCATCTCCCCAGACGCTCTACAGCCCGTTTCTTGCATCAGGAAAAAGCATGGCTCATCTTAAAGTTTCTCAGTCACTTCCTCTTTGAAGTTTTGCAAGCACAGGCTGCCAGAAATCGCTCATTTCTGTAGTCCTGCCTGCTTTGCTGGGACAGCCCACCTCTGCTTCTATAATAGAGCCCTCCATAAGCGACTCTAACAGCTACGTTGCATCAGCAAACCATGTCAGTCAAGTCTCAGGTTCTCTCTGCTTTTGAACTCCTGGGTTTCACTTGGGTTCTAAGGAAATCTGATGTGTTCGTGAAAAGAAACTATACAAAATAAGCGAATCATGGCCTGTTTATACCCACTTGCATGTGACCTCCAAATCTCATCTGATCAACCTGATTAAACATTAAATAATGCAGTCAATTATGGAAATATCAGCAATAATATTAATTTGTTGATTGTGCCCGGCCGATTAGCTTTACACGTTCTTAATGCTATATACTGTCTTGTGCCTTAAACAATCAATTAGTGTTGGGATAGTGAGTCTCGAAGAACAGGTAATTGACTGGTTCAACCCTCTTGCTGCATCCTGCCCCTGCAATTAAACAAGTAATGAGCAAGGGGAAAGAACTACAGATGTTTCTTCGGTGCCCATAAAGAAGTCATCGCAGAGGTCAGTTTCCTATTCTGTTACTTTAGTGAGGATGCGCGCTCTGTATCAGGCCTCCGGTTCTTAAAGGCATGTGTCCTTCCTTCCTTCCGTTTCAACTGAGCCTGACAGAAAACTTATCAGGTTTTGATGCAGGAGGTCGTAACATATACTCCCCAACCATCAAACGGGCCACTCTCAATTTAAAAGTGTGAAGTCTTAAGTAGACTCGGGGCAGACAAGGCACCTCCCTTCTCACAGGACTCGGTTTGCTGCTTCTGTGTTGCTTGACAGCTACTACACCTGCCGGTCTAGCCTGGACCTAAAGACGAGGTCAAAGAGTATGGGGAAGCCAAGAGCATCTCAGGATGCTGCTACCTCATGAATACCCTCAGGAAGGGGCCCGGGCAGGGAAGGATGGAGAAGCGCTTGAGGGCACCCTCACCCAGGACGTCAGTCGCCAAGGAAAAGGCCCCTCGGACCTATTTTATCATCTCCCATCATGACCTACCACAGTTTTTTACTATTTGTCTAAAAAGAAACCGGACAGCTAAGCATCTGGAATGGGATTAAAGTGCTCTGTGTGGTTAAATGTTAAATTAACCAGTCTTAATTAACCAGTCTTAATTAACCAGTCTTAAGGACTGTCTCTTATGGGTGGAGTTTTTATAATGTCCTTCCCCCCACCCCCAATCCCGGGGCTCTGAAGAGACCCCAGTTCCATCAGTAAGATGAAAGCTACTGAAGCCAAGAAACCCAACACCGTGCTGAGAGTCAACCTTCTGAGGGTGGCTGCTTTCTATGGAGACCTGACTTTCTCCTGGATAAACTGGGCCTCTGCTCAACTTTCCACTCACAGTTCCCAACAGAGGAGGACATGATCTGGAATTAGTGTCTGTGACCTAGCCGGGTGCTTCTTCAATGCCCATTCAAGAGAAGGGTTCAAAATGCAGATTAAGATCCAAATCCAGGGTTGGGGATTTAGCTCAGCGGTAGAGTGCTTGCCTAGCAAGCGCAAGGCCCTGGGTTCGGTCCCCAGCTCCGAAAAAAAAAAATCCAAATCCAGAGTTTATCTCCCAACTTGTCCCTTTATTTGGCATTTCATACATAATGTACAGTAGCTGTCATTTCCACATGGTTGGTACATTTCATTTTTCCAGGGCAATCACTTAAACTCCAAGATAATCTTAAAACAGAATTCCTCCATGCTGTCTGGAGGAGTCCAGGGACAAGAAAGACAGCCTAAGATAAATACTGCTACATGCTGCCCGAATCAGGCGTGGTTTCCGAAAGGGTTTCAGCATGGAGAGACAGAAAGTACACTTCTATGTTCATTCTCATGGTAAACAAGTACTGAATACTTACTATGTGCTGGGCTTTGAGGATACAAAGATCTAGAAGGCACAGGACCCCTAGTCTCATAGCAGCGCAGTGAGCAGCCAGGTATAGTTACAGAAAAAGGGCAGTGAGCCTCACAGACACCTTCGGTGACATTAGTGCAGGCCATGATACCAAGAAGGGGCACGGTCACCTTAGCGCGGACTCAGGGACTTACAGAAGCGCGGAGAAACGAAATCCAGCCGACCAAACTTTTGTTTAAAAGACAGAAACAAATCAAGGTATCACACCTGTCCATCGCCCCAGCATCCAGAAGGCTGTGTGAGACAGGAAGACCCGCTCCGAGTCTGAGACCAGCCTGGGCAGACATCACGGAATACCAGGCCAGCAGGGCTTCACAGGGAGCCCAAATCTTCCCCAATTAGAAACAAACAAACAAAAACGTAAACAACAGAACCTTACCAGCCAGCAAAAGTAACAAAGGGCTCCCGCTCTGAGGGTGCCCATGAGTCACAGGGAGGCCGCCTATGGCATTTCCTCAGTAGCCCTTCCAGCACACAGTCATCTCATTGGTGGGGGAACCCATTCTCCTACTAAGGATCTGGTATGGAGTGAGGGGAGGCAATTATTCATTGATAGCTTTCCAAGGAAAGGTACAGTAAAGCAGCTACTATCATGTTCACAGGTGACACTTAACACTGGCAATTTTCTTGGCTCACGGGGGGGGGGGGGGGACACAAACTCGTTTGGTAACAATGAACAATGGAACTACAAGGAGTTAAAATAGTCACAGGTTGTCCCAGCTCGAGGACAGGAGTCGGTCTTCTGTGGCACCCCGTCACCGATACCCTGAGCTCTCCCATTAGGGCAACTCCAGTGTCCATTCGCTCTTGATCCGTCCATACTGCAACAAAAGCAAAGACAACCGTGGTGTTTCAGTCTGAGAGAGAGCAGCTCAACCCACCCTCACGGGCTCCATCGGCTGCGGCAGGGGCTCAGCAGCTAAGAGCTCGGGCCTATCTCCCAGAGGACCTGGCTTCAGTCAGCCCCTGGGTTCAAAAGTCTCTAATTCCAGTCGGATTCAGAACCCTCTCTGGCTTTCATGCTCACTGGCACTTACAAGTGCACACACCCCGCCCCTCTCTTCCCACAGACTTAAAAACAAGAGTCTTCTGTAGTACCAGCACTTGGGAGGTGAAGGCAGTGGGGATCTATAGGCATTTAAGGCTAGCCTAGGCTGTAAGAGACTATCTCAATCGATCAATAACATGGTAATAACCTCACTATGAACCTGCAGCTTCCTTTTCCTACTCCGTGAAACAGGAGTTCATTCCTCACACCCCTTTCCCTGATGCCTGAGGCCTAGGCTCCAGCCACCCGGAGGCAGGCATGATGATATGAATATCCACATTGATAGGATAACGAGGAAGAATCTGACGCTTGCCTCAACGTGCTGTCTGTCTCGTCTCTTCAAAGGCCTGGTTTGAAGGCTCTGTCCCCACGGTGGAGCTGGCAAATAACAGCAGAACTTAAGGTGTGGCCTCGGCCCTTAGCTCACTGGAGCCATTGCCTTGAAAAGGACAGACCCCACCCCCCACCCCCTAAGCTGCACGGGGACCTGCCACCTGCCAGTGTCATCAGAGACCGGACCAGTGTTGAATCTCTGAAGCCGTGAACTAGACAAAGCCTTTCTTGTTATAAAATTACTAGCTCAAGTCTGTCGCTTAATAACATGAAACCCATCGAGGCCATATCGTTCAAGACATCCCCTAGCTCTCCCTAGGAGATGTAAAAACGCAGGAGCAACACACGATTGGCATTTAAAAACATTGTCTTGCCATCCCACTCCATGTTTCGATGAAGAAATATTACAGGGGTTGGGGATTTAGCTCAGTGGTAAAGCGCTTGCCTAGCAAGCACAAGGCCCTGAGTTCGGTCCCCAGCTCCGAAAAAAAAAAAAAGAAATATTACTGTCTGTGGACTCTACCCTAGACCTGTGCTAAACCCTAGGAGGCATAAAGAGAAGTTTAAAACAAAGCAAAACAAAACAACAAAAGCAAAACCTCAAACCCCAGCATTCAAACAGCCCTAGGAGGGGACCAGTGTGACCGATTATAATTGAACTTCTGAGTTTAGGTAGCTCAAGAGGTTATTTAAAAGGTTTCCACAGGAGGTGAGCCGTACATGCTCCGGAGGAATGCTGTAGGGTTCAAGGCCAGCCTGGTGTACACAGAGAGACCCTGTCTCAAAAACAAACCTAAGGGAAAAAGTTCCTACAGGGACGAACACTGAAAACCAGCTATAACTGTATAACGCAACCGGATGGTAGGAGCTCCGGCAGAGACGGTGACGTCGTGAAACTAAAGGAGCATTTGCAGGCGAGAGGAGACCTTAGAATGGGAGCTGGGAGTATAGGATGGGCAAAAACAGAAGGGCAAGCAGCGAGGCCGAGTTCACCTCAGCTTTGTAAAGACCCAGGAGTGCCTCTCCCTTTTGATTATAAAAGGAGGGGGGGGCACAAAACAACCTTGTATTGGGCCTGTACCTTTTGCTAGAGGTATTTGTTGAGTAACCTAGCACCCAGGGATCAATGTGGATAATTGGTTTCTCCAGAGCAGTACTTACCCGAAAAAAGTCTACACATCTGAGGTTTCAAAAATTCCCCCTGAGTCACACTGGCAAGAGCTTGGGTTTTGCTTTTTTTGTGTGTGTGTGGTTTTTACGCTTGTCTTTAATTTTGTGGAACACTTTGTAGAGAAACATCATGTTTCCATGTAACGCCCAAAGAGATCAAATGTCAAACATGATGTAACATCCTACTTCTTTTCCCCCCCCTCAGTAATTACTAAAAATTATTTTTCTTGGAAACAGACAAGCTAGTCGCTTGGCTAACAGCACCAATTTGCCATCCTGTAAGAGGATAATTTGGAGACCTGAGGACACAAGCATAAAATAATTGAAGGGGAAAAAGATGTGGTTTTGATTATGGATGGAAGGCCCTGTTGCTTAACACGTTGGGGGACACGGGGTGCGTGTGCTAGTGACTGACTCTGAGTCATCTCTGATCTCCTGTGCCTGCGGTTACAACCTTTGTCTGCGTTCAGTATGGATTCTGAGTGAACCAGGGGAGGTGGGGGATGGGGGGCGTTGTTTGGTTTTGTTTTTAAAGACCCGCTCTCTTGTAGCCAGGGCTGGCTTGAGACTGGAAGTCTCTGACAACAACTGAGAACTTCCGGTCTCCCCTCCCCCCACTTCCACCGGCCAAGTGCCGAATTACCAATTACCAGCAGGCACCTGCAACAGGGAGCACTGGACTAGACAGGCTGCTTCGTCAGCCTTGATACTGTATTTAGCGTCACGGCCACTAAAGTGCATAAACGGGGGGAAGTTGAGGTTTTCTCAACCGTTCTACCACATGCATCTTTTTTCTTTCCCTTTTCCATTGTACACGTGCTGTCCGTGTGTAGGCATGTCTATACGTGTGCAGACATATGTATATGTAGATACCCAAATGTGCGTGTGTATGGAGAGTCCTACGGTTGATACTCTTCTTCCTTACTCAGAGAGATCCGGTCACTCAGTCAAGCCCAGAGCTCATGGATACGGCTGGTCTTACTAACCAGCTCTGGGGATCCCCTGGCTCTCTTTCAAAAGCTGGAATTGCTGGATGGGTTGTCATGACCTGTGGCATTTACACAGGATTCTGGGGACCTGAATTCTGTGGGTGACAAACATTTAAGCATTCATCCCCTTCATGCATCTTCTCTATTTAAATCTTTAAAATAAATAAATAAATAAAAGTCCTCACTATATAGCCCTGGTAAAGTTGAACTCCCTATGTAGACCAGGCTGGCCTTGAACTCAGAGATCCCCTGCCCATACCTCCAAAGTGCTGAGATTAAAGATGTGCTCCGCCCCCACCAACTTTCTCATGAAAGAGCTTTACGAAAAGCATCTCACTGGTGTGAAACAGTAGACTATCCTTTTTCCTCCTTCATTACTTATCTAAATTAGTTTTGGTTTTTTGAGACAGGGTTTCATATAGCCCAGGCTAGCTTGGAAGTTTCTTTAGCGGAGGATGGCCTCTGGTCCTCCCGAGGTCTGGCTATAAAAAGATTACAAGTGTGACTGGCAGTCTGGTGTGTGAGAGGCTGGGTTTGACCCCAAGGCTTTGTGCCCAGTAAACAAGGACCCCCAACAACTGAGCTCTGTCCCCAGCCTGAGAAATTCAGGAGATAAAAGCGGATGGCTTATTATATAGAAAAGGCAGGTAACAAAATTATGTTTAATTACAACTGTCTTGTTGGGAAATACATACGTTAACAGATACATGCTTATATAATGTTGAAGTTGAAAATATTCAAAATTCAGAATTAACAGCCATTGGATATATTTAATTCTTCTTCATTCCTTCCCACTCAGTTCTGGGTATTGGGATGTGACCTGACCTCACCACATGGTAGGTAAAGACAGTATCACTATATTCCAACCCCTTCTCCTATTTTTAATATATTTTCCATTTTTTACAATAACATGTTGTACTCTTAAATCAGAATTTTAAGTATTGAAAATTGCATTTATTCTGGAAGGCTAGCTGATTCCAAGTCCCTCACGAATACCCCGCTCCCCACTCTTCTTTTTCTTATCGTCTCTCTCCCCCTTCTGCCTCACTCAACCTCACTCATTCTGTCACGAATATCTTCCCTGAGTTTAATACTCGCCTTGAATTACACCATTTCACATCTTCCCTTTGTGGTTCTAATACATGGAGGACAAAGCTTTAGCACTAAGCATGGTCTCTCTCATTGGACCACAAACTGAGGCCTAAGGAGATTTTTTTTGAATATTTATTTTTCTTTTATGCATCTGAGTATGAGGCACACAGAAGAATGTTCCAGAACTCCTAGAACCAGAGCTGAGTTGACATGGGGATGCTGGGACATGAACCCAGGTCCTCTACAAGAACAGCAAATGCTCTTATCCCCTGAGCCACCTCCCCCTGCTGGTCCCCAACCCCATGTGGTGAAAATGGCTACCTGGATATCAGTCAACTTTGCCATGATGCGACTTGAAAGCTTGTGGCCATTCTCCATGGTTGGAATGTGCAGCATCTGAGGAGGGAGGGAGAAAGGAGTCTGAGGGTGAGAGGCACACATGTGGGTAACAGGAAGACCATTTCTAAAACAGGAAGACTGAGAGAGGCACCCCGACATACTATTAACGCCTGCTACCTCCCTAGCCTGCACCAGTCAGTCAAAGACCGCATATTCATCTCCTACCAACTCAATCGAAGGCACAAAGGGTTCGAAAGCCATTCTTCAGGGTGGTTTAAGGAATTCAGAATGGAAGGGGTCCCCAAATAACTCAACCCAGGTGTTTAAGGACCCACGGGATGAATAATTGCCCTCTACTGAACACTCTGGCAAGGGACCAGACTTCAAAGATATTACGAAACAAACGAAAGCAAGTGATTTCAAAGGGGTGAATTAAAGCGAGGCTCTTCTTTTACATAAGGAGTTTCTGAACCTACGTCTGGGGCAAGGCGTACCTCCACGGGCCGCAGCTCCCATGGGAAGGGAGGGTTAAACTCCTAGCCGAAAGAGATCTCATACCCTTGGCCTGTATCTTAGCCATGCCTGTTCATGCCTTGCTGGCGGGCTGGCTTTTGATGCTTTGATAGTTAGCAGATAGCTAGTATTCTCAAACACTCTTCTTATTATGCCTTTTAGTATAATACGATAATTAGGAACCCCTTTTGGGCCTTGAATGCCTCCCTGAAGCGTTTAGGAGAAGCATTAAAAATAACTTAACCTTTGTAAACTTTTTATTTCTGGGCTGGAGTAGCAATTGGATTTTAGTTATTAAAACGAGCATTTAGTTACTAATAACATACCTAGATATTGCCATAAAATACTCAGTCTGGGCCCTTACAATCCTTTCTTTCTCTCTCTGCTTTTTTCTATCCCTCCTTCCGCCTCCCACCTCCCTCCTCCCCGGTCCCTCTGCCAAATCTACGTACAACCAGGCACTTTCCCCACTGTGAAATAGCTACACGTCAAACTACTTCAGCAGCCAGCCCTGAAGAGCAAACTCTAAAGTGTTACACAAAACATATTAACAAATAATAATAATAATTAATAGTGATATGAATAGTAGTAATAACAATAATGACCAACCCAGTCAGCTGAGATTACAACGTTCGATTCATCCATCGGAGAGTTTCTATCTAGCATGGCCTCAGGAGTAGTTGGTCTTGCAGGAGTAACACCTATCCGCCTACATAATCGCGCCCACACAGACACAGACTGCCTACGTGCGCATAGAGTAGCATCTACACATTGATGGAGTGCCTGTAAAATGATTCCTATACCCTTACGATATAAAGACAGAGGCTGACAGACACTCACGAGGACTGGATTTTTCTACAGAAGGGGAAGCCTTCAAACTGGCAAAATAATGCATAGATGACACAAGTAAAAGTGACTAAATAAGGGCTGGAGAGATGGCTCAGAGGTTAAGAGCACTGACTGCTCTTCCAGAGGTCCTGAGTTCAGTTCCCAGCAACCACATGGTGGTCTGTAACTGGAGGTTCAGGGGATCCAGAACCCACTTCTGGCCTCCAAAGGCACTGCACAGACACTCACACACACACACACACACACACACACACACACACACACACGAGCACCAGACAGACATGCAGGCAAAATAAAGCAAATAAATCTGTTCTTTAAAGTCAGCTGCATGTAGCAAGAAGACAATAGCTTATCAGAGGGCATCACGTGAAATGTCTGTGCAGTGGTCTACTGAACCCTGACAACCGCAAAGGCAGCGGACAGACAAACAGACAATTCTCAGGTGCATCCTGTGTTCCTGTGGCTGTTCCACTCCTCATTCGGCTTGGGAGCACAGTCAGAAACCAGAGCGCTGACATCCAGCTGCTTCCTAGGCAAGCTGGCAGAACCAGGTGATGGCGGAAGTCTCCGTTCTGACCGAATTGGCCTCACGCATTTGCCAAGGGCAGGGCTGACTTGCTATCATAGTTGAGTTCTGGTGAAACCACCAGGAAAAAATGATAGAGGTATATGGGCCAACCCAGTCCCATCCAGCTCGACTTCCCCTCGAAGTGATGACCTCATTAAATTACAGGCAAATGCTTACGTTTTTTGAATTCCATGCATCCGTTTACTGGCTAATTGTGTGTGTCACCGGGGGTGCAGACAAGTGCGGGAGAGGTCACAGGTAAGCTTCGAAAGCCGCCCTCTTTCCTTCTGCTATGTGGGTCCCAGGGACCAAAACTTAAGTTCTCAGCCTGGATGACAAATGTCTCCAGCACCGTGCCATCTCACCAGCCCTGGGCAAAAGGTTAGGGTATAAAACCATTTGTCTTACCTGGCCCTTGTACAGAATACTGGCAACTGGGCAGACAACGCAGGCTGTCCCCGAGCCGAACATCTCCTTCACTCTGTTCTCCTCCAGGGCGGTGGACAGGTCATCCATGGTGATGTGTCTCTCGCACACCTTAAACTCGCCCTGTTTGGAATATTGAAAGGAAGAGGAGGAAGGGGGGGGAGTGAAGAAAAAGAGGAGGAGGTGGCAGTGGAGGATGAAAAGAGAAGAAAAAAGAAAAGAGAAAGTCACCATGTATCTTTGGACCTGGCTGAACTTGGATGGTGTCCTAATGGTCCTCTGCGGGGAGCAGAAAAAGGCACACTGTGCGATTACCTTAACATGTTGAGTGGAAAAGGGCACACTGTGTGAGCGCCCAACATCCTGAACAACCTACTTCCAAACCACAGCGTTCAAGTGAATTCACTGGACGTTCACCACGGAGGCGGGGCACACTTTCACACATGCCCGCTTTAGGAAGTGTGTGTTGTTATGGGTCTCACACACAGACTCCCTCTAAGAGCCACTTAATGCACCGAGCGCATTTTCTGTGTCCTTTACACTAAAGGAGATCAACCTACTGCATCATAGGTTGGTATGATATCAGCCCTTGGCCTTGTGCCCACCATGAGCCAAGGTCTTTCATGCTGAAGACATCCTCTCTACATGACAATTGAGGATGCTTGGGTTCCAGATGGGGCGGGGCTTTCCCAGAGCCAAACAGCTGGCAAACGGTGAGAACCAGATCTGAACTAAGTCTCATCTGATTGCCTTCAAAATTGGTTAAAAAAAAAAATCATCCACTGAGCTCAGAGAGCAGAAGGAGTCGCTCTTTGTTTGGGGCCAGTGTTTTGACTTTATGTGAGAAATTACCATGAGAGCTGCTGTGATTTCACGTGAAATTAAATAAATTATTAAACACGTAAGTTCCAGAAAACCACCAGACGTTACTGAGAACTGTTGAGGACTGCGTTCCGGAGAGAAGAAACAGAAAAGTAGCCCTCCTGCAAATCAACAGGACAGTGCTTGCCTGGCTCGCCATTGTCTGTGGGTTAGCTTCTCTATCTGGCAAGCCGTGCCCCCGGTGCCTCTCAGCATTTTCAAGGAAACTTTAAAATCAGCTGCACTTAAGGAGTCAAGGAAACCCCTCAGGCATGACCTATGCTCAGAAGCCGGAGGTGTCGAGCTGGCTCCCACGAGTTGGGAGACCTGTGGTCCGTCGATTCGTTCTCTTAATAAAATGGAAATTGCTGAGCTTCAGAAAGCCATCTTGCCAACTGCAAACATATTGGGGACAGGGCAAGCTGCTGAAATCAAGCCAGAAGCTTGCAAATGTCATGCCCAGTGTGCGGCAGCCAACGGGCGGCAGGCGGGTTTTGTCTACTCTGGACTTGGTAGGATTGTTCAGCTCACAGCCTCTGTTTGCAGTCTTCTCCAGAGAAACTGCTGGTCTGCTCCGAAACTACGTGTGTCCCAACACTTGTGTACTAGGGCTGTCTGACCACAGTGTGCTGAAAACCTTTTCGTGGTCTCTGGGGACTTTTTGAACACATGAATCATATTAGTAGCAGCCAAGAACCCCTGCCAGACGGCCAGTTTACTCGACACCCGCCTTAGGAACACTATGTCACTTCAAACAACAACCCTAAGACTCCAGCCTCTGTCACACATCCACAGAAAACAGCGTTACATTTGCTCTGAGTGTCTGTCACTTTAAAATAAGCACGTGGAAATCTGAGACAACGGGGACTGGGGGTAGTGGGGGGAGAAAAAAGGCAGGACAAATTAACATTACGTTGATATTAATGTCAGTAAAAATCTGTGGCTCCTGTAATAGTGACAGGCATACTGGAATAAATTATAGGATATGTCACCAACACAAAGTGGAATGGCTTCCAGCTGAAGTTAAGGCTGGGTGGAAACACCCAGAGTGAACCAGGTTGGCTGGTAGAAGGCACCTTGTACACAGACTGAGGCTAGTAGAGAAGTCCTCCTCACTAAGACATCTTGTTCAGCGGGTTTCTCTGTTCCCGGCTAAAAGAAAGTTCTGCCAACACAGACCTTCTAGTGAGATCTTCGCTCCAGGTAAGATTTAAAGATCAGATAATGCTGATGGGAACTATGGGATATGATATCATGGCAAAGGGGGGCTTGTTCTGATGTGTGTGTGTGTGTGTGTGTGTGTGTATGAATGTGTGTGTATGTGTGTGTGTGAGAGTGTGTGTGTGAGAGTGTGTGTGTTTATGTGTGTGTATGTGTGTGTATGTGTGTGAGTGTGTGTGAGCGTGTGTGTGTGAGTGTGTGTGAGTGTGTGTGTGAGTGTGTGTGTGAGTGTGTGTGAGTGTGTGTGTATGTGTGTGTGTGTATGTGTGTGAGTGCTGGGCTCATGGAAGCTGTTCCGATCAGGTACTCACCCACTCTTCTCCCAGCTCCAGGATGCTCTGCCGAGTGACTCCTGGGAGAATGACGCCATCTAGCGGAGGCGTCGCCAGTTCTTCTTCTGTTAATTAGGAACAGGGATGGTTGGAAATTTTCCCTTGTTAGACAACGTATCTCGACAGTTACACAATTCTTTTTTATTTTAAAGATTTATCTATTTCTAGGTGGACACACTGTTGCTGTCCTCAGACACACCAGAAGAGGGCATCACATCCCATTACAGATGGTTGTGAGCCACCATGTGGTTGCTGGGATTTGAACTCAGGACCTCTGGAAGAGCAGTCAGTGCCCTTAACCACTGAGCCATCTCTCCAGCCCAACAGTCACAATTCTTAAGACCACTTTAATACAAGAACAGAAGACGCTGTGCAGTGGATTCCAACAGCTGCTGCTATTCAGGGCTAGAGTTCTGTTCTCAGAGCCACATAAAGGAAGCTCACCACAGCCTGTGACGCAGCCCCAAGGCATCCAATCCCCTTCTGGACTCCACAGGCCCTGCACTCATGTGCACATTCCTCCACACAGACACACGGTTAAGAACACAACAAATTCTCTTAAATAAGCAGAGACGAGCAGATGAGCCAGTGGGTAAAGGCACTGGCTCCAGAGCTGGACCACCTAAGTTCAGTCCTCTGGAACCCCCACAGCAGAAGGAGGGAACTGTGCAACTGTCTTCCATTTATCACAACCAGAGAAATGAAGGGAGAGCAAGAGTAAGAATTAGAGGCTGGAGTCACAGCTCTGGTTTCAGAGCACTAACTATTCCTGCAGAGAACCCAACTCGGGCACCTCACAACTGTCTGTAACTCCAGCGCCCTCTACTGGCTGTCAAGGGTACTTACCTACAGATAAAGCATATACACATGCTAAAGAATACACACACACACACACTAAATATAAATAAATAAAATTCTAAAAATGAATTCTATTGTCAGAAGTGAGAATTAAGGACTATGAGATGAACATTTGTGTAAAATTATTTCTTAGTTGATAAAAATATTCCGTGCTTACAACAGCACACATAAAATCTTGCTCTGGACCCAAGTCAGTACCACACCCAGCAGTTCTGTGAGGAGGCCGTTACCTCAGAACAGGTAGCCTGAGCCTGATAATTGGTGGTGAGCACTTGTGAGGAGCCTGAATTCTGATCCCAGCATCCGAGTAAGTGCCGGATGGGATGGCTTACACTGGTGCAGCAGACACAGGAGCCATTTCCTGGCCAACTAGTCTAGCCAAACCAGTAGCCCTGGGCTCAGTGAAAAGCCTTGTGTCTCAGCATATAAGGTCCAAAGAAGCAAGAGAAGGCACCTTACCTCAGTCGTCCTCCAGCATCTACAGCAATACACCACACACACACACACACACACACACACACACACACACACGCAGAGTTCTTCCTCCCTCAGGCACAGACTTCAGAAGCCCACAACTCCTGCCTTTCAAGCTACACAGATGTTGCCTGAATGGTGGAGACTCAGAGTTTCCCACAGAGATCTGAAGGCAATGGGCTCAGGGGGAAGCTTCGTGTCTTCAAAAGGAGAGAAGAGAAAATGCAAGCACAGTCTCAAGAGATGAACTACCACTCTGACTACACGGGAGACCCCAAGTGAACGCTCCGCCGTGAAGGCCAGGCACAGCGATCCAACCATAAGCACCAGGTAACCCTCCGCTACACAGGCCCCCCTTTAAAGTCACTTCGCTGGACTGGGGAAGCAGATCAGTAGGTAGAACGCTTACAGAGTATGTGTGAAGCCTGGGGGTTTGATCCCCGCACCAGGGAGTTGAAGGCAGAATTGGGAATTCAGGGTCATTCTTAGATGAGGTTTGAGACTAGACTAGGCTGCATGAAACCCTATCTGAAAAAATAAAATAAAATCACCGTTGGTAGTCAGCGCCCCCCTTTCCTTCCCACCTCTGGCATCCATGAATGTGGACCAACCAGCCTTAAATATAACCTTACAAAGATGCTGACCCTTACAGCAGACAACCTGTCTAGGACCTACCCCCTGCTTGCAGAGGAGGTCACAAATATGCATATAGAAACACCACATAGAAGCACTACGGAGACAGCCCTGCTGTTTTGGGGCTCCCCCAGGACTGTGAATATAGACAGGAACTTTAAAACAAACCCAGGTCAAACCATATTTTACCAGAGAAACAAAGGTGTGTTTGCCCAGGCTGGTGACAGTGAGAAAAGGCTTGGTTCCCACGGCAGTGTCCCGGCCCTAGGAAAACTGCTCTCTGTCTCAGGGTGGGGTGAATCTAGGATCTGTGCTAGCCCACGATAGTTTCCACAGTGGACATCTGCCCATCTTTGTACACCCAATGCCTGTCCTAGGGAGGTACATGGGCTTTTGTTTTGTTTCCATGTGTGTGGGATTTCACCTACCTGTGTATGTGCGGTACAAGCATGTGGTGCCTGTGGAGGGCAGAGCAGGGCACCAGATCTGAACCTGGATCCTTTGGAAGAGCAGCTAGTGCTCTTAACTATCACTTAGCCATTTCCCCAACCTCCATAATACATTTTTTTTTTAGTTTTAAAATATGAATGAGTGAATTCTCTTTGCTGGGCTGCAGCAGGGGTCATTTTTTTTTCTTTCTGAAACTCACTTTTTAGAAGGAAGAGATGGTTCCTGGCGATGTTCCCAAGGGTACTTGTCATTTGTTAAGTGTTTATGGTCTCAAAATAAACATGTTTGCGATAAGTCATTAGCTAGACACAGAAATGCATGGATGTGTGCGTGTGTGTGTGTGTGAGTGTGTGTATGTGTGTGTGAGTGTGTGTATGTGTGTGAGTGTGTGTATGTGTGTGAGTGTGTATGTGTGTGAGTGTGTGTATGTGTGTGTGAGTGAGTGTGTGTATGTGTGTGAGTGTGTATGTATGTGAGTGTGTGTATGTGTGTGAGTGAGTGTGTGTACGTGTGTGTGAGTTAGTGAGTGTGTGTGTATGTGTGTGTGAGTGTGTGTGCCGTTTTCACACAGAAAGAGACCTTTCCTACTTTAGAGTAGGAAACAACACTGAGTTAAATCCAAACAGCAGCGTTCACATGCGCAAAGGCTGTTCCGTGAAATGAATTTAGCCTCCTACTGTAACCACCAGCCTGAGGTCAAGAAACAGAACATCTGTCTCCTGGTTCCCAGACAGAGCTGACGACAAGGGACATCTGTCCCCTGGTTCCCAGACAGAGCCAACGACATGATAGCATTTGGGCAAGAAGTAGTCATTTTCCTCTGCAACCGCAAACACCCTCCTCCCAGGAGCCAGAGCGAGTTCCAGAACACACAGGAAGAAACAGAGCCCCACAGACATGGCTTGTGACTCAGCAAATTCTGCGGTCGGTTCCTGTCCTACGTTCTGTGGGCTGCTGTGTTCATCTATCCCCAACCTCCAAGGAGGAGAATCACAGGAGGGTTGTGTTACATGGTGTTAGATTACCAATGAGACAGAGAAGGGGGGTAAAGAGAGGGGAACCTTTTATGTTTTTATTTGTGTGTGTGTGTGTGTGTGTGTGTGTGTGTGTAAGAGAGAACATTATGCACATGTGTGTGAACATGTGTATGTTCCAGCATGTGTGCACATGTACAAGCTTGTGTGTGCACATGTGTGTGTACATGCATGCAGAACCAGAGGACAACATTGAGTATCTTCCTCTCACATTCTTTAAGTCATTTTTGAGTCAGAGTCTCTCAGTGAACCTGTAGCTCACCCTGTCGGGGAGGGGGTCTGGTCAGGGAGCTCCCAGGATCTTGCTGTCTCCAATTCCTAACGCTGGTGTTAGAAACATAAACAGCCAGCCGCACCTCTGACTTACTTCACATCTCTGGTGTCTATAATTGCCGTGAAATAAACAATCTGCAACCATAACAGGTCTACAAATGTGCTCCTACGTTCTGCATGCCTGTCAGAATGCTAACAGTCAACACAGGTCCACTCTGCTCCCTGCTTTGAGTCATTTCACTCGACACTATATAAACTGTCAACATTCCACTGAACTCATATCGAAGGCAGACACTGAGCATTCAGGGTGCTAAAAATAGCCACGTATGGTGGCACAGGCTTATAATTACGACATTCCACAGCCCAAGGCAGAAGGATTTCTGTTAGTTTGGGGCTGACATGGGCTACTGAGAGGAACCCTGTCTTCAAAACAAAACAAAACAGAACAAAAACAAACAAAAAAACCTCAATCCAGGTATGCTACAATCCCCTATATTCCTGACATACAGAATCTAAATTTCAAACTCAGCCCTGGAGATATAACGAGTTCAAGGTTATCCTGGGCTATACACACAAGTCCTTGACTCAATAAAATAACAGACTGTCTGTGATTTACATGGAGTGGTCAGCAGGTATCAATAACCATGGATCTACTGGCAAACTCAGGGCACACCGGATTGTATTTAATAGTGTCGTGTATTTTGTGTGGGTGTGTGTGGGTTCACTCACGCCAGGCCATACATGTGGAGGTCTGAGGACAACTTTTGGGGATCAGTTTGTTCTTTCCACCTTGTGGGTAGCGGATATTAAACTCAGGCTGTCGGGCATGGAGGCAAACACCCTCACCCCCTGGTCTTCCTTGCAGCCCTAGATTGTCATTAATCGAATAGAAATGCAGAGAAAACCTGTAGAGCTTGTGAGATGGTATCAACGGGTGCAGAAAGGAGAACGGTTCTCTGAGGAGAATGGTAGAGAGAGAAAGAGAGAGAGAGAGAGATGGAGAGAGAGAGAGAGAGAGAGAGAGAGAGAGAAGAGAAGAGACAGAGACACACAGAGAGAGACAGAGACGGAGAGATAGAAACAGAGACAGAGAGAATCGAGGGAAGGGGAGGTCTGGGCTGTTGGTGGAGCCCAGACAACAGCACCACAAAGTAAACAGAAGACAATGGGCGTTTCAGCCACGCCTGGTGGAACATGCCTGTTACCACAGCCACTCAGAAGGTTCACACAGATGACAAGTTCCAGGTCAGCCTTGGGTGCACACTGAGTTAAAGCTAGCCCAGGCAACTTTAAGAGCCTCAAAATAAAAAATAAAAAGGAGGCTACAGGTGTAGTCCAAGAGAAAGCCTGCCTAGCATAGGGAAGACCAAGTTCACATCACAGTTCTGAACAAAAAGGAGGGGTACACTAATTCTTCTCCCTATAGACAATAGACAGTTTACTATAGCATGGCCCAGAGCGAATGATCACTGAAGTAACCAAGACTCCTCACCGAAGAATGTTATGACACTAGGAGAGGGCAAAGGGAAGAAGAAAAACAGATCACGTTTTTAGGAAAAAAAAAAAAATGTCTGTGCGTGTCTATGCATTATAGGTGCAGTACCCCTGGAGTCCAGTAGGGGGGCACAGGATTCCCCTGAAACTAGAGTCACAGACAGTTTGTGAGCCACAGTGTGGTTGCTCAGAATGGAACCCAGGTCCTCTGCAAGAGCAGCCAGCGCTTTTACACGATGAGCCATCTGTAGGACAGCTCAGTGTGAAATCAGTCTCAAGCTTCTCAAGCCGAACAGCAGAAATGAGAATAAAAACCAACCCTGATGCAGTCTCCACAGCAGCCGCTAGACCCCGCCCCCGAGCTGCGCTTGCTGTCTCCGCCCCTGCGCCCTGTGAAGTCACCGGAAGAGCGATTACCTCCATCTTTGTTTATCCAGTAGAGGAAGAGATTCATCGTGCCCACTTCAGTTATCCGGTTTTCCTTGCCGTACAGCCACAGGACCTGGTGACAGCCGTTCTCTGCCGCCTCACACTGCGCCAGAAGGGAAGATCCATAGTTGCTAGTGGGGAAAAGAAAACCTGTCGTTATGAACATGCACTGTGGACACACACACACACACACACACACACACACACACAGTCACTGGGACAGTGGGCACATGTCTACCTGAGTCTTTCTATTCTCTGCCAACCTCAAAGATTACTATGATCCATTTATAATTTTGGAAAATTAGTGGTCTTAAAACTTGGTTAAGGAATACTTGACATTGTCTCGGCTGGGAAAACTGTAGGCCATCCTCTGAGTTGAGGATCCAACAAACTGACTGATTTCCTCTGAACGCTTCCCTTAAAATTCTCCCCTGGGCCAGACAAAGGCTTGGGCAGTAAGGAGCTTGCCGCCAATCTTAGTGACCTGGGTTTGATCCCAGGAACCATGTGGTGAGGGAAAGAACTGAGTCCCGTGAGTTTTCTCTCTCTCTCTCTCTCTCTCTCTCTCTCTCTCTCTCTCTCTCTCTCTCTCTCTCTCTCGATGTTTAGTGGCTTCAAATGGGAGCCCAAAGTGACCTGGTTTTCCAATTCCCTGATGCACAGAGATCATGCCCACATAGTGCGCGCGCGCACGCGCGCGCACGTGTGTGTGTGTGTGTGTGTGTGTGTGTGTGTATGGTGGTGGTGGTGGTGTGTATGTGTGTAGGGTAGTGGTGGTGGTGGTGGTGGTGGTGTGTGTGTGTGTGTGTGTGTGTGTGTGGTGGTGGTGGTGGTGATGGTGGCGGGGTGTGTGTGTATGTGTATGGTGGTGGTAGTAGTGGTGGTGGTGTGTGTGTGTATGGTGGTGGTGTGTGTGTGTGGTGGTGGTGGTGGTGGTGTGTATGTGTGTAGGGTAGTGGTGGTGGTGGTGGTGTGTGTGTGTGTGTGTGTGTGTGTGTGGTGGTGGTGGTGATGGTGGCGGGGTGTGTGTGTATGTGTATGGTGGTGGTAGTAGTGGTGGTGGTGTGTGTGTGTATGGTGGTGGTGTGTGTGTGTGTGGTGGTGGTGGTGGTGGTGTGTATGTGTGTAGGGTAGTGGTGGTGGTGGTGGTGTGTGTGTGTGTGTGTGTGTGTGTGGTGGTGGTGGTGATGGTGGCGGGGTGTGTGTGTATGTGTATGGTGGTGGTAGTAGTGGTGGTGGTGTGTGTGTGTATGGTGGTGGTGTGTGTGTGTGTGGTGGTGGTGGTGGTGGTGTGTATGTGTGTAGGGTAGTGGTGGTGGTGGTGGTGGTGTGTGTGTGTGTGTGTGTGTGTGTGTGTGGTGGTGATGGTGGCGGGGTGTGTGTGTATGTGTATGGTGGTGGTAGTAGTGGTGGTGGTGTGTGTGTGTATGGTGGTGGTGTGTGTGTGGTGGTGGTGGTGGTGGTGTGTATGTGTGTAGGGTAGTGGTGGTGGTGGTGTGTGTGTGTGTGTGTGTGTATGGTGGTGGTGGTGGTGTGTGTGTGTGTGTATGTGTATGTATGGTGGTGGTGTGTGTGTGTGTGGTGGTGGTGGTGGTGGTGTGTATGTGTGTAGGGTAGTGGTGGTGGTGGTGGTGTGTGTGTGTGTGTGTGTGTGTGTGGTGGTGGTGGTGGTGATGGTGGCGGGGTGTGTGTGTATGTGTATGGTGGTGGTAGTAGTGGTGGTGGTGTGTGTGTGTATGGTGGTGGTGTGTGTGTGTGTGGTGGTGGTGGTGGTGGTGTGTATGTGTGTAGGGTAGTGGTGGTGGTGGTGGTGTGTGTGTGTGTGTGTGTGTGGTGGTGGTGGTGATGGTGGCGGGGTGTGTGTGTATGTGTATGGTGGTGGTAGTAGTGGTGGTGGTGTGTGTGTGTATGGTGGTGGTGTGTGTGTGTGGTGGTGGTGGTGGTGGTGGTGTGTATGTGTGTAGGGTAGTGGTGGTGGTGGTGGTGTGTGTGTGTGTGTGTGTGTGTGTGTGTGGTGGTGATGGTGGTGGGGTGTGTGTGTATGTGTATGGTGGTGGTAGTAGTGGTGGTGGTGTGTGTGTGTATGGTGGTGGTGTGTGTGTGGTGGTGGTGGTGGTGGTGGTGTGTATGTGTGTAGGGTAGTGGTGGTGGTGGTGTGTGTGTGTGTGTGTGTGTGTGTATGGTGGTGGTGGTGGTGTGTGTGTGTGTGTATGTGTATGTATGGTGGTGGTGTGTGTGTGTGTGGTGGTGGTGGTGGTGGTGTGTATGTGTGTAGGGTAGTGGTGGTGGTGGTGGTGTGTGTGTGTGTGTGTGTGTGTGTGGTGGTGGTGGTGATGGTGGCGGGGTGTGTGTGTATGTGTATGGTGGTGGTGGTGTGTGTGTGTATGGTGGTGGTGTGTGTGTGTGTGGTGGTGGTGGTGGTGTGTATGTGTGTAGGGTAGTGGTGGTGGTGGTGGTGGTGTGTGTGTGTGTGTGTGTGTGTGTGGTGGTGATGGTGGCGGGGTGTGTGTGTATGTGTATGGTGGTGGTAGTAGTGGTGGTGGTGTGTGTGTGTATGGTGGTGGTGTGTGTGTGGTGGTGGTGGTGGTGGTGGTGTGTATGTGTGTAGGGTAGTGGTGGTGGTGGTGTGTGTGTGTGTGTGTGTGTATGGTGGTGGTGGTGGTGTGTGTGTGTGTGTATGTGTATGTATGGTGGTGGTGTGTGTGTGTGTATGGTGGTGGTAGTGGTGTGTGTGTGTGTATGTATGTGTGTGTGTATGTATGGTGGTGGTGGTGTGTATGTGTGTGTGTGTGTGTGTGTATGGTGGTGGTGTGTGTGTGTGTGTGTGTGTGTCTGTATGGTGGTGGTAGTGGTGGTGGTGTGTGTGTGTGTGGTGGTGGTGGTGTGTATGGTAGTGGTGGTGGTGGTGGTGTGTGTGTGTGTATGTGTATGTATGGTGGTGGTGTGTATGGTAGTGGTGGTGGTGGTGGTGGTGTGTGTGTGTGTGTGTGTATGGTGGTGGTGGTGTGTGTGTATGTGTGTGTGTGGTGGTGGTGTGTGTGTGTGTGTGGTGGTGGTGGTGTGTATGGTAGTGGTGGTGGTGGTGGTGTGTGTGTGTGTGTATGTGTATGTATGGTGGTGGTGGTGTGTATGGTAGTGGTGGTGGTGGTGGTGTGTGTGTGTGTGTATGTGTATGTATGGTGGTGGTGGTGTGTATGGTAGTGGTGGTGGTGGTGGTGTGTGTGTGTGTGTGTGTATGGTGGTGGTGGTGGTGATGCTGTGTGTGTGTGTGTGTGTGTGTGTATGGTGGTGGTAATGGTGGTGGTGTGTGTGTGTATGGTGGTGGTGGTGGTGGTGTGTATGTGTGTATGATAGTGGTGGTGGTGGTGTGTGTGTGTGGTGGTGGTGGTGTGTATGGTAGTGGTGGTGGTGGTGGTGGTGTGTGTGTGTGTGTGTGTGTATGTGTGTGTGTATGTATGGTGGTGGTGGTCTTGGTGTGTGTGTGTATGTGTGTGTGTGTGTATGGTGGTGGTAGTGGTGGTGGTGTGTGTGTATGTATGGTGGTGGTGGTGTGTGTGTGTATGTGTGTGTGTGTATGATGGTGGTGGTGGTGGTGTGTGTGTGTGTGTATGTGTATGTATGGTGGTGGTGGTGGTGTGTGTGTGTGTGTGTATGTGTATGTATGGTGGTGGTGGTGTGTATGGTAGTGGTGGTGGTGGTGGTGGTGTGTGTGTGTGTGTGTGTATGGTGGTGGTGGTGGTGATGCTGTGTGTGTGTGTGTATGGTGGTGGTAGTGGTGGTGGTGTGTGTGTATGGTGGTGGTGGTGGTGTGTGTGTGTGTGTATGGTGGTGGTGGTGGTGGTGGTGGTGGTGATGGTGGTGGGGTGTGTGTGTGTATGTGTATGTATGGTGGTGGTGGTGTGTGTGTGTGTGTGCGTGCGTGTGTGTGTATGGTGGTGGTGGTGATGCTCTGTGTGTGTGTGTGTGTGTGTATGGTGGTGGTAGTGGTGGTGGTGTGTGTGTGTATGGTAGTGGTGGTGGTGGTGGTGGTGTGTATGTGTGTATGGTAGTGGTGGTGTGTGTGTGTGTATGTGTGTATGGTGGTGGTGGTGGTGTGTGTGTGTGTATGTGTGTGTGTATGTATGGTGGTGGTGGTCTTGGTGTGTGTGTGTGTGTATGTGTGTGTGTGTGTATGGTGGTGGTAGTGGTGGTGTGTGTGTATGTATGGTGGTGGTGGTGTGTGTGTGTATGTGTGTGTGTATGGTGGTGGTAGTGGTGGTGGTGGTGGTGGTGTGTGTGTATGTATGGTGGTGGTGGTGTGTGTGTGTATGTGTGTGTGTGTGTATGGTGGTGGTGGTGGTGGTGTGTGTGTGTATGTGTGTGTGTATGGTGGTGTGTGTGTGTGTATGTATGGTGGTGGTGGTGGTGGTGGTGGTGTGTGTGTGTATGTGTGTGTGTGTGTGTGTATGTATGGTGGTGGTGGTGGGGTGTGTGTGTGTGTGTGTGTGTGTGTGTGTGTGTTTATGCACAAGTGCCTATAAGGGCCAGAAAGAAAGCATCAGATCCCAGGGAGCTAGAGTTAAAGGTTGTTGCCAGCCTGCTGACACTGGTGCAAAAAACTCAACTCCGGTTTTCTGGAAGAGCAGCAAGTTCTCTTAACTGCTAAGCCCGGGGGCTGGAATTCGGAAGCTGATACTGCTTAGGTGAGATGTAACAGTGTTGCATAACACAAAGACAGAAGGAACAGACCCGAGGCACCCAAGCTACAGTTTCCTAGAGAAGCCTATCTTCAGAAATGCTCTGAGGGGGCTGGAGAGCACACCGGGCTTGTGGGACTCCTTTCACATCTGGCTTCGGTGGCTCATATCAGAGGACTATCGCTGGGCTATGACTTTCCTAATCCTCTCAGAACATCACTGAAAGTCACTTTCCAGGAACACCTCTGTATGTCACCAGTTGATTCAGACATGGGACGAGCCCGGGGAACTTGGCTCCTTCTGTTGTATCCACTGAGGGACATTCTGAATTCAGAGCCAAGTCAACCCTGAAACTGGCCAACACATCTCAGATGCTCGTTTGTTTCCTGCCAGCTACAGACAGCCGGTGAAACAGAAAACAGACGGCCAAGCAAAGCCGAAGCAGGGATTCCCTCTGCCCCTTCACGCCAGGCATGCCGGCCATCGGCCGCTCAGCAGATGGTGAAACAGGCACCTTCCCAGACAGGGTTCCCTGGAGCCGAGTGAAAGCCTGTAGCTGGGAAGGATGCAGGTTCAAAGCACTGCTCTGCGCCCATCCCACGCCGCTGCCTGGGAGGGCAGGCCACAAGCAACACCTCCCACAGCTAACACCTTTACAAAGTTAAATCTTAAACCACAGGCAGCTACCAAGCACACCGCCACTGACAGCGCACAACAGCCACTCTACAGCCAGGAGAGACGCACCAACGTGTGGACACACGGACCGACTTACCAGCCCATCTTGAAGTCTCCAGTCCCACCTTTCCAGGATCTGACGAACTTTGGGTTGGCCCACAGGGACACCGGAGAAAAGGTCCCATTAGAAAAATAAGATCCCACGGGGCTCAAAATCACAAAGAGCAGAGCTTTAGAAGGCTTCTTGACTCCAAGCGATGGCTGTGAGGAGGAGGAAAAAAAAAACAAACCATACCTCTGTAATTCCATGAGACATCCTTCTTAGGGTCTAAAACAGACCTGTGCCCACATCCCGGAAGGTCGCCCAAACAAAGTTTAGTGACACAAAGCTTTTTAAAGAATATACTGAAAATGGGTATTTAAGTTTGGGTGTGGGAGATGGGCAGGATGAGATGGGACGGAGATGGCCCAGTGATGAACGCTTGTTTGTGACCTAGCATGAAGAGTTGACTAACTGAGTCTGATCCCTGAGTGTCACGGGATAGAAAGAGAACCAACCTCTACGAGCTGCCCTCTGACCTCCACAGGCATGCTATGGTGCGCACGCGGTCCCCCACCGACACCTTGCACACACAGCGTAAATAAATGATTGTAATTTAAAACAACTTTAGGTTTCCGTTCGGTTCGGTTCGCTTTCGGAGTGGTGATTTTAGAGGAAGAAACACAGCTGTCAGTTAAGTTGCTGATATTGCTTACCGGATGAAAGAGGAACCTTTCTCTAACCCCCAGAACATAACCCCCATCTAGACTTTTCAAAACCCGCTGGGCGCTCCGGAAAGTGTGAGGGCTGTGAGTGAGCGAAGGGCAGGCATGGGGAAGCAGGCTGTGATGGCGCCTGTAGTAATGGTCAGCAGGAGGCAGAGACAGCAGGCAGCACAAGTCCCATCTGAAGGGGACGAGAGAACTTAGACCTCACATCATGAACAGGGAGCTGGAACGATGGTTCAGTTACTAGCACTGGCTGCTCTTGTAGGGGACCGAGGTTCGGTTCCCAACACCCACAATGGTGTCACAGCTGTCCATAACTCCACAGCCAGGAGGTCCAGTACCCTCTCATGGCCTCTACACTGTACACACACACACACACACACACACACACACACACACACAGCACACATCCAGGTAGGCAAAATGCCCATGCATATAAAAATAAGAATAAATAAATCTTCAGCAAATGAAATTGAGACCGAGGACAGCCTTTTCCACGTACGGGAAGACTATAATCAGGAAGTCAGGGCAGTGAATCCTCAGAGACCCAAAGTCCCGGAGGCTGTGAGTCATAAAGACAGAAAGGTCAGCTCCAGTCGGCTATGCAATGCGAGATGGCAGGTCAGAGCAGCAAACCAGGATCCCCCAGGATGGATGGTGACCACTGCAGTGTGCTGTGCCTGTCTCACAGAGTGACAACCAAGGGGGACTTGACTCTAGCTGGCTGCCTACCTTATGCTCTTTGCCTGGCAAGCTAATGCTGGGCTGCCTTTTACTCGAGTCTCTACCATGCCTGTCTCTAGCACACACTGGCTGCCTCAGGGCCCCTCCCTAAGAACCAGGAGTTAAATATCTGTAAGCCTCAGGATGCATCTGTGGGCTGGCGAGGGGATTGTCTGCCATGTATGCTTGACCGCCTGAGTCCAGTCCCCAGAACACATTAAGGAGCCAGATGTGGCAGGAGGCACGTGTGATCCAGCACTCCTACAGTGAGGTGGGAAGAAGACAGAACTATCAGCCAGAAGCTTGTGGGCAAGCTATCCAGGAGCTCATAGCATGGCAGATAAATCCTGCCTCGTCCAAGTGAAATGAGAGAACAACTTCTGAAAGCTGTCCTCCGATCCACACACTGTACTGCTGTGCCATGACACATGTGCGTGCGGCACGCACACACACACACACACACACACACAAACGCATGCTCCCAAACATACACTCATATACACACTCACCCACATACAAACACACACAATACACACAAACACACATGCTTGCAAACACACATACACACACAAACACACATACTCACAAACACACTCTCACACACTTACATACATATACACATTCACACTCACACACACAGTCACAGATACATACATTCACACACACACATCTGCACTCACACACATATGCACTCACACATTCACAGACATACACATACAACACACACACACACACACACACACACACACACTTACTCACAAATACTCGGGAGAACCAACCAGGGCTCTGAGCCCCTAGAATAAACTGATGGTGAATTACATGACTGAGTCAGAGTGACCAGTCAGAGAGCAGTGGGGCTGGTTTGAATGGTTGGTTGGTTGGTTGGTTGGTTGGTTGGTTGGTTGGTTGGTTGGTTAGTTGGTTAGTTGATTAGTTAGTTGTTTGGTGGGTTAGTTTTTGTTCTGAGACTGTCTCTTTCCATAGCCCTGGCTGTCCTGGAACTCACTCCATAGTCCGGGGTGGCCTCAAGCACATAGATCCACCTGCCTCTGCCTCTCCAGTGCTGGTATTAAAGGTGTTTGTTCTTTAATAGAAACTTTACTGGAAAAATGACAATCTTCTCCCCTGCAGGGTAAAGAACCCTGTCCTCTCATCTGGGAGGCAGACTGTGCAGAGCCACACCTGGTCTGTCCCAGATCTGAGGGAACCATCTTATCTCTGAGAGCTTATTCAGTGATGAGCCAAGAGGATGGTTAGACTGTGGGCGAGGAGTCAGATGGGAGGTAACTGAAGGAATTGCTGGTTCAGTGCCTTCTGTGTCTCTGGTGCTGGGAACACCTCTTTGTGGTTAAATGGCCTTGAAGCTGCAGTTGGGATATTTTTACTGTGTCAGAAGCAAAGGCAGTGGGGGGAACGGGGATTGGGGGTGGCAGGAGGACACTTCCCTAGTTGCCACACACAAACACCGGTGAGGGCGCCGAGGGCGTGAGAGCTGGAAGGCCCCGGATCCCATCAAACACTCTCTCTCCCCTTTTGGGCTTTTCTAGAAGCTAGAAGGAAGACATATCCTAAAAAGGGAGACCCAGTCCACAATAGCCCAGGGGGAAAGGAGTCACCTCACCCAGTAAATACACCATCTGCCTCATAAATGCCATAAAAACATCTTTTAAAGATCCCAGCACAACTGGTCGGGAAAAGGAAAGGCGTTAATGGGAGGGGGTTGGGCCAAATACATTAAAAACGGTCCGAAATGTCATGAGACCCTTTAGGTGTGATTAACATGTACTACTGCAAAGTAAAGTTTCAAAATCCACAACCCAGAGCTCAGTGGGCTGCTCCCCCGTTATGGCCAGCCCGCTGCAGGCTCCCTTTGAAAGTCTGCTTCACTGGACAAACGTCTCTGAATTCTTTTCCTGTGAGACGAAGAACCAGGAGGAACTGTCACTAATAACAGCACCTTGTGTCTTGAGGGTCTCACCTGGCTTTCTGCCTTTTGTTTGAGGTTGAGGATGTAATTTCCCAGGCTTCCTGCGTAGCATACTTCCCCTGCCATTTTGGACTATCCCTCTGTAATCGTAAGCCCAAATAAACCCTTCCCTCTACAACACAACAACAGAAAAGTACCCAACTCAAATCATGAGTCGGGAGAGGCCACTCAACGTAAATTACTGATGTAATAGGTCAGATATGAAGACCACATCTACCTTCTAAATTCCTGAATGAATTGTCTGTCTGACCTACTAGCACCTTGTCATCTACCTCGTGATTGCTGAGCACCTCAGTGAGTGCCCACATAGGAAGTATTTTATAACTAAGAATTTATACAATACTAAAAAAAGTAGCTAAAAAGGAATATTTTCTTTCCTCTGTACTAAATTTAACCTCATTCTGACTGAGAAGGTAGATATCTGTGGCAGATCACACAAAGCCTTCAGGTTTTTAACAGTAGTCCAAAAGCAAAGACAGATCTCTCTCTCTAAATGTGCTTTCCCTGACCTTTGCATTTACTCCACTAGGTGGCAGCATCGAGCACTGTTGGAAAGAGGCAGAATTAGCCGCCGCCATTAAACCTCCCTCTAGAAAAAGCATCTTGATGAACCGTTTCATTCATATACATATCCTTAGCAACAGCTAAGTTATACATTGGCATTTTTTTAATGCTGGCCAAAGCTGTGTGTGGGAATGTTAACTTGGTATTTTTCTAAAATTTAATCCAGGTCCACTCACATCTGCAAACCTGAAGTTCCTCTGTGTCCATAGATGGCTTAAGCAGCTTCCGTGGCTTACACTCATTGTCTCTCCATGGAAAGAACTCATTGAGGGGGCTAGAGACGTGGCTCAGCTGCTCTTGCAGAGAACTCAGACTCAGTTCCCAGCCCCTGTCTGTAACTCCAATTCCAAGGATCCGATGCCCTCTTCTGGCTTCAAATGGGCACTGCACCCATGTGCACAGATAGAAATCTTCAAAGAACTCACTGGCCATGTCACTTCAATACTGAGTGTTGAGTCAAAATTCAGTCTAGGCCCCAAGAAAGAGTTGGGGACAGGCGTTTCGCACCCCCCACACACACACACAGACACACATTCAGGATCCCTCCCCTTGCTCCAGTCTCTTCTACTGAAAAAGCAATTTAGATCCTACGCTCATTAAGTGAGTTTTGTTATGTAATGTCAACCGAATGACAGACAAGGTTCTGGGATGATAACGTTGTGCTTCTTATTATGGAAAACAAAAGCCACGTAATTAGGGAATAAGGATGCCAGCAGCTGGGGGAGACTGCAAACGACCTGGGACAAGTCTGTTTGTCTCGGGAACATTTTAGCATGGTGGTTCACAAGGATCAGACCCATTGGTCCTCTGCATAGATAAATGGTGCTTGGGCGGGGCGAGAAACAAAGGCAACTTCACACTGAGCATTGCCACTTCTTTCTGGGTCACCCAGAAATCCCTGCACAGAAGGCGGGATGTCATGAGTTATCTGAAGGGTGACAGAAAGGGGTCAATGAGCTGAGAAATTCCATTAGTCTACAGTGTGGCCTCAGAGGCAGAGAGCACAGCAGTCGGTAGGGGGATGCAGGGGTGGGGGAGAGGAGAGGACAGTCCTGACCAAAGCCAACAAGAGCAAGTAAGGTGCCTGGGGCTGAAGGAAGACCAGCTCGCTTGCTTCCCCCGACTTCTTTTTTAAAAGGATTCAGAGTTAAATGAGAAAATAGAAGCATGTCTCAGGCCTGTCATCTCAGCATTTAGGAGGCTGAGGCAGGAGGATTGGGGGACAAGGCCAGTTTAGTTGCATAAGATTTGGGGGGCTGAATAAGTCTAGAAGAGGAGAAGGAGAAAGAGGAAGAAAAAGAAGAAGAGGAACAGAGGAGAAAGAGAAGGGGGAAGGGGAGAGGAAAGGATGAAGGAGGGAGAGAAGAGGAGGAAGGGGAAGGGAAGAAGAGAAGAAAGGGGAAGAAGAAGAAGAGAAAGAGGAGGAGGAGGAGGAGGAGCAGCAGCAGCAGCAACAACAACAACAGCATGAACAACTGAGGGCAGGAGAGATGCCTAAATGGACTGAGTGCCTGCAGTTCCTACAAGGACTCAAGACCAGTTCCCAGCACCCAAGTCAGACATGCCTTAGAGTAGCTGTAATTCCAGCTCCCAGGGATTCAAAGCCCTCTTCTGACATCCTCAGTCATAGGCAGGCATGGGCTGCGCACCCGTACATGCAGACAGAACACTCACATATGTGTAATAATAAGAGAAATAATCAACACGGTTCCCAAGGCCTTCCCTGGAGGCACTTGCTGCTGCTGCTGCTGCTGCTGCTGCTGCTGCTGCTGCTGCTGCTGCTGCTGCTGCCTGACTTCCAGCCCCTGCTGGGCATGGTGTACCATTTAATCCCTCCCCCTCTCCCCCTCTGCATCCTCTCCTGCCCTCCCCACCTCTACCAACAGGGCTATGTCCTCTACAATCCACACTGAAGCCCTGACTCCTTGCATTGATGACTTTTCTCACTGCTGTGGGGAAGGAATAGCGTAGGGCACTGGGGCGTCTGGTCTCTGTATCCACAGTCAGAGAGCGGGGAGAGAGCGGCAGGCGCTGGTGCTCAGCCCCGTTTCCCTTTAATTTAGTCAGGGACCCAAGCCAGTGAGTTGGTGCCACAACATTCAGGGTGGGTCTTCCCTCCCGGCTGCATCCAACACTGAGGCCGTCTTACAAGTCCTTTAGATGTCACTTCGGCCTCAGTTAGGTGCTGTGATATCTGCCATCCCAGTCTCCTGTTTGCCAAGGGTGGACTAATTAATAGTCATCTTAATTCTACTTATTTCTTCCTGTGTTGATAACCACTGTAACTCTGTAAAGCAGGACCATTTCTATCTATCACGCACGTTTTGTCTACATGTATGTAAGTGTACTGTGTGTGCCCCGAGTCCCTGCGAAGACCAGAGGAGGGCTTTAGATGCCCTGTAACTGGAAGTGACAGATGTTTGCGAGCCACCGTGTGAGTGCTAGAAACGAAACTCAGTCTCTGCGAGAGCAGCACGTGTTCTGAGCCGCTAGCCATCTTGCCAGCACCGTAATTCCTAATGTCTGTCAGGTATTTGTAGAAAAACAACCGAACCTTAGTAAGACATTCCTTATAGAAAATGGCTGTAGAGACAGTCAGAGAAGCAAGCACCTGTAACCTCAAACACTTGAGAGTCTGAGGCAGGAGAATCACTGTGTAGTCGAGTCCAGCCCGAGCTACAAAGTGAGTGACACAAGAGACCCTGCCCCACACAGATAACATCAAAGCCACTATGTCTGAAGGTCAGCTGCTGAGGGGTACATCAATGGCCACCCGCAGGCTTTGCTATTGGAGGAAGGCTCTGTCCCATGGGCTCAGGTGACAGAGTCCCTGGTTACTTCTCAGGGATACTGAAGGTCACTTCTGAGAATGGTGACTTCACACTCAGACTTACAAATGTCCCATAAAGTAAGCAGAGAAGGACAAAGAAGCCAGGCATCTTGGTGCCAGCATTAGGAGGCTTCACCTCTAGGCCAATGGCGCCTCAGAGATACCAGGTGTACTGGCTGGTTTTGTGTGTCAACTTGACACAGGCTGGAGTTATCACAGAGAAAGGAGCCTGCCTTGAGGAAATGCCTCCATTAGACCCAGCTGTAAGGCATTTTCTCAATAAGTGATCAAGTGGGGAGGACCCAACCTATTGTGGATGGTACTGTCCCTGGGCTGGTGGTCCTGGGTTCTATAAGAGAGCAAACTGAGCAAGCCAGGGGAAGCAAGCCAGTAAGAAACATCCCTCCATGGCTTCTGCATCAGCTCCTGCTTCCTGCCCTGTGTGAGTTCCTGTCCTGACTTCCTTTGTGGATGAACAGCAATGTGGAAGTGTGAGCTGATTAAACCCTTTCCTCCCCAGCTTGCTTTTTGGTCATGAAGTTTGCTCAGGAATAGAAACCCTGACAAGACAGTAGGATGTGCAAGATGCAGCTGTGGAACCAGGAAGATCTTCCCCTCCTCCTCCACCGCCTGCTGCTCCCCCTCCTCCCCTCCTCCCAGCAGTTGGGAACCAGCTGCCTCCTGCATTCCTGTCACTGAAGAGAGGTCCCATCCCCCACAGCTCAAGTCACCTGCACGGAAATGAAGCTGTCAGGTGACACAAATGACTATTACAGCCATTTCCCTTGAGGCTTCACCTCTAGCCTAACGGCACCACAGAGAGGCCAGGCCCAGCACCACAGGGTGTGTGAGGAAGCTCCCTTACTGGCAGGGGGTGTGGTCCTAGAGCTGAACGCTCAGCCTTAAAACTGAACACTGGAAAAGGCGGAGTGCGAGGTCGGGACCGAGAAACACCGCTCGGTGGGTCTAAAATCAGTCCTAAGCAGAAATGTGCACACGGTCACGTGCACAGGAACACAGGGAGAGGGTCAAGAGGAGGAGGAGGACAACAAGACATAGTCCCTCACAGCCAATGTCATTTGCTTGCTGCCACAGTCATCGGTCCTTCCAATGTGATGGGACTTGCCTGCTCGTTTCCATGGGCAGGGCAGGCTGGGTGGCTATGTGGCTTTTAAAACCTAAGGTGTTGTGATAGTTCGAAAATGCTTGGCCCAGGCAGGGGCACAATTAGGAGATATGATCTTGTTGGAGGAAGTGTGTCACTGTGGGGTGGGCTTGGAGACGCTCCTCCTAGCTGCCTGAGGATGCTCAGTCTGTCCCTGGCTTCCTTCGGATGAAGATGTAGAACTCTCAGCTCCTCCTGCACCATGCCTGCCGGGATGCTGCCATGCTCCCGCCTTGATGATAATGGACTGAACCTCTGACCGTGTAAGCCAGCCCCAATTAAATGTTGTCCTTATAAAGCTTGCATTGGTCATGGCGTCTGCTCACAGCAGTGAAACCCCGACTAAGACAGGCGTGTCCTGCCAGGCCTGTTACAGACGAGGTTGCTGGGGCCTGCTCTGAGCTGCAGGGCAGCACAGCAAGAGACAGCTCATAGGACTAGGAATCTCCTCAAGGCTCTGACCATACGATTCCAGCAGCTGGCTGGGAAGAGGAAAACGCAAACAAAAAAGCCAGGGGAGGCAGAGGCAGGAGATTACCCGTAAGTTTGAAGTCGACAATCAGGGAGAGAAGCTGAGACCCTGGCCCTCAAGAACAAGCACCCTGGTCCAAGCCACCAATCCCAGAAGTGGGGAAGCTGACCCAATAGGATTGGCGTAAAACTGAGGCCAACCTGGGCTATTACAGGGTAAACTCTAGGCTAGCAGGGCTAGGCTAATGAGAACTTGTCTCCTCCAGACAACTATAACAAGTAAGGTGTTGTGTTTCCCTCCGAGACTGAATGAAACATTCCATCCATCCAGAAGCTCTTCAAGCGGTAAAGGTGAACAATTCAGAGCAGTTCCAGGGAGTGAGTCCCCGATTCACTACCAACATCCCTGGCTAGAATAAGAAACAAAAGCTGAGCGTCTGTCTCAGAAAGGCTAAGCTGCAGAGAAGACCTGAGGCTAGGCCAGCTGAGGAGGAAGGAGAAACCAGCCAAGCGGCCTGGAGAGATTTAGATCAACAGAGAAGCAACTGGAAAGGACACTCCCACCTGTTGCTGCCTGCAGGCTGTGGCGCGGTCAGTCCCCAGCTTTGGGAGCTGTCACCTGTGCTTTGGTGATGCAGCTGTCTTTGAGCCATTTCTGCTCAGGTAAGTGACCCCTCACCCATATCCCTGTAAGGAACGGTCATGAAGCTCATCGGCTCACCAAGCTGGACTTAGGTGGTATGGGCTTCAGTCTGTTATGGGCTCCCTATCTGGGGCATGTTGTGGCTCCCAGGGAAAAAGGTTTGTCAGCCAAACGACAAGTCCCATACTAACCTCTATAGTTTAGACATCTCCAAGGAGGCCAACTAGGCCAACTAACCAGGGCTGACTATGAGGGAGCAAGAAGATACCAGGTCAGGTGACCAAGGGCACAACACTGAGAGCAAAGACAAACAGACATTACCAATCAACACCTGATGTGCTGTGAGCAGGCACTGTAATCAATGTGGAATCATGTAATCAATACCTGGGAGTCAGAGAACATGGTGTCTCCATGGAGAAAGTGAGCTCTTCAACAAAGGCCTTGTTCACATGGGCGAGGTTTAAAGGAAATAAAGAAAACTTTAAAGCAAAGGAATGGCCAAGTGAAGAAGCCTTTAAACACATTTTTAAAAAATCAAAAAAAAAAAAAACCTTTATACTACAATTAAATCCTTGAGTCAGGCAGACTGCCTACACATGTAGCCCCCAATACTTGCAGGCTGAGCCAGAATTCAAGCCACAGGAGCCATATGTGGTGGAACACACTTTTAATCTCAGAGTTCAGGAGGCAGAGACAGGAGGACTTGGCGTTCAAGGCCAGCCTGGTCTATAGAGGAAGTGCCAGGGCTACACAGAGAAAGCCTGTCTCAGAAGGACCTGGGTTTGATCGCCAGCACCCACAGAGTGGTTCACAGCCATCATTCCTACAGTTCCATAGGATCCAACGCCTTCCTCTGACCGCCTCGGGCACCAAGCACACAAGCAGCATGTACAGATATGTAAGTGTAACACACGTACAATAAACGAATCTGAAAACAATCCGGCCCTGGCTTCTCAACAGATGCCAGTCACAGACAGAGAAGCCGTCTGCAATGGACTCACCATAGAGAGTAGTAGGTCTGGCAAGATAGCTCAGTGGGTAAAGGTGTTTGCCAACAAGCCTGGCCTATCCATCAGCCCTGAGTTTTATTGTTCGAACCTTTCCTACCAGCTCCTGAAGGCTTCCGGTGAAGTATATTTCCAGCAACTTCTCTTTGGGTGGGGACCCTCTCTTCCTATTTTTTTTTTAGATCAGGAATTGCTAAGAATTCAGGGTAATAAACATAAAACCAAACACTCTCCCCTGACGACAAAACTTCTGCAGTATGACCGCATCTACCTCCAAGGGTCTTCACGAGGGTGCCACATCCCTGCAAGCTCAGGACCAGCAATTAGATCAAAGAAGGTCTAACATTACTGGGACAGGTATGTATGGGTGTGTGTGAACTGGTGTGTGTGTGTGTGTGAGTGTGTGTGTGTGTGTGTGATATATGTGTGTGTGTGTACTGGTGTGTGTGTGTGTGTGTGTGTACTGGTGTGTGTGTGTGTACTGGTGTGTGTGTGTGTGTGTACTGGTGTGTGTGTGTGTGTGTGTGTGTGTGTGTGTGTGTGTGTGTGTGTTTCAAAAAAAATGGAAATGACTTTTGGAGCATTCAAGATGGCTCTGTAAGGATGAAAGAAACTTTCTTCAAATCCCAACCACCCAAGCTCCTTCCTTCCGCACAGCACACATAGTAGAAAAGCCAATACTCAAGATGTCCTCTGACCTCCACACACACGGTGGCACACACAAGCCCACTCATGTGCACACACCATCTCAGACACCCATTCATGCACAGACACACCCACTCATGTGCACACAGAAAATAAATAATTTTAAAAGGCTTTTTAAATGATAAAAAAAGCAACCTCCTCTAAATAGAATCAGGCCGTACCTCAATCCCGATGAATGTGGGGCGGATGTACAGACTGGCAGAGGTTGAGTAGGGGACCCACTCTCGGTCGAGCTGTATGAGCTGAAGAACGCATTGCAGAAGCTCCTCCTTGTCAAACTCCTGAAAAGACAGAATCCCTAATAAGTTCCAACAAAGGACACAGATGCAGAATCCCGGGCCAGAGAGCTGACACAAGCTCAATTTTCAAAGCTGGTCCCATGCTGCAGTCCTGATTGGGTCCTCGAACAGCGAAAACATCGTGAGAAGTATCTGTAATAAATGCTTTTTTTAAAATAATCTGTGAATCCCTCCAGAAACCCATGAATTATTCATAAGGGAAAACCTGAGAAGTTAGAGTCTCTGAGGCTTCAGGGTGGCTCGGTGTGTAAAGGCACCAAGCCATGGAGCCCAACGACCACATGGTGGAGAGAAAGCCAAGTGGCTTCTGAACTCTACACTCATCTTCCTGCCCCAAACAGAGAAACAAGTAAATAAATGAGATTTTTGAAAAAGAAATTAGATCCCTATTGACCATACTCCCACATCAGTTATAATTAGATTTTTACACTCAAATGTAACAAGTTATGGTCTTTACTTTAAGGTGGACATCTGTGTCCCTTCTATCAATTATAGTTGGATTTTATACTCAAATCTAACAAAATATTATGACTTCTACTTAAAGTTTGGTATCTGTGACCTCTTCTGTTCTCGACTGTAACTCAATATCAGGATCAAGTGTAACAGGATCAACTAGATAACAGGATCAAGTAGAAGTATCGTGACTTCTACTTTAAAAAGGAGAAAGCTACAGCTTTAAGGTTTAAAACAACCCAGCAAACATAAAACACAAACCACAAGGGAAAACAGAGGTAACACTTGCCTGTTTGAAACTTAAATTCTGACCTCTCAGAACAGGAAGCTGTTGGTGAGATACCATTGAGGAATTACACCAGGGCATGTTCTGAACTGAACACTGGTCACAAAGACAAGGGGACAGCTCATTCCTCAGGGGATGTCAGCTTGTCCCAAAGGTGACAAACACGCTTTGTAAACTAGTCAATCAGTTTCCACTCATTCACAAGCCAGAGAGGGACACCTTTAGAGACTCGATGACTTATGCAAGGTGGAACAGTGACACACACTAGCATGATCATGGTGCACAAGCATGATCACAGAGCACTAACATGATCACAGGTCACTAGCATGATCACGGTGCACTGGCATGATCACAGAGCACTAACATGATCACAGAGCACTAGCATGATCACGGTGCACTGGCATGATCACAGAGCACGAGCATGATCACAGTGCACTAGCATGATCATGGTGCACAAGCATGATCACAGTGCACTAACATGACTACAGAGCACTAGCATGATCATGATGCACTAACATGATCACAGTGCACTAACGTGACCACAAGCACTAGCATGATCATAGTGTACGAGCATGATCGTCACAGTACATGAGCATGATTATCACAGTGCACTAGCATGATCACGGTGCTCTAGCACCGTCACAGTGCACTAGCATCAATACAGGGCACTTGCATGATCACAGGCACTAGCATGATCACAGGACACTAGTATAATCACAGTATATTAGCATGTTCTCAGCGCTCTAGCATGATCATGGTGCACTAACATGATCTCAGTGCTTTAGCATGATCATCGTAAATGGGCATGATCACAGTGTAGGGATGTCAGATACTGGGATGTCAGATACTCTGTTTGTTTGCTTGCTTGCTTGCTTGCTTGCTTTGGATGTGAGAGCAGAATGTCTATGAAACAGAAGGGAACACCCATGTGCATACCGGCAGAGTGGTCCTCACGGCAGATCGGCACATTCTTTTCATGTTGAGGTCCGGCCGGAACAATCGGATCTTGTTATCAACTCCCCGAAAAGCCTTCAAGCCTTCAAACAACTGAGGAAAAGAGAAAGGTCTCAGAAGGTGACTAAGACGATCTTAGTGGTTAAGTTGCTGCCCTTGGCCTCAACTGGAATGAAGAGGGGAGGTGGGGCGGGGAGCGATATGGGAACAGAAAAAGGGGTAAAAGGGTCCTTTCAGTACTCAGCCCGATGGGCAACCAGGAAAGGACAATCTAAAGTATTGTGGTACCGCCTCCACCACGCCATGGACAATTAAGGAAGAGAGGAGAGCAGGGAAGGAGGGAGGGAGGGAGGGAGGGAGGGAGGGAGGGAGGGAGGGAGGGAGGGAGTGGGGAGGGATGGAGGGAGGAGGAGGAAGGGAGAGAGGGCTGGCTAACTGCTAGCCTAGGTTTTTGGAAATAGTCCTTTCTTGAGGTTTGGCTCACCAAGACTACACTGACCATGATACCAACTGATGGGAACTTAAACCACACGTGACAATATGTCCTCCCAACAGTGCCTAGTTTCACAGAGGATTGGACAGCTGACGGTGTATTCCTGTAACGGGGTGACCACAGCTGGGGGTGTGCTCCCATTACACAGTGATCACTACCTCCCACTGCCCCCCAGGATCTCCCTGGAAGTCCCATGTCACCAGAGGAAAATGCAAAGTCAAGGACTTGTTCAGGTTTACCTGACACATTAAGACTTCTCATGGAGAGATGGCTAAATGGTTAAGAGTACGGCCTACTCTTCCAAAGGTCCTGAGCTCAATTCCTAGCAACCACATGGTGGCTTACAACCATTCGTAATGGGATTCAATACCCTCTTCTGGTGTGTCTGGACAGCTACAGTGTACTCATAGCATAAAAGAATATATGTATACACATACATATATTCTTATATACATAAGAAAGCCATATATATATATATATATATATATATATATATATATATATATATATATATATATATATGATGTCTTCATAGGCAATCTCACCCTTAGACTATCTTTATCTATCTATCGATCTGTAATGTTCAATGGTTTGGGAAGCCGGTGACTGACGGAGTTGGGATGGACCCTCCAAAGGTTGACATCAACAGCTAAGAGCTCAAGGAAGTCTAGCTGACAGAAAATTCTAGTTAACTTCTTTCTTTCCCTTCCATGAGTGTTTGCCCACGTGTATGTGTGTATGCAGTGGCCAGAAGAGGGTTCCTAATCCTCAGGAACGAAGTTACAGCTGGTTGTGAGCCATCATGAATTTGGGTCCTCTCCCAAGCAGGAGGCTTCTTGTCAACTCACCACCGTTTTATTGAATATCATTTATCCAATAAAGATCCTAATATTTTGTATGACAAAGAAACTACTTCACAGGTTACTTCAGTGTGCTGTGTGTGTACTGCAGCCTCAGGGGAAAGCACTTGCCTCTGTGAGGAATTTGTGAGCCAAACTAGTTACATTATTTTTCGTGGACACTGGTTTACTTGAAAGGTTGTCCTCTGACCTCCACAAGCACACCTTGGTGATCTCATGCCCTCCCCTCACCACACACACACACACACACACACACACATGATCACATAGATACACACAAACATGGGGACCTGAGTTTAATCCACATAAATGAAAGCCAGGCAGGTGGTAATACTTGTAATTCCAGAACAGACAGACAGATCCCCAGGGCTTGCTGGTCGACCAGCCTACGCAGTCCCTAACCAATGAGACCCTATCTTGGAGAGCAAGGTGGACAGTGCCTTAAAAGGCAAGGTCTGTCTGCCCATCTGTCTCTCTCAGTCACACACACACACACTCACACACACACACACACACACACACACACACAGGCACACACACTCTGAGGGGTTTGGGAAGGGCAGATTTCTGAGCTGAAGTTCTCTGAAAAGGGGACAACTAAGCTAGAGCTACCACAGAACTAACTCTCCATAATAGTGGACAGCAGGAATGTTGTGGATCCAGAACCCAAATCATCCTGAATTACCTTTAATCTCCATGACCATTAATTCCCCACCTGTGTTTCTAACCTCATAGTCTCCTGAATGCCGATCATCAACCAGAAACTGAAAGGACGTCATCAGACAGTAGGTGTTTCTACTTGGCTACCCTGCTACCCAATGATGTCCCCACCAGCACATTCCATAAACCTGCTGACTGGTGACCACTTCCATGGTGGGCTGTGTCATCCAGGCAACCTGATTCCACGTGCCCGTGGCTCAGCATAACATGCCTCTTACTCCCTCTGGACAAGAGCTGTGTGTCACACACCACACACCTGTCTCCATGAACAAGGAAGTTCCCGGGAGAGAAAGACTCACGTGGCAGCCTGGACAAGGACACATAATGGAAAACTACTGCCTCCAGCACTCACAGAGGGGCACTCACTGCCTTCAGACCCCAGTAAGGACACTCCGCAGCTATGAACTTCTCCCTGGGCAAGTAGGCAAAGAGCCAAGGGGCATGCATACACCTTTTCTAGATCAAATCCCAAATATGAACTTTCCCAACGTGCCCCGCCCAAGTAGTCCTGAGCCACTGTCCGCCTCAGTGGGCCCCTCACCCTCTCTCCAACCAAGGGCTAGCTAGGGGCTGCCTCACACTGTGTGGCTATTCACAGACAAGAGTGCAGGGCTGGAACCCAGAGCTTCATGTGTGACAGAAGAAGAGCATGCTATGGATTGAGCTGTGTCCCCACCCCCAATCCAGTTCTTTCCCCCTCCTAACTGAAAATAATTTTTTTCTCACATGTTATATGCTGATTGGTTTCTCTTCCCTCCTCCCAGGTCCCTCTGAAGGTCCCTCCCTTTCTGTCTCTCATTAGAAAATAAACAGGCGTCTAAGCAATATAGTAATAAAATATAACAAGATAAGACAAAAGCTAACACGTGGGACTTGGGCAAAATAGGCGGGGAAGAGCCCAAGAGAAGGCAATAGAATCAGATCCACTGGTTTGCACACTCAGGAATCCCATACAAACTAAACTGGAAGTCAGACTAGAGATGCAGAGGACCTGGGGCAGACCCTGTGCCTCTTCCACTCTTTCTGCCTCTTTTTCAGCAGGGGCAAAGTGGGGGGGAGGGTGATGGCTCCCTGAGCTCTCAGGGGAGAGATTTGATGGAAACATTCTATTCAAGGCGGAGTGTTCTATGTATGCTCTCTCACTTTTTACATTGTGTCGGGCTATAGGTCTCCACATCTGTTCACTCTGCTGCAGGAAGAAGCTTTTCTGCCAGTGGCTGATCTATGAGCACAGCAGAATACCCATTTCATTGCTACATTTCTTTTTAAATTTTAGGTTTGATTTAGATTTAGTATTTGACTTTAGGTCCCTGGGCTGTCTTTTCTCGGGCTCTAGGTTGCCTGAGCAGTGCCAGATCCAATCTGGTTCTTACTGGAGACATGTCTGGTAACTCGGTGTAGCTAATCAAGCCTTAGGAAGAAGCGCTGTGTTTTATTAGAGCACTAGTAATGTGGAGAAGGCTGTGGCTTTACGGCAGAATAACTGTAATTTGAGGCTATTTTTGGTTTTCGGGCTAGCAGTGGAACACAGTGCTTTATTCATACAAGGCAAGGGCTCAGCGCTGAGCTACAGCCCCGGACCCGACATTTTCTTTAAAAACGGTGATCCCAGCATTTGGAAGGCTAAGCCGGGAGGACTGCTATGATTTTGAAGCCAGGCTGTCACCAAAAATAATAATAACATGAAAAAAGTCTAACTGAAATTCCGGTTGATGAACTCCAAACCCCAAATTTTTAAAATTCTTCCTAATCACTCCCTATAAAGGCCAGCAGTTCTCAGACTGTGGTGCCCAGGCCGCTGGGTGACATAGCCTCAGAGATGAATGGAAATCAGAAACCGACGGTAATTCTGGCTGCTAGGTCTGAGAACCAGGGACCCTAGAGGCTCCGAGGTTACCTCAGCCTTCTCTGAAGGGGAATGGTCCGTCTACCTTCCATCTGACTCGAAGAGCCTGGTGTGAGTATGACCCAGCAGACCGTGCGGCTGGCAGTCATCTGGGAATATGAAACCAATCCTTAAGTTCAGACTGGTGCGTCAATGCATACCTGTAACCCCAGTATCTAGGAGGCGAAAGCAGTCGAATCGGGAGTTCAAGGCCAGCTATACCGTGGATTGGAAGCCAGCCTATCTTTAGAAAACAAAACCAAGGTACTAAGGAGCTGTTTGGTCATCTTCTAGAACAGGGGCTGCCACTGGGTCAGGAGTCTTGCAACATACACTGTGTTGGCAAAAGAGGGACTCCAAAGGCAGGGCTGGTCGCTCCCTGTCAGACCCGAATGTTTACCCAAACCTGGAGCAGGCTGGCACCCCCATCCTGTGACAGAGAGGGAAACATCAGCAAAAACACCGGGTCCTTGAATCTTCTCTGGGAGGCCAAACATTTCTGCAGATGTTACCGCTGTTTATCCCGTGTTTTAAAATGCCTGTGGTGGGAGTCTGAAGCCAGAAGCTGGTTCAAAGGCAGATCAGTCTGCTTCCAGGAGGTCTGTTTGCTCCCCAAGACGGTGTCTCCCATGCAAGGACCATCCGGGCCCAGCCCTGCTGATCTCCCCAGATCAGATTTGATCTGGTGCATTCTGACCATAGACACCCCCAAGTCCCTTCCTACTGGGTGTTTTGAGCACCCGTTTAATGACGTGACTTCGGCTTGCTCTCTCAAATGGGCTGTCTCTCCCCGTGAACTGGAGCACGTTTTGCTACTTCTCTGGTGAGTCTGTGTAGCCTCCACCCACTATTCATTCTTTTGCTTTGTGCTTGCTCAATACCTGTCACTCATTCAAGATAGCGAGCGAACGACCTGTCCTATGGACTGCACAGACACTTCACTGAAACAGTTGTCTGTCTGCTCGCTCCCTCAGCACCAGGGACGGATCTACAGCAGTGGCTCTCACAACCTTTGGGTCATGACCCCTTCAGTGTTCGAATGTCCCTTCCACAGGGGTCCCACATCAGATATTTATGTTACAATTCGTAACAATCACAAAATTACAGTTATGAAGTAGCAAGAAGATAATTTTATGGTTGGGGTGACCGCCACCTGAGGAACTGTACTAAAGGGTCTCAGCGTAAGGAACCACTGATGTACAGCCTCCAATGAACTACCTGATTTTATTCTTTCAAGAATACAGATCCTCTACAGGGAGGACAAGATGGCTCATCAGGCAAAAGTCCTTGCTGCTATGTCTGATAACCTGAGTTCAAGCCCAGAGACCCTTTTAGAAAAAGGACAGTCCCAAGTTGCCTTCTGATGCCTGTATACATGGCATGCATCCACCCGTACAGACACATACAATAAATAAATACAAAAAAAAATAAGTTACTCTCCCTACCTATCACAAATGAAAGTATTAAGTCATAAATGATTGTATTTCCCAAGTTCCATAGACCTCCACTCTTTTATTTTTTTTAAAGTTTTTTTTTAATGTTTAGATTTATTTATTTCATATGAATACTCTGTCACTCTCTTCAGACACACCAGAAGAGGGCATCGGATCCCATTACAGATGGCTGTGAGCCACCATGTGGTTGCTGGGAATTGAACTCGGGACCTCTGGAAGAGCAGTCAGTGCCCTTAACCACTGAACCATCTCTCTAGCCCCACTCTTTATTTCTTAAAGACATTATTTATGTGTATGTATGTGTGCATATGTGTGTTCATGTGCAAGTGATTGTCGAAAGACATGAAGAGGGTGTCCGATCTCCTCGGAGCTGGGGTCGTGAGGCGCCATGTGGGTGCTGAGAACTGAGCTATGGTTCTCTGCAAGAGCAGCAGGTGCTCTTAACCCCTGAGTGAACTCCTCAGCCCTGATTGTGAACTCACTCGCTCCTCACATCGGATCATTACATGACTGGATTCCAGGGTGTTCTGGTGGGAAATGCCAACTCTAAACACCATGAAATGAAAAGGACCTCTGTAGAGTACAAGATCTCTCAAAAGCACCATCTTGGGATCCAGTATTCAGAAATGAGTATTTGATCATCGCTATTAATAAGTTTCCTATGGTCATTTTCAGTCCCTTGGTAGATTAGAATTTATCTCTGTGACTTCAGTGTTCTAGGGAAAGCCATTCTGTATGGGGGGAAAAAACAGAATAAAATAAAATGTAGGGCCAAGGAGATGGGGCAGTATCCTGCATATCTGGTTAACTATGTATCTGCAGAGGACTGAGAGATGGGTTCTCCAAACACTCCAGTGTGAAGGAGAACGCTCAATGCCATCCCATGGGCTGGTTATGAGAAAGCAGTTAGCACGGGTGTCTCATCCTGAGACCCATCACAATCACTCCAAGATCTGAGAAGAAGAGAGCCCTTAATAAATTAGTAATACTCATTGCTTTGTGGTTCTTTGAGGGTCTGTGGCCTGGTCTGGCCAGAAAGAAGGGCATGGTCTAGATTAGCCTTGAACTTTCTGCTCATCTCCTGCTTAAGTTGCCAAGCACTGAGGTTACAGTCATGGCCATACCTGGCTTAATGTGAACTCAGACTTCTAACTTCCCTAACCCTTCTATATGTTCTACACACACACACACACACACACACACACACACACACACACACAAAAACACTAACATCACAGATAAACCAAGTCAACTTGCAAAACTAGCTCTGAGACGTATCCATTTGGCTACAGAAGTTTGAAGACATTTATGACGACCTCCAGACCTCCAGTAAAGACAGCAGGGTCTGTCCCCTCCCCCAAACTCCCTTCCCCCTCCCCCCTCCTCCCCCAGAAGTTTGCAAGGCAGAGAATCATGGCCCACGGCAGCTCTCAAGCACTTACTTCCACAGCATAGTGCAAAACAGAGGCAGCGGGATGTATGGACAAGTTTTCAAAAGGCTTGATGTGAGGCTTATCCCATCCATACTTGGAGGTCCACTCCACCATCAGCATGTGGTCAGTGAACGAAGCTCCAAAGACCAGCGAGCTGGGGTCGGGCTTCTTTTTTAAGACATCGGCTTTTGTGATAATGAGATCTTTGGCCTGTAGAGGAGAAAAGGAAAGAGCTTGGAGCCCACACTGCACTGGCTAGATGATCCAATGGTGATGACATGACTGTAACCAGTCATGAGCAGAGTGTTGGGGACTTGCTGCAGTTAGTAGGGTGCTTGCAGAAGCCCTGGGTTTGACCCCGGCACCACAGAAAGACCGGAGGCAAGAGGTTCAGAAGTTCACCCACCTTGTCAAAAAACAAAACAAAACAAAACAGAACAAGTCTCACACAACAACCCCAATATAATGCTCTTAACACTGAGAATCGAACAGACCCAAACCTGTGCTCAGAGTTCAGCTGCCGAGGTGACTCAGCAAAATACATACACCTGCCACCAAGTCTGCAAACCCAAGCTTGATCCTGGGACCCACATGGTGGAAGGAGAAAACCGAGGCCCGGCAAGTTGTCCTCTGAGCTGTGCACAAGCGCTGTGCATGCATCCCCCCCCCTCGGCCCCTCCCCCACAAACGATGAATAGCTACAATTAAAAATGTAAACTAATAATAATCTTAGAGCCGGGGAGGTGGCTCTGTGGGAAAGAGCACTTGTCGCTCTCACAGAGGACCCAAGTTTGGTTCCCAGCACCCCGGTGTTGGTTCATAACCATTTATAACCATTCATAACCATTCATAAACACTGTCTTCTGACCTCCATAGGCACAATGCATGCACACAGATATGTAAAGTCAAAACACACATTTACTTCACAAAACAAAATGAATCTAGAAATCTATTTTTTTTGTAGAAAAAAAATCAATAATTCCTACAATAATTCGGTGGTGTACACCTATCATCCTGGCACCCTGGAGGGCTGAAGTATGAGAAGAGCCACAAATATGAGGCCAGCCTGGGCTACAAAGAGAGTGCCAGGCTAGCCGAGGTTACATAGCATGGCTAACTCACAAACAGATCCCTGCAGCTGCTTTGGTTGTAATCCCACAAGAAGCAAACTTCAGGGCTGTGTGTGGGAGGTGTGCTGAAATGATTTAGGAAGAGGAGGGTCCGTTCCCCATTCCCACCAAACCCAAGTGGAACATCTCCCAAAGGAAGGGGAATCCTCCAGGAAACACAGCAGCACCGCTCACAGAAGGATCTCTAAGGACCAAGCCACTGCCCACTATGGCTTTGCTCCACCTCCCCAGAACATTCCAAGCACAAGTCTCCTGCTCCTCCAGATGCAGAGGCTGGCAGATGGGCACAGCAAAGAAGTACTCTCTCTCTCTTTGAAGATGGACAGGCAGAGAATGGAGCCTCAGATACAAACGCTGTCCTGGGAGGAGGAGACAGTAAACAAAAGCCCTCCTATTCAGCCCCACAAAAACAGGGAGGTAGAGAACAAGTGCCCTCAGCTGTTCTCCACAAAGCCAGCCTGACCATCACAAACACCCAAAGTCACCTCACTTCTGACCCTTAACTTGAGAACAGACATTCAACAACAGCAACAACAACAACAACAACAGTAAATTTTTAAAAAGAAACTATAAAGAAGAAAGCTTTTGGTGGGGGTTGGGGGAGCGTCCGTCAGAGCCTCTTGTCACTCAGGCTGGCTCAAAAGCTCTCCATACAAAGACTCTGAGCTGTGCACACCAGACAAGCGCTCTGCCAACTGTGCTACTCCCCCAGCCCCCACCCACAGTTTCTGACCCTGAGATTATTAGCAAAGTTTCTCACAGGAAGACACGGAACAGGTCTGTCTGTAAGACGGACAGTGTGAGCTGACCAGTGAGCCCGGATCCTAGACACGACTTAAACACCGCAAAGCCAACGGACATTGGCTATTTAAAGTTTTATTTGTTGTTGTGTGTACATGGACACGCTATGTATGAATGCAGGCACACTCCACATAGCCGTGTGGAGCTCAGAGGTCAATTTTGGGATTTGGATCCCTCCGTGAACCACCGGTACCAGGGATCAAACACGGGGTGTCAGGCAGGCTTACCCAGCACTTACTTTTACCCACTGAGCCACCATGGCCCCGATTTCTTTTTTTTTTTTTTTTTTTTTTTTTTACTTTTCTATTTTTTGGAGCTGGGGACCGAACCCAGGGCCTTGCGCTTGCTCTACCACTGAGCTAAATCCCCAAACCCCCCCCCCCGATTTCTTTTTAAATGACATGATCAATAATGTGAATGATTCTTCAAAGGACCAGGGAAACGTTGCTCTCCCAGCCACTATAAACCAGCTCTGGCTTCACTCGAGGCTGACTGCACACCACTCTTAAATCTTCACCAAATTTATAACTCTGCAGTACCGCTTCCTGACAAGGAATGAACAGCCATCAGACAGCAAACAGCTTATCCCAAAAGCGGGGCTTTCTCTCCTCCCCTTACCCATCTCCCTCCTCCAGGCAGCTGCCAAGATTACAGCTTGCCCACCCTGCTACTTTTCTCTTGAACTTTTAATAAAACTGTCTTCAAGCTTTAGGATAAACCGTAAGTAACATCATCAACCTTGAGGGTGCCCGATTTTCCTTTTTACTCAACATCAGCATTCTTTTTTATTATTCTTAGCACCTTTAATTTTATTTAAGCTTTAATTGCAGAGGCTCTGTGGCTCGGGGAACGCACAGAATGTTCCAAGACTGTCCGAGGTCCAGCCCCTGCTTCCTAGACAATGTGACTGTCAGTCAAGGACAGACATACAGGTTAGCATGGGATATCCACAACGGATTATCCATACCTCGATCTAGTATTTTTGAGCTACTCTGTGTCTATAATGCCATGGTCATTAGAAATAACCATCCTGGGGTTGGGGATTTAGCTCAGTGGTAGAGTACTTGCCTAGCGAGCGCAAGGCCCTGGGTTCGGTCCCCAGCTCCGAAAAAAAGAAAAAAGAAAAAAAAAGAAATAACCATCCTTGCTCTGCAAGCAAAGGGGAGATAAAGAAATAGCCAGGAAACTAAATCAAAAGGTGGTTAATGTTTTGAAGAACCAAAGAAACTGAGGAGAAGGGGCAGGGAAGGGGACAGGATGTTGATCTTGGCTTTGCAGAGGCCTGCCTTGTGTATCTGAGCATGCCTGAATGTAGAGAGCAGGCAGGACATCTACAGACCCAGGAGCAATGTATTTCAGGCAGATGGACAAAGTAGGACATAGCAAAGACCCCTGCTGCAGGAAGAAGAGGAATGAGAAAACAGAGGTGAAAGGACAGGGATCCTACAGCCATTGCAGTTGGGAAAGACAAAGTGTGGACCAAGATAGATGGCTATGCCCCGATATACCAGCTCTCTAAGGCCTCTCTGGCTGTTTTGCTGAGACCACAACCTTTGCCATCTCCTTCTTTCCAGGACGGTAGTTTGCTATAAGCTCAGTAGGCACAGGAAACCTCGTTCATACCCCTCTGCAAGCCCCTGCCTGTCTAGGGAACAGGGAAGCCTGCAGAGGAGAGACTCTCCTGTCTTCCCTGGAGGCTTAGTGATTGAACAAGCAAGCCAGCTGTGGTGAGATGTAAGAGTCTGAGCAATGCTGAGCTTTGTCCAACCTCACCAGGCTTCCCTACCTCCACACCAGTGATTTCCCAGGCCTGGGCCCCCAAGCCTCTGAGATCAACTTCGAGGTAGTTCTTGATCCACAGTCTGTCTGCCAAGCTAAACATCGCTTTCGAAACTTTGTGAAAAATGTCTACTCAGCCCCAGCTTCTCGGAGTTCTGGGTCCATTGAAACGTGATCTGTGATCTAGCTCATGGTTTTTACATTTTCCCACAGTAGGGCGATAGCTTAGTGGGAAAGAGTACCTGCTGGGAAAGCAAGGAGCCTGGAGTTCAAATCCCCAGGTTAAGACAACCACAGTATCATTTATATGGTTGTATGCTCTGAACGCCTCCTAAAATGCTTCCAGAGCCTAAGCTATAGGGGCAGAGCATTTGCTTACGGTGTAAAAGTGCACAACACCCAGCACTGCAAAAAGTAGACAAATAGAAGTGGGGCCCACCTACAATTATCCCAGGCTAAACCAAGCGAAGCATCAAAGCTGCTTAATAGCCAAGCTGAGACACAGAACACCTTATATTCAAGTTAGTGCTTTTCCTCTAGAGCTGGAGAGATGGCTCAGTGGTTAAGAGCCCTGACTGCTCTTCCAGAGGCTGAGTTCAATTCCCAGCAACCACATGGTGGCTCACCACCATCTGTAATGGGATCCGATGCCCTCTTCTGGTGTGTCTGCAGACAGCTACAGTGTACTCACACGCATAAATCAATAAATAAATCCATTAAAAACAATTTTCCAGATGTTCCTTCTGTTTGTATGAATCACAATCTCTCCCCTGATTGTTTCCCTCTAATTCCAGTTTAAACAGAAAGATTGCCCTATATCCAGTAACACAAGATGTTGTGGCCTTTATAATTTCACCAAGAACTTAAGACATTTCTTTCTTTGAGACAGTTTCAACAACTCTGGAGATCAAAGGTTAGGGGGTTGTTTTGGTTGTTTGTTTGTTTGTTTGTTTGTTTGTTTGAGACAGATATACTATGTAGCCCCAGACAGCCTTGAGCTCAAAGATCCACCAGCCTCTGTCTTCTGAGTGCCGGGATTAAAGGCAAGGGCTTCAGTAGAAGTGAGGTGGGGTGAGACCTAAAGACAAGGCTCAGAAGCTAAGAGCACCAGCTGCTCTTTCAGAGGACCTGGGTTCAATTCCAGCACCCACAATGGCAGCTCACAGTGATCTGTAATCCTGGCCCAAGGGAACCCACACCCTCTCAGGCCTATGTGGACACCAGTCACACATACATGTGGAGGGAAGACCCATGCAGTGCTTCCATAAAGTAAAATAAATCTTTAAAAAGTCAGATGGGGCGGTACACATCTTTAATCCCAGCATTTAAAAAGCTAAGGCAGGTAGATTCCTGAGTTCCAAGTCAGCAGGCCAGCCTGGTCTACCTGGTGAGTTCTAGGCCAGCCAGGGTTACACAATGAGATCCTAGGTCAGAAAGAAAGTGGGGGAGGGAGGATCTAACCAACCAGGGTTTGTACAGTGATGTCTAATATCACGTTCATTGGAAGAAAACAGGACAGCACAGTAACTGAGGAATAACACAGGGCATATTAAGAACCTGGAACCCACACCGTAGAAGGGAAGAACTAACTCCTACAAGTTGTTCTGACTTGCGGGTGCCCACACACATACACAAAAGAAGTAAACAACACATGTAAAAATTAAGAAGGGGGGAACAATTTCCTGATCTGACATTCACAAGGAGGCACCTGAGCACTTCCGTTCCTCTCCGTGCTGGAAGCTGAACTAAATTCGCCCTAAGCCTGGTGCGTCAGCACTGAGAAGCACGGGGCTTCCCAGGGAGCCCCTGCATGTTTCTGCTGCACTGAGAAAGACGGCGCTCATCTAGTCTGTGCTGTTTATAGAGCCTCTCTGAGAATCTAATGAGGTCTGAAGAAGAAAATTCTACAGCTTTGGGGTCAATCAGAGGAAACTAAGACAAAGAGAGCTCATCTCTGGGGTCCATAGGAAGACTCCGAGGTAATAAATACAGCTCCTTAAAAGGAGATGGAGAGATGGCTCACCGGAAGAGTGCAGGCAGCTCTTCCAGAGGACCAAATTCACTACCCTGCACTGTGTCAAGAGGTTCATTGCCATCTCTAACTGCAGTCCCAGAGGCATCTGGTCTCCAATGGCACTCATACATGTGCACGCATGCGCACGCGCGTAATCACACACAAAGAGACAGAGAGACAGAGAGAGACATGCACACTTAAAAATAAATTGTTGAGAGAAAAAAAAAATGAGAAAAACAGCCCACAAAAAGAGTAAAGGCACACTGTACAAGCCTGACTTCCAGAGCGCTCAAGCCTTGGTGGGAAAGGGGAGAGACAACCCCTCCTACTTACCCGATACCCACACAGGCACCAATGGTGCCCTCTTACAATAACAAATAAATATATGAAAATTTAAAAATGACAACAGATTTTTTTAATTTTTGAAGAATTATATTTAAAAAATTAAAAAGGATGACTGCTTTCTCTGCCCAGCTGGAAAACTTGACCCTCACTCTAATGGGGCCCTGTCACAGGGGAACGGGACAATAATAAGAAAAGGACCTAGGAGAGACCTGGGAGGCAACAGTAAATTAGCGGACAGAAAACTGTAAGAAGCAGGGATCGAGGCTAAGAGTGTGACTCAGTAATAGAGTGTGTCCAAGGCCCTGGTCCAACAGCCAGCACCATGCAAAACCAAGATGGTGCTTCCAATAAAACCCATCATTTTTATTCCCCAGATTATCGATACTGTCTCGGTCCAACACCAAGAACACATGCAGAGCAGGTCAAATTTCAATTAACAAATACACTATTTTCACTATGAACTCTATCTTGCACTGAATGCTTTGCATGAAAGCATAGTCTTTTCTTTTTCTTTTCTTTCTTTCTTTCTTTCTTTTTTTTTTTTTTTTTAGATACCGATTTGCTGAATCATTGTCTTTAAAAGGTTAGCAGGAGTTCAAGGCCAGCCTGTATAGTTCCAGATCAGCCAGTACGACCCCAAACCTCTCATGTATTAGAGCTGAGTCCTGGAGGAAATTAAAGAACTGAGCCCAGGTTCCACTGACCGGTCACGTATGAATCACATGGGCATCGTGGAAGCCCTGCAGTGAAATTGCTTTAACGAACCGGAAATCACGCAGACAAAATCCACAGCACCTCACTGTAGTATATTTTACTGTCTTTTGGGTTAAAACAAATCGCTTGTGAGCAGAGGGCTTATCTTGAATTCACCATTCCCCTTCGAGTTCCTAGCACTGTCCCCGAACACTGAGTGTTCCTTCCCTGCGGTACAAAATTGATGAGTCAAGTTCCACTGCCTCTCTGGACCCTGCCTGCCAGGATGTGAGGTCACAGGGACATTCTGTACTATGGGTGACAATTGACAGTGGATATCAGAGCCAGGAAAGTGGCAGAGCCAAGCACCCATGAAGATCAGCAAAACCCTCCAGGCTGGGGGCTGGTGGAGAAGGATAGAGGGTTGATGAGTACTTAATGAGATCTTTCTCTCTCTCCCTCCAATAACTCCGCTGGGACGCATGAGACCGTGTCAGACATACGCCACACGTTCAGATGGAAAGAAAACCCAATCCTGGTCTGTAAACGTATTCCGTGACTTTTTTTTTTTTAAAGGAGAAAAGGTACAGTGCCCTTTTCTTGGACAAGCAGAGCGAAGGATTAAGCTGATGCAATGTAAAAAGCCACCTCGGATTCCTATTCATTAATTCGCTATTTTCCATAAAATGTATGATTCATAAAACAAACAGCCTGCTGTCGGGTAAATTTTGCTCTGCTGACTGTAATCTCCAATGACTTTTCCCCCTCCCTGGCTGTAATTTAAAATTCAACAACTCATTCGGTTTAAAAATTCCCCAACCCCTAATTTCAACCAGAAATGCATTAACTCAGTAACTTAACCACCACCCCACAGATGCCTTACCCTAAACGTCTGGGTCGAAGCTTCTGATCCTCCTTCTTCATCATACGACTCGGTCGAAGCTTCTAATTCTTCTTCTTCAGCATACGATGCCGAACATCCATTACTGCAGTCCTTTAAAATAAAAATAATTAAACCTCCATTAAGTAAAGCCAGGTGGGTCAATGCGGGGACCTGATCAAGGGACTTACCATCACAGAAGACAGAAAAGCCAAACCTGGACCGTCCAACACACAGGGCCAGCTCCAGCCGGAGTGACTGTCCTAGGCTTCCCACCCTCCCAGGTCTGACTTAATATATCTTCTAGCAGCTTGGGGAGGAGCTCCTTAAATTCCGGGTCAGCCCAGGAGCCAGGGTTCTCCAGCAATGAACAAGAAGGCAATTGTCTCCCGAATGTCCGAGTAAGTCGTCTAGACCGAGGGTTTAAGCCGTTTATAGAGAGGTGGGGAAAAAAAAATCTCTCGAGCGCGCTCAGCCTCGTGGTCTTGTCAATCACAGGCGCACAATAGGCAGGCTGCTTCAAGCTTGAGGGGACGCAGACTGGCTGAAACCATTTTCTCCACCCGCAGGGTCCCCCGTGCTTTGGCGGCGGCCAAAACATTACATTCGAAAAACAAGACCTCTTGATACTGGTAGCAATTAAATAAATAAAAGATACGGTGGTTCGGAATTAACTAGTGAAAGAGGCAGGCATTCATTCAAAAAGCTGGGAGCTAGTTTGCTAAATAGCTGGGAAGGAGGGAAGGAAGGGGTCGAAGGCAGAGGCAGCGGTCCGGATGTTTTGGTGGCAAAAATCTCCCCGTCATCCTCCAGTTTTCCTAGCCTAGACTCCAGAATCCCTGGTGACATCTCAGCCATCCCTAACGTGCCCCAGTTCCTGTGGCGACCCCCACGTTTTCTCCCCATATTCGACTGTGACCCCAGCATTCCTGTAATGACCCTTGAATCCCAACAGTGATCCTTCGGTGCCCAATGGAGAGCCCCAGGATGACCCCAGAATGCCCCGGGGGAGACACTCTTAGCTCCTGAGTCACTGGTGGCGACTCGAGAGCACCCATGAATTACCTCCATCCCTGAGTTCCCTAGTGGCGACCTCCGCTGCGACCTAGCGTCTCCCAAACCCTGCATTCTCTGTGACAACCTCCGAGTTTTCCGCATCTCCGAGTCTCCAGCGGTGACCCCCCCCAAACACACACACCCTATACCCCTTCGCGACCAGTGGTGCCTTGCGGCTACCGGAAAGCCTAGTGGCGCCCTCCCGCAGTAGCCCCCCCCCCCGAGTGAGACCCGCAGGATGCTGGTCCTAGCGCCCCTCGCCCTTTGCCACGCAGGTACCTGGCGGGCCAGGGTTGCAGTTGCCCGGGACAAGTAGGCCATGACAAAGCTGCGGGCGCGTGGAAATGCGTGGCACAGCGGCGCTGCCGAGAGCCCGGGGTTGCAGTTCGGCGGGGCAGGCGATAGAGGTATGATGGGAGAGCCACCAGCAGGCACCCGACGCAGGGACGAGCGCAGCCTCTGCAGCATCTCCGCGTCACGGGTGCGTGCGGTCACGCATGGCTGGGCGCGCGCATCCAGGACCCAGGAGCACCCGCGCTTTACTCAGGAATTCTACCCAGCAGGGACAACTCGGCGACACATTAGCATCACAACGGCGCTGTCTGGACCAGAGTTTGTAGCAGGGACCAGCATTTGTGCTTGGGCTCTGGCTTGCAACAGACCTCAAAACGTGAATCCGGTTCTCCAGGGCTCTGTGTCGCGGTTCGCACGACCTAGCTACCCTGCCGGTAGCCTCAGAAGCAATCACCATGTGTTATGCTTCAGGCAAAACAGCCGCCCTGCCAGCATGGTGTGGTGGTTGTCGGTGTGGTGGTTGTCGCTTTTAACCCGGCTCTTGAGAGGCTGACAAAGATGACTGACCCTACAGTGAGACCCTGTCTCCCACACAAACAAGCAAACACCAGGGGTTGGCATCCGTTTCCACAACCACTGCCAGCCCCCAGGGACGCAACACCAGCTGGTCTTGAGGCCTTGCACTCAGGTGTTAGAAGCTAACTCCATTTCTGCCCTCACTATCGATTTTTTAAAATGAGTTAAATAATAACAGGGCCTCCCTTCTCCCTATTGTTCAGACTGTTTTCCAGAGTGTTAATACTTGTACTTCTCCGGGAAAATAAAATTGGTGTTGTTTAGACCACAAAGACCTTCTGAGAACCAGGTCATTGTGACTTGAAAGAAAACTGGCCCACCATGATGACATTAAAACCTTGTAACAATGTGTTTGTGCTAAACGCTTCTGCTTGCTTGCAAAGGTCATAAAGGACCTACCTAAGAATTGCTCTGCTGCAGTTCAGACGCAGAGTCTTTCCTCTGCTAATGTAAGCTCTCCACACGGTATAACAACATGCGTACACAGGGACACATAGTTAAAAATAGTGCCTTCCCAGGAATACCGTTTTGGCATTTCTGACAGTGAGCTTCTATAGCAATATTAAAAAGAGAAAAAGAAGCTTAGATATATTTCTGGGTTCAGTGAAGGAAAAGGGAGAGGGGCCAGCTTTAGCCCCCTCTGCCCTCCTCTTGGGTGGAAAGCCCTGGCCTGTTCCAACAGCCTGAAGTGTTTCTCCAGTATGTGTTTCTCATTAACTTTTTTTAATGTTGAGGTGTATTTGTTCATAGTTACTAAAGTGCACGGTGGTTCCAGGGATTCTCAGTCAATGTCTCAGCTTACAGGCAGGGAGCCCTCCTCCTTCACAAAGTAATAGTGGTCCCTGGATTTTGAAATAGGAAGATGGCTTTCTGGGGAGAAAGCAGTTCAATCCGCCTGGTTCCAAAGTCCTTCTATTAAAGTAGCTAGACAGAGAGCAGCAATCTTGGAGGCCCAAGAGGGTGGACCCTTCCCCTGGTCAACCTTGAACCCCGCCTGCTGTTTTCCAGGTAAAACTAGAAAGGGATATTTCACAGCTACCCTTATTTAGGATTTAAAATTCTATATGCAATTCCGGAGGCTCTCACCCATGTAGAACTACTTCCTCTTTCCTGATCAAGAAAAAGACAGAAACTGAGTTTGACCTCTTGCCCCAAAGATTAGAACTTTAAATATTGCTGTCTTCTCTATAAGGAGTTAGTCTAGGTGGGTCTGTCGGTCACCTGGCCAGGATGTGACCTGCCACATGAGGCTCTTCAAAAAGCTTCCAACTGACTTACGTCAAGATCCAACAGATCTTGGCTACTGTCGGCATCCGTTGCTGCCCTGGCGCCCTTGGGCATGCGCATTTTACTGTCCAAGTCCACTTCTGCTCTACCCAAATCGCCAGGAATTGGAAACCACCTAGATAACCACCAATTAATTAACAGATAGGATCATAAAATGTGGCACATTTACACAAAGGAAGGTTGTGGTTCAACTGTTAAGAAAAACAAAATGTGCAGGTAAGTGGATGGGGCCAGAAACAGTCATCCTGCTTGAGAAACACAGACCTGGAACGACGAATATCAAATGTTTTCTCTTACACGTGGATGTTAGCTTTTAGGCTTTAAATAGGCATGCTCCTATGAATAACCAGAAGATGGTAGCTTGTAAAGGACTTGGGAGAAGAGGGGGTTCTTCCAAGGAAGAGGAAATCAAGCATAGTATTACAAAAAGACAAAGAGGAATGGATGGAATGGGGGAGGTGAGAGAAAAGGAGAGGGGGGATATGAGAAGATACTAATAACACTAAAGGCCACTTGAAAAGCCATATGGAAACCTACTACTATAGAATCCCCCCCCCAAAAAATACACAGGTGTGAGGGGAACTTAAATGGAATCACTATACAGAGGGAGCCACAACGCCCAACCAGATACCTTATGCCACCAAATAAAACCTCCGGTGCCAGGAATGGAGTACATCCTATTGAGTAGTTGGCCAAAGGGGTCCGGAGGACTCTCCCAAACATCACGGGCTATAGCCAAGGCCACTGGTTACTCTCCATAACCTGATTGGTAAGGCCCTGTTGCTGGAAACATAACTTGTCTATGTCATCAAACATGGAGGCCTAGCCTAGCTGAAACTCTACCCCTCCAGACCAACATGCATGGTACTGAAAAGTACTTCTCGGACCACTAGAGGAGAAAAGGAATCACCACTATCACCCACCTGTGGACCATGAGATCCACAACAGAGACCGGACTGCAAGATGTAACGGTGAGGTGGGGCACAAATGCTATTGTTGGATACAAAGCTGGTCCCCAAAGGGCAGTGTTGGTGATTTTGTCCTAAACAGAACGAATCTGGCTTGACTCAGTTAAACAGAAGGACTGTTATGGGGTAAAACAAAAACAAAAACAAGGTCCTAAGTTCAGCTTCTGACAGAAATCACCTATTGTGAGATTGTTTACCAGGAAAGCCATCTTATCCCTTACTGACCTGATCCTCTGGCAAAGACATCAAGTTCCTGACTCATCCTGCACTGACACCTACACTTTTCTGGTCTGCACCCCTCCCTCTTTGTCCCCTAAAGGCTTCCTGCTCCATTCACACACCCACTCCCCTGACAAGACAGCCCAGCATTTTGATTCCTCAAATAAACTTTCTGCCCTCGCTTACCATTTCGGGAGTAACCAGCAACTTTTGTATTAGATTGAAAGGCCCAGTCTACGAGGTGGGACTCACTCATTACACTGTTGAAGTGGCCAAAACCTTGAGACTAGATAAGTCATGGACCTAGAGGAAAACCTACTATTGTTCTGCTAAAGACACATAACAATGAATGTTGCCTAATGACGTTCTGCCATGCCCATTGGGCACAGTATCACTCGGCTGCGTCAAAAGATCTTGGCAGTAGATGGGATTAATGCAGATCCACAGCTGGACTTGGATATAGATGGTGACTGACGCTTCAATGACAAAGAGGAAAAGTCGTGGTTCGCCACCTGTCACTGTGATCAAGTCTGTTCATTTTTGAGACGTCTCACTTAACTGATGCTGACTTCAAAGTTGGGTTCGAAGTCACTAAGTATTCATACTGCATGAACCTCTAATTCTCCCTCAATTACCTCAGTGCAGGAATTGCAATATATTCATCCATGCTCAGGTTATGCTGTGTGCTGGGGTCAAACCCAGACGACCTTGACCTCCGTCCGCAGTGACTGAGTATCTGTTATCCCAGTATGGACAGGGAGCACTTGAGGTGGGAACTGCAAATTAATTCAGCTCTGCCTCAAAGGGCCTGACTCGTTCTTGCTTTTACAGTGCTGGTGTTTTCTGTTTTCTGGATGTATTCTTTCAACGTGTGTGTGTGTGTGTGTGTGTGTGTGTGTGTGTGTGTGTGTGTGTGTGTGTGTGTGTGGTGTGTGTGTTTGCATTTTCTTCACAAACCTCTTAAATCCAATTGTCCCTTTTTGCAAGAACAATCGATTAACACTCCATGACCTAATCTTTAAATCTCCTTACCCGTGCTCCTATAATCTGCACAGGGCAAGCCTGCTGAGAGGCAGTTCACAGGTGACCTGGTAATGGGAGTCTCCTCTTCCCTCAGAACACCACACAAAATGTGTCATGGGGTGGCCGTGTAAAGACAGACTACATGGCCATGCAGTGTCACTCGGAAAATGAATGTGCTAAACGCTTCCGACACCCAGGCTCCTTTCTCTCAGACCAGACACCTGAGCCTGCCCCTCACTCCCCCACCCTCCTGTGTGCTTCCCATTACCTCTGCACACAGAGGACAGCCTTACCCTGGAAAGCCTCCGGCCATCTTGAGGCTCTGCCACAGGAGTGACAGATGGGCAGAGAAAAGGAGTCTAAGCAGAGATTAGAGATTTCAGTGTTTGTTAGGAAACACTTGGGCTTAAGTTTTGCACTTTACAAAAATAGATCCACATTTCCAGTTCTGAGTGGGAGACATTATTAAACCTAATTAAATGAGGCTAAAACCAAAACAGATTATCTCCTTCAAGACTCTAGAGAATATTTTATTTTACACGCTTGTCTCACTGTGTAGTCCTGGCTGGCCTCGAACTCACAGAGATCTGCCTGCTTCTGCCTCCTGAGTCCATATACCACTGTACTAGATGGGACTTGCTCTCTCTCTCTCTCTCTCTCTCTCTCTCTCTCTCTCTCTCTCTCTCTTTTAAGATTTATTTATTTACATGAGTACACTGTAGCTCTCTTCAGACACACCAGAAGAGGGCATCAGATCTCACTACAGATGGTTGTGAACCACCATGTGGTTGCTGGGATTTGAACTCAGGACCTCTGGAAGAGCAGTCAGTGCTCTTAACCACTGAGCCATCAGAGCTGGAGGGATGGTTCAATGGTTAGAGCACTTGCTGCTCATGCAGAGGACGGAGTCTGGCTCCTAGCTCCCTACAACCACTTGTAACTACAGCCCCCAGGGGATCCCCTCTTGCATCTCCACAGGCTCTGCACTCACGAGCATAAAACCATATGCAGACACAAAAGGAGCAGCCCAGGAGCCCCCGGTGATGACCACGTAAAGATAAAGGTGCTGCTCAAATCTGGTTCAGATTTAATGTGAGGAACTGCCTCTGCCAGCAAGCCCTAGCTCTCCTTGATGGTCTCTAGAGCAGCCCAGCCCAGCGACCTCTGCCTGTGCTGTCTCCTGCACCACTTGGCTCTCTCCAGGGTCTCCAGCGTTGCAGTCTTCCTGTGTCCACAGGAAAACGCGCCTGTGTGCTTTCTGCTGCTGTGAAAAACACCACGGTCAAAAGCAACCGTGGGAGTGAGGGTTTATTTGGCTCACATTTTGGGATCAGAGCCCATCTTTGAGAGAATTCAAGGCAGGGCCACCTTCCCATGGGTGACAATGTCCAAGATATGCTGGGCCCTCCCACAGCAATCAACAACCAAGACCGTGCCTACAGGACAGTCTGCAGGGAGGCATTTTCTCCGCTGAGGGTCCTTCCTCCTGGATGACTCTAGTTTGTGTCAAATTGACACAAAAGTAACCAGGACAGCAAGAAAGCAAGCAGGCAGGCAAGCAGGCATGCAAGCAAGTAACATTTCCTGCTGCTGGGCTTGCAGACCCCTGACATGTTTGGATGGGAAGGAGGCAGCATTCACATCCTAGGCCACACAAACTTCTGCTATACTTTCTCCTACCGTAATTTACATTATTCCCAGGAGACTCGAGATAATGAACATCAAGTACATATCAGTTACTTCCTGGTTAGTGTGAGGAAATACCTAACAGAAAGGAAGAGTTCACATCAGCCCTCCAATGAAGAGGAAACAGTCTGACTGTGGTGGGAAGGTACAGGCCAGGAACTAGGCTGCCAGTTCACATTCACATCCGGACAGATTTGAATGTGACACAGGAAAGCTAGTTGGGGCTGGCTTTCCTTTTTTTCCATTTTACTCAGTCTGGAAGTCCAGGCTGTGATATGTGTTATTCACAATCAAGGTGGGTCTACCCCTCCATCCCAGGTTAACACTGCAGAGGCATGTCCAGGGTACCTACTGTTCTGGGTCCTTCTCAGTGTAACAAAGTATACAACCAAAATTACCCATCGCACTTCATAAACCGTTGTCACACTTTTCTGTAGGGAATAAAGAGGACCATATGTTGTCTCCCACTTGGGGATTCCAGCTTCTAATTGTTAAAACCACTTGTAGCCAGATGGGAGAAAATGTAGGTAGAGTCCAGGAAACTATCTAGGGGTTCACCAGATGGGAAGCGATGTAGGGAGAGGAGTGCATGGGAAGGAAAACCCAAGTAAGGAGGTACTGGGGGCAAAAGGGTGCAGTGGGAAAGGGGAAGGCAGAGTGGGGGAAGACCATGGCGGAGAAGTGGGGGAGCATAAAGCAAAAGTATTATGAAAATGCCATAAAGAAGCTTATTACTCTGTAAGTAATTTAATAGAAGGAAGGAAGGAAGAAGAAAGGAAATGGGGACGGAGGAGGGTACACATGTGACCACAGCCAGCCTGCTCCCTGATGTGCCCTAGTCAACAAGTACAGAGCCTACAGACATGGCAGAACACGGCATGTCCGTGACTGTCTTCCCAGTTCTAGGAAGCACATGCAGGGCTTATTTGCAGGAAGTGATCAACACATGCAAAGGTGGGGAGGTGCGACTGGTGGGAGTGGGGCTGTTGGGGGCGTGGCTGGTGAGGGTGCGGCTGGTGGCCAATGATGATAAAAGATTCCCAGGAAACTGAGACATGGAAACATGGGAATTTGAATCACCAGAGTCTTCAGGGAACGGCTAATTGAAGGGTTCTTCTCATCAGAGTGCTCTATACATTCGACAAACCTTGGAAATGCAGGGAATCACACATGGACTGCATAGGAGCACACGCCTGTCATCACAGTACCTGGGACACACAAGCAGTAGAATGGAGTTCAAGGTCAGCTGCGGGGGTGATGACTCAAGTCTTTTTACCCCAGCACTTGGGAAGTAGAAGCAGAGGGATCTCTGTTGAGTCAGAAAGTCTCCGTAGGTCCAGGACAACCAGGGCAACTTAATGAGACCCTGACTCAACAAAAAAGAAGTGTTTGGGGTCGGTCTGGACTACATGAGGCTGTCTCCATTTTTTTAAATTAAATTAATATTTGTATTCGGTAAGTCATTTGCGAGGTGTCCCTCTGGTTGTGGAGCTCTGTCCTCTGAGCATAACACACCTGACAGTCCCTCCCGCCCCATAGGCACGTGGTCAAGAGAGGTCTATTGAAGATGGTAGCTCACTGTAGGATGAGGCTTCAGCCAGACGGCTCCTGTGAATTGTCACGTAGGAGAAACCCAGACAGCAGCTGCCTGAATCACAGGCATTCGTGAAAGTCACCCTTGCTGTATCAACTTTTTCTGAGGAGCTGTGAGCAGACACCTCTTCACCCCCTACAGGGTACCAAGCAATGACAGACCAAAGTGCAGGCCCCAGAAGAGGCAGTTCAGTGACAACGCTTCCGGGCTCACCCACGGGAGCGTGGGTGACCCCAAACAGCTGCATCACCACCAAGTCCCATGTGTCACAGATGGCTGACTCACAGAGGCTGCATCCCAGAGGCCTGCCTCTCTGTAGCCTTCCCACACCAGGAAATGACAGCTAGACTCTCAAGTCCTGGGACCATACTGGAAGTGTCAATGGTACCTTTACCATTACCACAGCCCCAGGCTACCACTGTGTTGTTTCCTTGCCTGGGCAAGGCAGTCTCTACTCCAAACTGTGCATGGCCCTGAGGAAAAAAGTCACAGTACGTCCCTCACCCACACTCTCATAAACCCCGATAGACTCCCTCCAATAAACTCAGTGGTTTGCACAATTGTTCTGGCAACCCTTTCATTCAACAGACCGATGTGTCCCATCAAACGTGACACAATCAGGCACCTACCACTCCTTGGGAAATCACGAAGTCCAGAGCAAACACCAGCAGGCTGAACGTGTCCATCAAGCTTCCTGGGGTGACAGCACCAAGGGTGTGCCTGCTCCTGGTGTGCTCTCTAGAACCTTAAATGCCACTGTCAGTTTGGGCAGGGAACTGTCCATCACAGCATCCCGAGGAGACACCTTGTTCCTCGGGTAGACACCTTGACTCTCAGATAAAACTGGATCCCCGGCTTTTGAGGGTAAACCAGCAGAGAGAAGAATTGGCATTTGGGCAAAGGCATTTTTTAAGGCTTATGAGGAAGAAAGAAGGCTGAGAAGAAAGAAAGAAGAAGCTTGCCGGGCCATCATACACAAGGCCCAGGGTTCAAGCTCCAGCACTGACAATCTTAAATGGTAACAATAACAACACCTGAGAGGCTGGAACGGTGGCTCAGTGGGAAAGAGCACCGGTTGCTAAAGAGCCCTGGTTGCTAAAGAGCACTGGTTGCTCTGGCTGAGGCCCAGGTTCAGTTGCCAGTAGCAACGTGACAGACAGCTCACAATCATGGGTAGATCCAGCGCTCCAACACCCTCCTCTGGCCTCCACAGCACCAGGCATAGTACACATGCAAACAGGGAAGCAAAATGCTTATACACATTTAGAGACAGACAGACAGACAGACAGACACTGAGACCAAGGCTTAGCAAGAAGATCCACCCAAGAGCATGATGTAGGCTTCTCAGGACCACAGTTGAGCATCATGGTGGTAGACATAGTTATTTTAATGGCTCAAGCTACACCTCAAAGGCTTGCCAGGAAGCTCCTTTTTCCTCTTCTGGCCCGAAAATAAATACGTAATTTTTAAAAATTTTTCAAGATTTATTTTTAAACAGGGTGTCATTACATAGCCCTAGCTGGCCTGGAACGCAATATGTAAACCAGGCTACCTCTGAGCTCACAGATACACTCTTGCTCCTGGTTTCCGAGGACCGATGTTTAATTGGCACGCCCTACCATTCCTAGCCGAATGATTTATTTTTATTTTTAATTGTATGTGCATTGTGTGCCTGTGTGTATGGTCCTGTGAGTGCCTTCAGACCCCAGAAGAGGATGTTGGACGCCCCTGGGGTTACAGGCTTTTGTGAGCAACCAGACTAGGGTTCTGGGAAATGAGCTCGGGTCTTCTGTAACAGCAGTACATGCTATCAACCGCTGAGACGCTTTTCTTCTTTTTGGTTAAGAAGAGGGGCACAGTAGTAGCAAATGTGGTAACCCTGTTCCGCCCCGACTAGGAGTGGCTTCTCAGGGAGGCAAAGCTGGGAGGACATACTGGGATTTGTGGTGGCTTGATGACAGGAGGGCTTGGGACACAATGACCTACGCTATTCATTTCTTCATGCCCTAGCAACTTTTGTGGCTTACCCCTTGGCGACGTGAAAGAAAAGCTCTGATGTTTTTAAAAGAGAGTGAAAAAAGAAACAGGAACCGTGCTGCCAAGATGTTCCCTCCCGCAGATGTTTTCTGCCAGGCAAACCTTGGGAGAGATTTAAATAAAGGCTTACCAAGGACAACACTGCAGGCTGGAGACAATACTCGTGAGTGTGAAAGGGCATTCCCACCAAGCCTGACAACTGAGTTTGATCCCCCAGATCCACACAGTTTGTGGGCACTGACCCACCACTGGTCAGACTGAGAGTGTACCATAGCCACACCCACACATACAATAAACAAATGATCTCTCTTGAAAATCTCATTTTTAAAGATCTTACCTGCCTCTGTCTTCACTTTGCTCTAAAACAAGGAGTCACTGTGAAGCCCCAACAGGTCTGGAGTTCAGTGTAGACGCTGTTCGCAAGTGGAGGACAGGAACTGAAGCCCGTGAACGGGTTGATGTGCTCAAACAGCATATTGATTGGAAAGAAACCAAAGACAGATTCCAGACACTGGTGACCAGCTCTGACACCACAGGGTAAATCAAGGCAGGCAGGCAGTGGGGGGATCAGTGCTGGGAGGGCTGATGGGTGTCGGTCCAGATTCCAACGGGGGCTGCTACCTATGGCAGCCATCAATTAGAGGAAAGAAAAGGGAGAAATCAAGCACATCCACACATACAGAGAAGCGTTGAAGAAAAGGGCAAGCTCCAGCAACCTCACACATACAAGTACAGACAGACAGACATTCACACGTTGGATGCTCCAACAAGCAGGTTCCAAGCAATTCATATTATATATATATTGTCTTTTTCTTTTCAATCCGTACTCCCTCCATCAAGACCCTGTTGACTGACAGAGCTGGCTTGGTCAGGTGGCTTCACAATGTCGGAGCTAAGTACAGAGGTACAGTGAAGGACACCTTGTGTGTGTGTGTGTGTGTGTGTGTGTGTGTGTGTGTGTGTGTGTGTGTGTTTATGGATGGATGGATAGATAGATAGATAGATAGATAGATAGATAGATAGATAGATAGACAGACAGACAGACAGACAGACAGATGGATGGACAGACAGATAGTTCTAGCTCTTGGTGGTGCCTTCTTGGAATTTGGCAGGAATTTGACATGGGGCTAGGACAAGGAAGCAGACTCAAGATGAATACAATATAAAAGGAAGTGTTCTTTGTATCTTGATGGGTCTTGTTGAGACCCTGATTACAGTAATCATGGGGTCTTTGTCTACACTTTGTTTGTTTCTTGACTACTCCATTTATGCCTTAGGACTGACCATACTCTTTTTTTTAAATGATAGGGTTTTTTGTTTGTTTGTTTGTTTGTTTGTTTGTTAAAGATTTATTCATTTATTATATATAAGTACACTGTAGCTGTCTTCAGATACACCAGAAGAAGGCATCAGATATCTTTAGAGATGGTTGTGAGCCACCATGTGGTTGCTGGGAATTGAACTCAGGACCTCTGGAAGAGCAGTCGGGACTCTTAACCACTGAGCCATCTCTCCAGCCCCTGTTTGTTTGTTTTTAAGATTTATTTTATGTAGATGAGTACACTGTAGCTGTCTTCAGACACACCAGAAGAGAGTGTTGGATTCCATTACAGATGACTGTGAGCCACTATATTGGTTCTGGGATTTGAACTTAGGACCTCTGAAAGAGCAGTCAGTGCTCTTAATTGCTGAGCCATCTCTCCAGCCCGACCATATTCTTTGTGTGTACCTAGAATGATATAAAAGCAGACTGGAGAAAAATAAAACCACTTCAGCTTCAGAACTGGTCGGGGTCATGTTATAGTGTTGTCTGATCATCTCTTTCTTTTCACTCCTCCCTCCCGTTGAGACGCTGTTGACTGACTGAGCTGACTTGGTCAGGTGGCTTCACAACGTCAGAGCTGAGTACCACGGTAGAGTGAAGGAGATGGTGGGAAAAGGAAGCACACGTGAGGGAGAGTTTGGGCCAGCAGTGAGTAAACCCTGTAAGAATGGGCAGGGAAATGGTAGGATGTTTTTTGTACGTATGCTTAAAGGTATGCTAAAGTCTAGAGGAGTCGAGATACATCAAAAAACAGCTTACCCAGTGTCTGATTTTTTATAGAAATCTGTCCTTGGTTCCCTGAGGAAGATATAAGTTTACAGACATGGGAGAAAGTGGGAGAAGGGATAAACGGGTACCACACAACATATGGTCCTGAGAAAATTCCCGTAGATGCTTTTGGCCCTTGGACCTTTAATTAGAGATACCTTAGGTCCTAGACATGAAACTATAAAATTAGGTAAGATATTAGAAGACACGGGTGGTGAAAGCAAGACGATGCTGTCCCTTCAGCACCTCCTATTTCTGAGGCGTCAGACAAGGCAGGAAAGAGGGGTGATGAGCTCTGGATCCCAGAGAAAAAATTGAATTGGAGGAAGAAGCTGCTAAATATCATAATGAGGATTGGCCTCCTTTACGGGATTCTTTTAAGGTATTTTTTTTTTTTTTGCAAAGGAACAGGCAAGGATATCCCGGAGACAGAAGAAGGTGAAACAAACAAACAAACAAAAAAACAATTAGCTGGGCTTGTTGAAAGACTTGAGGACGGCATCGGAAGCTCAGATTCTGAGGAGGACGTACCAATAGTAGAGCCCAAAATGGAAGAGTTTTGCCTACTCTGGGGACCCTAAAGAGCAGCAGGAATGAAGGGAAAACTCGTCCCTTAAATGCAAGTGTTACTCTGCTGTCACCTGTTCAAGCCGCACTGAAACAGGCTGTAGAACAAGGGGAGGATGTACAAGGATATGCGTTTCAATGCCCAGGGTTTGACGCACAGGATCAGCAGGGGAACACTGTTAGATGCAACACTCCCATTCCTTTTGAACATCTAAAGGAAATGCAAACCACCTGTGCTCAGTACGGACCTACTGCTCCATTCACCATGGCTACATTGGATGGCCTGTCCACTGAGGCTCTTTCGCCTGCAGACCGGAAACAGCATGCTTGTGGGGAGGAGATTATCTGTCATGGAAAACGGAATGTTTTTGAAAGATGCCAGCAGACAGCCTCGTCGAGCGTTAGAGCTGACAATCCAGTTACTTATGAGATGTTAGCAGGAGAAGGTCGATATGAGGATACACAGAATGGGCTACAATTTAATCCTGGTACTTATGCTCAAATTGGTGCCAGTGCTCTAGGGCCTGGGATACTTTGCCTAATAAAAGGGATTTGTCTCAAGATATCTCAAAAATAAGGCAGGGATCTGATGAACCTTTTCAGGAGTTTGTTGATAGGCTGATTAAAGCATCAGAGAGAGAGAGTTTGGAGATGCTAATGCTTCGATGCTTTCAGCCAAACAATTGGCTTATGAGAATGCAAACTTGGCCTACCTGGCTACCACAAGACCTTAGAGAAAGACTGGAAGTGGAACCATTACCACTGTGTTAGATTATGTTTGGTCCCTCTTACGAGCAGGGTGTGGCTATAGCTGCCGCATTGCAGGGAATTACTGTTATGTTTCAACAGACTGGAAAAGGGAAGTGGAGGGTCAATTGGCCTCCTGGAAGTTGTTTTGGGTGTGGACAGATAGGGCACCAAGTGAGGAGTTGTCCAAATAGAACTCAGAAAAAATAGTGATGAAAAAAACCAGGACTCTGTCCTAGACACAAGTGAGGGCTGTGCTGAGCTTCTGAATGCAGGTCTAAGAGAGGTAACTTAGGAAATCCTCTCCCTTAGGGAGAGGGGGCCAGCCCCAAGCCTTGAAACAATGTTACTGGGCAATGCGGTTCGTTCCTCAGCAAAACAATCCTTTCAGGATCTCTTTCAAGCCACCCCGGGCAGCCCAGGACTGGACCTCAGTTCCCCCACCTACACAGTATTGTAGGGGATCAGGCGCTTCCTACTGGAATATGTGGTCAGTTACTGTCAGGAACTGTAGGACTGCTACTGTGAAGAGTGCCACTGTGGCAGGATTGATGATTGCCCCAGGGGTTATAGATGCAGATTACACTGGGGAAATTAAAATTATGACTTCTGTACCTACACATAGTTCTGTCATTCAACCAGGACAGAGAATTGCTCAATCACTCCCTAGACTGTTGGTTATGACAACAAATAAGGTTAAAACTAAGGTTCAAGGAGCAAAAAGGATTTAGTTCTTCCGATGCTTATTGGATCCAAGCGATAAAAGCCTAAAGACCTGAACTAGTTTTAAGAATAAATGGAAAAATATTTACAGGGCTGCTGGAATCAGGGGCAAATGGATCTGTAATGACCTCTATTCAGTGACCTGGATCTTGGCCTAGAACCACTGTTACTCAATTACAAGGGATAGGGCAAAGTCAGAGTCCTAAGCAAAGCAGTGATCTCTTACACTGACAAGGAGGGTCACCAAGGATGTTTTGAACCTTACATGGTTTCTAATTTGCCTGTTAATTTGTGGGGAAGATATGCAAAGAAGGACATGGGAATCCTTTTATACAGTCCAAACAACAAAGTTACACTAAAAATGTGTGATTATTCCAAAGATTAGGAAAACAAAATCAGGGAGAATTAGAACCCATTCTTGTTACCCCCAGGAAAGGAAAACCAGGTCTAGGGTATTTTTAATGGAGATGATTGACACTTCATGTAGAAAAAAATTACTTGGGAAATTTGTCTTCCTGTATGGGTAAATCAGTGGTCGCTTACTTCAGAAAAAAAATTCCAGCCACTCAACAGCTAGTGCAGGAGCAATTGCAAACTGGACACACTGAACCTTCTAGTTCCTCCCTGGAATTCACCTAAATTTGTAATAAAGAAGACAATCAGGCCAGTGGTGATTATTGCAAAATTTACGAAAGATTAATGAAACCATGGAACTTACGGGGGCATGACAACCGGACTTGCCTACTCGAGCTGCTGTTCCAAAAACATACATGCACAATTATCAGAGATTTAAAAGATTGCTTTTATACTACTTTGCATTCTGATAATAGCAAGTGGTTTGCATTTAATGTGCCTGCTTGTAATTCTAAATAACCCATGAAGTGATATCATTGGAAAGTTTTGCCTCAAGGACTGGCCAATAGCCCTACATTATGTCAAAATTGTGTTGCTTCTTCAATACCAGAGGTTAGGATTTTGAATCCTTCTGTGTATATTACTCATTATATGGAAGATATTTTATTGGCTGATCCCTCTGAAGGAGTTTTACTATAAGCTTTATTTTTTAAAAGATTTATTCATTTATTATATATAAGTACACTGTAGCTGTCTTCAGATACACCAGAAGAGGGCATTGGATCTCTTTACAGATGGTTGTGAGCCACCATGTGGTTGCTGGGAATTGAACTCAGGACCTCTGGAAGAGCAGTCAGTGCTCTTAACCTCTGAGCCATCTCTCCAGCCCTACTATAAGCTTTAAAATCTTAGGGATTAGTTGTTGCTCCAGAAAAGATTTCAAAGACAATATCCTTTTCAATATTTAGGACATCAGTTATATCCTAAACAAATTGTGGCACAGAAAATTCAAATAATACTTGCTTTAATTGATTTTCAAAAGCTGTTAGAGGATATTAATTGGCTAAGCCCTCATCTTAAGTTTACCCCAGGAGAACTTAAATCCCTGTTTGATATTCTCAAGGGGGATGCAAACCCTAATTCCCCTCGGCAATTAACTGATGAGGGACGAATATCTTTGCAGAAAGTAGGAAGCTGTTAGCCAACAGCAGATACATTATATAGACCATAACCAATTGTTGGCTGTTTGTATTTCTGCTACTTCTTATGTGCCCACAGCAGTTCTTTGACAAAAGGGACCATTCATGTGGACTCATCTTTCTTCGTCTCCAAGTTTTAACACCCTACTATGAAGCTGTTGCTGTGTTAATACAGAATTGTAGGATAGAGTCAGGAAGTACTTTGGGAAAGAACCCAATGAAACATTCATTCCTTATTCCAAACAGCAATTAATTTGGTTATTGCAGAATACTGATATTTGGCCTATTGCATGCACAAACTTTTCAGGCAAAATTGATAATCATTATCCGAAAAACAAGTTGTTACAATTTGCCTCTATGCATGCTTTTGTATTTCCTGTAAATTTGCACATGCAGCCCATAGAGGATTGCTTACTTGTATTTACAGATGTCTCATCTAATGCAAAGGCAGCATATGTAATTGGATTATGTGTTCATTCTCTTGAGTCCCTACCCCACCCCACTTCAGCACAGATAATTTAATTATGTGTGGTAGCTGCTATTTTTGAAATGTTGAAAAATCAAGCTTTCAGTTTGTATACTGATAGCCACCAATATATAGCTCATGGTTTACAATTGCCTGAAATGGTTAATTCTGCAATTATTTATGCAAATACAACGTGCTGTTCCTTACTTTATAGGACATTGAAGAGCTCATACTGGACTGCCCAGATTCCTTAGTGAGGGCAATGCCACAGCAGATTTGCAACCAGGCAGATCATAGGCCTTACACAGGAATAATTGGCCAAGCGATCTCATCACCAAAACAGTAAAAGCTGGGGACAACAACTTGGTATTTCTAGAGAATGTGCACATCTAATTGTACAGACTTGTCCTGAATGTCCTCAACTTTTTCCCGTACCACATAATGGTGTTAATCATGGAGGACTTGTACCTAATCAATTACAGCAAATGGATGTTACTTATATTTCTGATTTCGGAAGATTAAAAATATGTACATGTGACTATTGAGACCTTCTCAGGCTTTCTTGTTGCAACTGCTTCAACAGGAGAAGCAACTAAAAATGTAATTACTCATTGCCTACGCTGCTTCTCTGTATTGGGTGTTTCAAGTCATATGAAGACAGATAATGGAACTGGCTACTGCAGTCAAGCATTTGGGACTTTCTGTCAACAATTTAATATTACTCATATTACTGGGGTTCCTTATAATCCCCAAGGACAAGATATTGTGGAACGGGTCCATGGAACTTTAAAACAATTATCTTTGTTAAATAAAAAAAAGGGGGAGTTACATCTCCAAACACACACAAAACTCTTTAAAACATGCTGTTCTTACTTTAAGCTTTTAAAGTTTGGATGGTCATGGGCGTTCAGCCGCTGAGCGATTTTTGTCAACCTCACACTCCCACTACATACGCTTCAGGGAAATGGAAACCCTGTGCTCACAGGAACGACGGTCATGTTTGCGGCTTTTCACAGAGAGGAAGTAGAGCATGGTGGCTGACAGAAAGGCTGGTGAGGCAAATGGCACAATCCCATCCTCCTGCTGATCCCCTTGGATGATGACAACGGTTCCTGCATAAAATGAAATCTGCTAGGCCTGTGTTCCCGACCCACCACTGATACATCCAGCAGTGTGGTCCAGACTGGAGATTCTCGTGACCAGCAATACCCAAACTCCTTGGATCACCCTGGACAGGGGAGTCAACTTATAATAAGACCACGACTTTCAATGCATTTGGCGATGGGATTGCTGTTCGCTTCTTCGTGAAGAATAGTACAAAGGATGGGTGTGTTTCTGTGTTCACTCAAATTTGGAAGGAAAACGTTTCACAAAGCATAGAAATGGGCGAGCCTAATGGGAATCTGCCCTGATCCTCATGAGATATGACCTTGTGGGTCTGAAACCACAGAGAATGGGGAACTGGCATTTAACAAAATTGTCAAATGGGAAGAATGTTATAATCAACCACCAATGTGGTTTAATGTTCCTAACAATATGCAAATTATTGATCGGGCAGTGAATCAATCGAACATTGGGCAAAAGGAGATGTCCATAGGTCTTCGGTAATCTGAAGCAGGCCATTCCCAGCAGCATATCTGGAAGTTAGCTGCAGCTCTCTTTGAAGTTACGTTGGCTATAGACAAAATTGGGACAGGATCTGGGTTTGGAACAAGTGTTAGTGCATGTGTTGAAGTTCCTGATCTTTTATTAATTGGTCGTGTTAAAATTACTTTTGTTTCTCTTATGGCATTTAATGTAAACTGTGTTAATTACACACTTTCTAATTGTGTTAGTGCATTGATATCTGGCATGTCTTGTCTACCAAACCACCTTTTGTTTTATTGCCTGTGAGTATAACAGGACCTTGGTATTCTGCAAAAAGCTTACAAATATTGGAAAAAGTGAGTCAGTCTTTAAGTAGAAGCAGGAGGGTAGCGGGCTTGAGTATTACTGATACAGATGCTTTGATTACATTACTGGCCAGCACCACCGCTTCTGCAATCGCTTAGACACAAGAAATTAAGACAGCTGTTTTTTGCTAATCATTTAGCAAGAAATGTTACTAATGCTCTGAATATTCAAGATTTAGATAGGCGTCTAGAACACCAAATTGATTCTCTTTATGATACCGTTCAAATTATTGGAGAGGAGGTTCAGAGTTTAAGAGTAAGAAGCCATGTTGGGTGTCACATGAAATACCAATGGATTTGTGTCACTTCTAAAATTTACAATGACAGTCACTATAATTGGGAGTAAATTCAAAGACACTATCAGGGTATTTAGCATAATTCTAACACCTCTCTGGATATTTTAACTTTGCACAATGAGATTATGAGTTTAAAGAATGCTGTGGATACTGCTGATAAAATTATTTGTGGCTTAAGGTCAGTATTTCCTTCTTGGTCAAGCTTCAAGAATGGCTTATTATATAGCTCGATCATGTTGGTCCTTCCTGTCCTCGGAATACTTTTATTCCTACCCATTTCGATAAAACTTGCCTTTAACAACATCAACATGTTTGCAGCCAAGATACATGTCTTGAGGCAGAGTCATTAATTTAACAGGCTGGCAGTCAATGATGGGTAAGATTTCACACAGAGCCTTACCTAAGACAGAAATGCAGTGGTTGGTAATACACATTCCATGATGTGTAAGGACGGCATTCTTGTCAGAACTACCTTAGAAAAATGCAGTCTTGTTTGTAAAATAAAAAAAAGGAGAGATGTGGAGAGCTTTCAGGGCCCACTTCTAAGAATTGGACATTGGGCCAGGACATAGAAGTAGGCTCAAGACAAATACAGCTAAGAAATGTGTTCTTTGTATTTTGAGGGTCTTGTAAGACCCTGAATACAGTAATCATGGGACCTTTGTCTCTGCTTTGTTTGTTCCTTGACTTCTCTGTTTATGCCTTAGGAGTGACCATATTCTTTGTATGTACCTAGAATGATATAAAAGCAGACAAGACTGACTGGAGTTATGTTATAGTATTGTCTAATTGTCTTTTTTTTTCTTTTTCTTTTCAGTCCTCACTCTCTCCCTCAAGACCCTGTTGACTGAGCTAGCTTGGTTTTATACACACACACACACACACACACACACACACACACACACACACACACACAGTGTTGGTGGGTAGAAGGAATGATGTTCCAACAACTTTGTTTTTTCTCCCGGTAAAATCTTTCAAACAGTATAAAATCATGAGGGTGATTATCTTTTAGTTCCAGTGAATGATTATGAAAAAAACAGCATGTTCTCGAATACCTTTGAAAAGCCATTACATAGTACAGGTAAAAAAAAAAAACAAATTATTCCCAAGAACCTACGTGCATTCATAACTAAGCAACTTGTTATAGATTAACAAAGTATGGACAAGCAAGGTAATTCTCTCAGACCATTTCTCTTACTGGAAGGCAGCAATTTGCAGTTACGAAGAAAGGATTTTGTAATTTATCCTTTTAAAAATCAGTCATATCTACTTTAAGTCCACAGAATGAATCATAGCAGGAAGTCGGGGGCATAAGTTGGTATAAGAAATCAACCATCACCAGCTGAGTCATAGTGAGAGTCACGTCAGCCAGTGATGTCATTGTTCTTGTTCCCTGACCATAAAAGGCTCCTAGCTTAACTAACAAGAGTCTGCCTTTCTGAACTTCAGAGTATGCCCTAAAATTTTCTACATCAAGCCAGTAGCAAAAACATCTTAACCCAGTTTCACTAACAATTTTACTTTTCCAAATGTTTTCTAAGGGCGGTGGTCATTGCTGACAATGAACGTCTCTAAGTCCTTTCCTAGGGTGGTGATCTGGTCGCCCAGCAATGCTTGACAAAACTCAGGCATCAATGTTGATGTGAATGCCAGAGGTACACCCCAGTGAGGGACAGGAAGCCCCCCTTAGCCTTTTCATATAATTCTTAGATTAGAGGGGTGTGAGGGCAGCAAGCAGCAGAACTCCATAACTGCCTAAGTCCTCAGGACACATGGTCCTCAGCGTTGTTCCTCTCCAAGGTACACCCATCCAGACTGTGTTAACTGGCCAGATCAGCATTCTATAAAGCCATTGGTTGGTCCTCTGCCATGGCTCTCAGCAGGAGTGGTTTCAGGACAGAACAGTGAAGCCAGCAGGGGCTGTGCAATTGTACGTCTCCTAGTGTACAAGGTAACAGATTGCTTCCTGGCACCAGAGCTCCACCCTAAACCAGGAAGGTCACCAAGTGGAGGGCAGGGCATTTTTCTTTCTTCTCTTTTCATTTTTTTCCAGATTATAATCCATGATACCCCCGTTCTCTTTCCTCCCATCAAACCTCCCATCTGCTGTCTGTCAGCAGAGGGTCCCTGACCCACGAAGCAAGCAGCTGGATGTCTGCAGCTGTGTTTGTTCAAATGGTGGGTGTCTCCAGAAAGTCAGCACTAGTATCTCACTGCCTAAATTCTTTCTGTCCCCCGCCTCGGTGTGGTGGCCCAGGAGGTGCCTTGGGTGGGGTTACAGTCCAGTAAGATAAAGCCAGGCGATACTGGGGTGACAGATTAGCCTCTGGGACAGGAGACATGCATTCAGCAAACTGTCTGTCACGAATGTTTTGTTCCTGAGGCACTAAGACGCCCAGCAGACTCAGGAGAGGAGCGGTTACTCTCCCTCCCCACGTCCCCATAATTTCCCCCCCCCCTCTAACTGTATGGAGGGAATAACAGAGCAGTGTCCTGCATCCAGTCCACCTCCACAAGGGTCTGCTGCCTCCAGTGTCCCTCTCTTCAGTACCATGGTGACAAGCAGGACTTACCTCTTCAGAGAATGGAACAATGGAGGTCTTTAAACCAAGGGCCTCGGCCCTGCTCTGTCGGGCAGTCAGGATGCAGCCCCACTAGCAGGGCACACAAACCCCACTGTGACTGGAAGTGGTTCTCAATTCGGCGAAGCTGGAAGAAGGGACAGGGATTTGTGGTGGCTTGATGACACGGGAGGGCTTGGGACACAATGACCTACGCTACTCATTTATTTCTTCATGCCCAAGCAACTTCTGTGACTTATCCCTCGGTGACGTGAAAGAAAAGCTCTGATGTTTTTTTTAGAGAGAGCGAAAAGCATGGATGAAAAAGGAAACGGGGACCGCGCTGCCACGATGCTCCCTCCCACAGATGATTTCTGCCAGGCAAACCTTGGGAGAGACTTAAATAAAGGCTCACCAAGGACAACACCGCAGGCTGGAGACATGACTCTGAGTGAGAAAGGGCATTCCCACCAAGCCTGAAAACATGAGTTTGATCCCCCAGACCCATGAGGTTTGTGGGAACTGACCCACCACGGGTCAGACCGTAAGTGCACCATAGAGAATGTGCACCCTCACGCATCCGCATGCGCACACACACACACACACACACACACACACACACACACAAAACAAGTATTCTTTCTTTAAAATCATGTTGTAAAGACCTTATCTAGCTCCTTTTCATTTTGCTTGCAGACGAGGTCCCACAGTGTCTCATTTACCTGGAACTCAATGTAGACCATACCAACCTTAAACTAGAGGCAATCCACCTGCCTCTTACTCCATCGTGCTGCCGTGACTGCAGTCATGCACCGTCATGCCTGACTTGATTGACATTATCTTCTATTTCAGAATTACAAGACACTTCGTTTCACAAACTAGAATCCGTATCAGATGGAACTGATTGGTTAACATGTCTATCAGATGTACAAACTGATCGTGTTACCACCAGAAAAATAGGCTGATAAGGGCTCGGGAAGGTGGGATGATTTGTGTCTGTTTAATTGAGAATAATAGGTGGCATGGAACTTAGGCGTGACCGACCGACTGCATTTTGATTTTTAGCCCGATCAGTATCGATGAGGAGTTGACAACAGTCATTTTGTCTGACTTTACCCAAAAGGTTGTAGCCTGAGAAACTGGCTCTGAAGTCTCTCTGTGTGGGGGCCCCCTTTGGAAAGTGCTGCAACTTGAAGAAACCAGTTCAATCCCACATTTCGTAGAGTGTGGATGGCTGCCTTCTTCAGCTCCAGAGCGGCGACCTCATTCCCTCGTAAATGTCTAGTGTCTGCTATGTTGTACGACAAATGTATGAAAACTGGCGAATCATGCAAACCTGGTGGGGCAAGTGGAGCCCTGCCGCCAGACAGAAACCAGGAAGGTTGAGGGGATTCAGAAACCCCTGTAATTCTACCTGAGAATGGTAGGCGTTTCGTCTACTCCTGACCCAGTTCCTGCCCTGGAGCACGTGATCCTGACGCCCCACAAGAGGATCTTGACAACTAGTCACGCAGCACAGAACACAGAGTTCTCCATATTAATGAGGTATCTAGATGGCCCCTCCAGGGTTTAACCAATAAGCTTCCCTTCCCTGACATTCCTTCCTGCAAAAGGTATTTAATCTCTGGTCCGCCCTGAGTAAGCTGTATGCACCCACCATTTTTATCATGAATAAACAGTTTGGACAAACAGGGACTGTCTCTCTCATCAAGAACCTCCTTAGGGAGAAGCTTTGTCATACAGAGCCCCACTGACTAAATCTCTTACAGAAGGCCCCTCTGCACTATGGACACTCATCCCTGAGCTAAGCCAGAGTTCTCCCTCCCCCAGCCCAGGACTCATCACTGGCCCGCGGGCCCCCTACATTCCCAACTCCATGCGGTTCCCAGAGGCACCTACGTGTCCAGGAACCCCATATTTGCTCCCAGAGGGCGTTGGCTCTCACCCTGTGGTTGGGGGCCCCCATTTTAGGCTGTGTCCCACCACCCCTGAGTATGTCTTTTGTGAACCTAGAAACCCGCTGCCTGTGAAGATGGACTGTAGCCTCGCACATCCCCTTTTTCACACGTTGTTCACACACCTCAGTAGTGTTGGAACTCACAGACCCACAAAACCTACCATGGTTTTGTTTAAAACAAAGACCAAGCGTGATGGTACACATCGTCAATCCCAGCAGTTGAGAGAGAGCGGAGGGGCACAGCCGGCCTGCATTCCCTGGGCACCTTTAACCCCAGCACTCAAAAGGCTGAGAGGCAGGTGTGCTGGAGCCTGGTCCACATAGTGAATCCCAGGCCAGCCAGAGCAACTAGTTGAGACTCTGTTTCAAATGATCAAACGAAACAAAAGTAGGTTTTAAATGTAGCTTTAGATTCACTGAGGTGGTTCCGTACACTGCTTCTACCTCTTCACAGGATGCTTTTTTTTTTTTTTTTTTTTTTTTTTGCCTTAGTCCAAAGTCCACAGACGTGCCACTGGGACTTTTGTGTGTTTTCTTGTTTTGACTTGTGGCAGGTTGTGGCTGTACCTATGAGCACTCTGACTCTGACTAGTTGTCCAACCCGTGCCTCTGGGAACCATGAGGAGTCAGGAATGTAGGGGGCCTGTGGGCCAGTGATGAGTCCTGGGCTGGGGGAGGAAGAACTCTGGCTTAGCTCAGGGATGAGTGCCCATAGTGCAGAGGGGCCTTCTGTAAGAGATTTAGTAAGTGGGGCTCTGTATGACAAAGCTTCTCCCCAAGGAGGTTCTTGAGAGAGACAGTCTTCTCCTGCAGTAGTGGCTGCGAGGCACTCATGGGGTGTGACGCACACCCGAGTCAAGAGCTCCTTTGACATCATGTGTAATTTGTGAAACCTGAGTTGTATATAATTTGGGGAGCAGAAAAGAACCATAGAACCTGAACTCCGTAGAGCACAGTTGCAGACTGGCATTATGACAGCTGGACATAACTTGAGCTTACACAATCCACAGGGGCTTTTGGCAAACTGAGACCGCAAGGCCACAAGGCTGTCCTGTTTCCTGAGAAAGCTGGTTACCCTTTCTTGGGTGGCTAGAGTCAAACACAGAAAAGCCAGTTTACCACTGAGGTTCCTTAAATGTTCACATGCAGCCCGGACCTCCCAGAAACTTACTTACATTGCTTTTCTTCTCTAAAGCCCAGGAGGGTGATATTTTTTGCCAGTTACCTGGCACGGTTTTACCTTTGTAAGGAAGCTTGATACATGACAGTCCTAGTTTAGGAAGCAGGTCCTTAATATTTTTTAGTGTTACAATTTTTTTTTAAAATTTTTGATTGTGTTCCTTTCTAAGGCAGGGTCTCAAGGAGCCTAGGCTCGTTTTGAACAATCTGTGTAGAATTTCCAAATTGTGAGAAAACGATCAAGCTCTCACTAGGTTACCCACACTGAAGAGGAAGGCTCCATAGGTAGGAGCAGCTGTTGTTCTTCCAAAGGACCCAAGTTTAGTTCTCAGCACCCATACGAGGTTGCTCACAACCACCTTTAACTCCAGCTCCAAGAGATCCAGTGTCCTCTTCTAACTTCTGTGGGTAAGTACACTCACATGTGCACACTCACACACGCAGGTGCACACACACACTCACACACATGCACACACAGTTAAAAAACACAATAAATATTTTTAAGGTTTAAAAGAAAATCAGACTGGCAGATCCTGTAGAGTGCAGCTGAGTTCACACACACACAAACACACACACACACACACACACACACACACACACACACGGCTGCACAGGAGCTCAGGGCCTCTGTGTCACTGTCTTCTCTCTCAGGGCCCCTTGACCTTCAGTATGGTCAGAGGCTTAGACAGTGTCACACAATCTTATGTGCTTCATGTGCACATTACAGTCAACCAAGGTCATCATTCTGAGTCAAAAGAAAACCAGGGACAGAGATCCTCCTCTGCCATTAGCTGCGCTGTCTGCCACTGTTTTCCAGTGCCCGAGAGGCGAGTGATAGAATCTGTGGGTGGAGGCCAAGAGCCCAGGATGTTAGTCATGGTTGGGAGGAAGCGACAGCACAAGCTAACAGCACAGAGGGGTAGTTATACAAAAGGGCACCGGCTGGGGTGGCTGTGACCACTCCTCTTACCTCTCTGCCTTGGAGGATGATTGAGAAATGACCTCACTAGGGTCAGGAGCCATTGAACACCTTGGGGAGATAGAGCAGTGGCAGAAAGCATTGTAAAGCATGGAGGGCATTTCTCCACTCAGGAGTCGGGGGTTGGAGGCAAGTGGGTGATGCTCTTACTCCCACGGTTATGAGGTCATCTCACTCCCCTAGTCTAGTCATGTGATTGCTTTACTCCCCTGATCATGTGATCATCTTAGTCCCACGGTCTTTCCCAATTCAACTCCAGGGTCCTGCCTTTCTGGCTTCTGGATTAATCTCTTTTGAGTGCCACTGTACCTTGCACAGATGTTCACTGCTCTACTCTGTTCAACTCTACTACACTTTATTGTGTTGGCTGCCCTGCCACCTCTCAACACAGCTGTTTCTCAAGACTAAGTCTCAAGGAGAGACTCGGTGGGAACGGGTGCTTGCTGCCAAGCCTGGAGAACCCCATGGTGAGAGGGGAGACCTGACTTCCCAAAGCTGTCCCCTCATCTCCATGCTCTCCGGCTTGTACAAGACCACACAATACTCTTTTTTTTTCTTTTCTTTTTTTTTTTCGGAGGTGGGGACCGAACCCAGAGCCTTGCACTTGCTAGGCAAGCGCTCTACCACTGAGCTAAATCCCCAACCCCACAATACTCTTTTAATAAAAGAATAAGAACCCTTAAGTTACAGTGTGAAGCCTAGTCACCTCGGAGAGAGCTAGTTATGCCAAGGTTCAATTATATGAACATTAAACCAGCTACTGTTTGCAAGTCGTTATTGCAGTGTATAACGTTAAAGACCCATTTAGATCTCTTTTACTGGGGAGAGAGGCTGTTTGTTTGTTTCTGTTTGTTTGCTTTGGAGATGGGAGCTCACGTTATCCTGACTGCCCTCAAACTTGTGGTTACTCGTTTGCCCAAAGACACACGCACACATTCAGGTGTGCACAAAATTAAATGAATAAATGTGAAACTAAATAAAAATATGCACGAAAGCCTTCCGTAAAGCTGTCAGGAAGAGCAAGCTTAGAGCAAACATGAGGGTAATTAATTTTCATTAATTTCATGTTAGCTAGTAGGAATATTAATGTCGAACAGGAACATTTAATAGAAATGTGGAAGTTTGAGTAGGAATGGCCCCCATAGACTCATGTGTTTGATTTCTTGGTCCTTAGGAGTGGCACCATTAGAAGTGGCCTTGTTGGAGTAGAGGAGGCCTTGCTGTGGGAGTGGGCTTCGAGGTCTCATGTGCTCCAGCTATGGCCAGTGTAGAACACACTTTCCTTCTGCTGCCTATGGACCAGATGTAGACCTCTCAGCTCCTCCTCCAGCACCAAGTCTGCCTGCCCGATGCCATGCTTCCTGCCATGATGATAATGGACTAAATGTCTGGACTGCAAACCTGCCCCAGTTAAATGGCTTCCTTAAATAGAGCCGCTGTGGGGGTTGGGGGTTTAGCTCAGTGGTTAGAGCGCTTGCCTAGGAAGCGCAAGGCCCTGGGTTCAGTCCCCAGCTCCGAAAAAAAAAAAAAAAAAGAGCCGCTGTGGTCACGGTGTCTCTCCACAATAATCGAAATCCTAACCAAGACTCGGCCTCCTTGCACACTTTATAGCTGTACATAAGTTCCACATAATCCGGACTGGCCTCAAACTTTCTACTTACCTTCGAGTGACCTTGAATGATCCTCCTGTCTCCACCTCAGCATTGAATGCCTAGACTACAGGCATCCATCACCGTGCTCCATCCTCTATTCTAACTCTCTATCTTTTATCTTCAGAGTTCAACGAAGTATTTATTATGATTTTACAATTTGCTGAACTAACATTCAGGACAAAGACCATCCTGGCCAGCTAATCGGAAACGAACAGACTTGGCAGAATTCCCCTTCTGTGTGGTGATGGGATGTTGAATGACTGTCTGGTGCAAACCCACCTCGGCCTCGTGCAGGACGGACGCAAACTGCGTCTCAGCTGTGTGCCGATCAACCGTGGCTTCTCTGGGTGAGCTCCCCAACAGGTACACTTATGTTCGTGCTCATAGAGAATCAGTATTTGGGGCTGGAGAGATGGCTCCGTGGTTGAATGCTGGCTGCTCTTCCAGAGGTCCTGAGTTCAATTCCCAGCAACCACATGGTGGCTCACAACCATCTGTAATGGGATCCAACGCCCTCCTCTGGTGTGTCTGAGGACAGCTACAGTGTACTCAGTATTTGACGTCAAAATTTGTGTCAGAGGCTCCCTCATAGAGGGCTACATGAGACTGCGTCAAAGAACAGAAACTAAACAAGACTTCCACAGGTGAACATCAGGCAGGGCCAAAACACCAGTGGTGCACACTAAGGTCTAGACTGTACACACCAATTGATCAAATATCCAGGTTTATACCTCAAAATAAAGAATTAAAAAAGCACAAACGACTAGCTTTTGTGGTGAGACTGCCTTATGTTTATCCCTGACTAGCTTAGCAATGAAGGAGGCTCAGACTGTGGTTGTTTTACTTGGCTTTGACCATTACTGAGTGGTGACTCCTAATCTACTTTTCTAACTGCTACCCTGGCTACCTCCCCAGCGGTGTACCCCAAATACACCCCTGGCCACATGCTCCTGGTCCTTCTTCCCTCCTGGCAGTTTCTCCTCCCCTCCTGTTCTTCCTCCTTCTCCTCCAGGTCTCTCCTCATTCCTCAACCAGGTAACTCAAAACACACCCACCTCTGATCCCTGCAGCGATTGGCTGTAGCCAACTTTATTTAACTAATAGTTATAAATCGAGGAACAACATTCACACAACAAAAGCTTGTAAACACGAGAGTTCACTCACAGGCCTAGACCTTCCCATACAGAGTTTAGCATTGCAGTACATAGATAGCAATGGGCCAAATTTCAACAGCTTTAGTTTGGAATTTTTGTCTTGTTTTATTTTGTTCCTTAGTTAATCTAAGACTATTTTAATGTACAGCAAAGTTAACAGTTTTTTGAATCCCAAAGAGCCAGGGTTTTTAGTACAACTAAAAATTATTGCTTATTGCATAATTATGCCCTTACATAGTTTCCTGGTTTTTTTTTCTTTCATTTCTTGTTGTTTTGAGTTTTTGTTTGTTTTTCTGTTTTCACTAGAGAAGATCTTGATATATTTGTGGCCCTAACTGGTCTCATACTTAATATTCAGCCTACACTGACCTCAGATTCTTGGCAAACTTCCTGCTTTGGTTCCTAATTGCAGGAGTTACAGGTTTGTACCACCATGGTTGGCTATTTTCTTCCATTTTTTTCTGTTTGTCTTTTCTATTTATATTCTTTTTCTGTATTCCCAGAATATTATTATTTAACATTTTCTCTTTCCTGAAGTATGGAGCCCATGGTGGAAATCATACATTCAGTGGTACCCACACTCCATGATAACCCCACACTCCATGGTAACCCCACACAAATAAACAAAAGTCACACCTGGAGAGATGGCTCAGTGGTACAGAGAACTTCCTGCTCTTCCAGGGGATCTGAACTCAGTACCCAGCACCCACATCAGGCTGCTCATAAACATCTGCAATTCCCATTCCAGGGGTTCTTCTGCCCTTTGATGGCACCCACAGATGCGTGGTTTACACGCTTACACACATACAGACATGTGGTATACAGGCTTACATAAATTAAGACAGACATGTAGGATACACGCTAACATACATACACACAAGTGAAAAAATAAAATAAACCTTTAAAAATAAATGAGAGTTGAAGTCTTTCGACAATCTTTCCCGTTAACCAGTTAACACAAGACAAACGTTTTGGGCAATCCATTTTCTGCCAAAAAGTCACCGCCTGTGAGACACACCATGCCGTTGCAGGTGAGCTGTCTAACTTCCAAGCTGTTTTAAGGGCATATACATTCAATTCTAGAAGTAATGTAATTCAGTGAGGGGTTCCAAAGAACTACTTTGAGCAGTGGTGAGCAGCACACGGCTGCCTGTCGGTCTTCAAAGCTCTGCCTTCAGCTCACTTCACGACACCGGGAACCCAATGGGGTCTTCAGAGCTACGCCCGTGGACCAGTGCATCCTAAATCCCAACTTTGTGTTTATTTTATATGTGTCTGTGCATGGGTGAGAGCTCTTCTGCTTGGGAGCTCTGGAGGCCAGACGTCATCAGACTCCATAGAACCGGAACTGGAGTTACAGGCGGTTATGAGCTACACGAAATGCATGCTGGGAACCAAATGCCAGAGCTCCGTAGGAGCAGCAAGCACTCTTAATCAACCACCCACCTCTTAAGTCCTTAAAATGGTTTTTAAAATGGGGCTGCAATTCTCACGTGTGTCTCTGATGGTTTAATGAATGAGCACTTCCTCACCAGCAGTGCTCCAGACGCCCAGCAGGAGGCCTGGTCACGATACAATGCAGACCCTCAGAGCACTGTGTTGCGGTTAAAATAAAAAATAAGTGCGACCGTTCCCGCGTGTCACAGCGCCATGCTGGCCCCCTGGTACTCTCGGACAGGGCGATCGCTCCCTGGCACCGTAGGGCCTTATAGAACTGACATTAGTTTATCTCTGACTAGTACCTCTCCTGGCTGCCTCTCTCCCACACTAGTTCCGGCACCGGAGCGCCATATAGAACTAACACTGATTTATCTCAGCAGCAGCTGGTTCTGCTATCTTCTGGCCCCAGCGGTCCCTCCACTCTCATTGCTAGTCGCCCTGGCCAGCCCTGATCAGCCGGATATTCTCTGGTCCCAGCTACCCAATAAAATCATGACTCAACAAATTGTAACCCATCAACCAGATTTATATGTTAAATTCTCAATCCACAACACATCCACCCAATAAACTTACAACCAATTGATAAGGATATAAACCGCCCACCTAGATAAGATAAATTTGCCTACAGAAATCCATCCCGGCTACCTTGGCCCTTCAGGACCACCCTGATCTGGGTCATCTTTCTCCGTCTCCATCTTGATTCTCCTTCCTTCTCCTTCTCTCCCACCTTACAAAAACTTTGTCCCCACCTTATTTTTTTTTACTGTCCAATCTTGGCCTTGACCTAACTGGTGCCAGCCCTTACCTGAATATTGACATCAACCTACACACTGAACAGTGGCAGGCTCCAGACACCCAGCAGGAGGCCTGGTCATCATATACTGCAGACCCTTAGAGCACTGAGCAGCTGTTCCTGAGAAACCATGACAAAACCAAGGCTGCCCACATTACAGCCAAGAAGTGAGCGGCTCGGTGAGATTTTCTGTGCTTCCTGGGAATGCCATGTCTGCCCCATAGAGAGGAGGGCAGCTGCGACAATGACATTAAACACGCAGAGCCACCATCTCAGTACATTAACAGAAGCTCCCTAGCATGCACTGACCATTCCCCTAAAATTATTACATATTTAAAGGAATCTTGGGAGCTGAGCTGGGGGCCTTAGTGGGTAAGGCACAACCGTAAGGGTCTGACTTCAAATCCCCAGAGCTCAGTAACACCAGGTTGATGACTTGCATCATTGATTCCTGGAAACTCACAGGCTAGCTTCCCGTTTCAAACAGGGAAGGCAAAGAACATGAGAAATGGCCTGTGATGGTTTGCATATGCTTGGCCCAGGAAGTGGCACTATTAGAAGGTGTGGCCTTGTTGGAGGAAGTGTGTCACTGTCGGGGTGGGCTTGGAGACCCTCCTCCTGACTGCCTGAGGATGCTCAGTCTGTTCCTGGCTTCCTTCAGCTGAAGATGTAGAACTCAGCTCCTCCTGCACAATGCCTGCCTGGATGTTATGATGCTGCCATGTTCCTGCCTTGATGATAAATGGACCGAACTTCTGAAGCTATAAGCCATCCCCAATTAAATGTTGTCCTTTATAAAATTTACATTGGTCATGGTGTCTGTTCACAGCAATAAGACCCTGACTAAGACGTTGCCCTCTGACCTCCACACATGTGTGATGGCATGCACATGCTTGCATTTACACACATAAATGGGCAGGCACCAGCACCTCTCATATACATACACACAGAAGACAATGGTTCGGTGAGATGGCTCCATAGATACCAAGCCTCATCTCTTCAGTTCTATCCTGGTGACTGATCCCCATAGTGAACAGACAGAACAAACCCTCAAAAGCTCTCCCTAGGGCCTGGAGAGATGGCTCACTGAGTAAGAAACTGGCTGCTCTTGCAGAAGACCTGGGTTCGATTCCCAGCATCTATAGGGTGACTCACAACCTGTAACTCCAGTTCCTTCTTCTGGCGTCCACGTGGTGCACAGACCTGCATGCAGCCAAAGTGACTTTGAGACTTACTGCTCAATAAGCTTACCCCTCCCTAGTTCTTTCTTAGCTCTGGCTGGCTGGTTCAACTCAGCCCTTCTGGCTCAAACTCCTCTCCAAGCTGACTGATGCAGTCTGGCTTCTCTCAGCTTCTGACTGAATTGCTCTGCTTGGCCTCATACTGACTTTGGCAACTATTCTAATCTGGCTCCTTCTCATTCTCCTCTGACTTGTTCTGTCTTCACCTGTACCACCTGTGCCACCTGTACCACCTTGCCACCTGTACCACCTGTGTCACCTGTACCACCTGTGCCACCTATCTCCGTACAACTGCCCCAGTAAAACTGCCTTCTTCCTCTCTACTGTTCTCTCAAGTAGCTTCAGGTTCTTCTCTCTTCTCGCGCGTTAGGCGTATCCTAGTCTGTCAAATCTTTCTCTGATCTGTCACTTTGTCTGCCACTCTATTAGACAGCACTTTCGAACATGGATGTTTCCTTCTACAAGCTAACTTTACCTTCATTGCTTAGGATTAAAGGTGTCTGTATTCCAGCCAGAGGGATTAAATCTCGGGGTCCGCAGTGTGATCAAACATCCTGCAAAATCACAGGTATACCAGAAAGCTGTAGCAGTTAGGATCAAGTTTTTAACTTCCTTCCAAAAGATTCCAACCCATTTCAAATATAAAAGTCAGGATCCGATGAGCTGAAAATAATTCTTACACAGACCGCCCCTCCCCAGGAGCCCTTGCAGCCTAGGGTGGCTGCTGTATAGCCAAGAATGGCCCTGAACTCCTGATTCTTCTCTCTCTCCCCCACAAGCACTGGGACTACAGTGTGCTAAGCCTCGATCTCTGAGACTTTTTTTTTAAATTTCCATTCTCTGTCTCTATGACTCAGAAAGCAAATTAAGCTGAGACAACACCACTCACCCCGCCCCACCCCTCCCAACAAGGCAGTAGGCATCCTGGCTTAGCCCCCTTCATTCGTTATACAGCTTTGAGCCTTGTCAAGGGGGGACACAGCTAGGGAATTTAAACCCCTTAGCTCAACCTGCTTGTGGCTTCCAGCTTTTCTGTATACACAGACTGCCCATCCATGGAGTCTAAGAACTTACATTTTAAGGTAGATGTATACAGAATGAGCAACTGACTAAGAAAGATGGCAGATACATTAAATGTATGTGTGTAAAAATTATAAATGCATATGATTTAGTGAGATAAGATAAAGGATGTAAAAAAGGAGAGAAGAGAGGACGAGGAGGGGAGAGGAGAAAGGGGAGGGGAGGGAAGGAGAGAAGAAAGGGGGAGGGAGGGAGAGAAGAGAGAGAAAGGGGGAGGGAGCCAGGGAGGGAGGGAGAGGAGGGGAGGGGGGAGAAGGAGAAAGGGGGAGCGAGGGAGAGGGAGAGAGAGAGAAAGGAGAGGGGAGGGGCAAGGGGAGGGAATGGGAGAGGAGAGGAAAGGTATCTGCAAGGGCAGCACAGTAGGAATGGAGAAGTGACAAGAGAAGTGAATTCCCTCCAGAGGCTTAAGCAGTCTGAGTTTCTAACTCCCTCCACCTCCTCAGAAACTGAAACGTGGCTTCGCTCCGTTGCTCCCTGAAACCCACATTTTATTACTGGAATATTCCTTCCGGGAAGCTACGTGACTGCACAACCAACAGAGTATCGTTTCCCTTAGGAAAGGGGGCTTTTCAGACCTGGCAGCTTTTCAGACAGCCAGGGCTCTGGCTCTGGAAAATATCTTTAAACGCCTCAGGCTGGCCCAGCCAGCCACCTCAGATTATCTTTAGAATACAACGCCTGCACACTCCCGTCCTTCAGGCAGCCCTGAAGCTCGTGATCTGTAACTCTCAGAAGCTTCCGCTTGGAACCTGGGCCCAAAATGACAGAGCTGTCTGCTTTCCGCACCTAAAACGGCCCTCCCCCCAGTTCTATTACACCCATCCAGAAGAGCACCCGAGCATCCTCCCCAAACCCAATCTCTGGGCATCTCAGACGCAAGGATAACGGTCCTTCTTCCTGACTTGGGAAAATGTGGGAGAGGCGCTGTGGCACCTTCTAAATCTGGATACCGTACCCACAGACCCGGGGCACGAACTGGAGTGGGAGCATCTGTGAGTGGAGACGAGGCCGGGTCCCTACGCTTAGAGCCCAGGATGGGGGACAAAGCAAGCTGGTCCTTCCATCCTCCTCTTTCTACCCAGTCAGAGATACCGCGCGGGTGGGTGGCCGCATTCCCACATGAACTTCAGCAATACACTTACCTTCATTGCTCTTGGCTGGGGTCGTGGCTCCAGCCCCTGGGTGAAAATTCGAGTCTCTGAGGAGGCGGCGGTGCGGCGACACGTGGCGCTCAGGGTCGGCAAGCGCGGAAGATGGAGAGCTGGGCGCGCTCTGCTGCGGATTGCATCAGCGAATGGCGCAGCAGCGAGCTACAGCCAGACCTCTGGCTCACTCCAGGGTGGGGACACTGCGGGAGGGGAGGTGACAGAGTGAGGACAAATCTGACAGCATCTTTGATTCCTCTGCTAGCTCCCCGGCCCTTCCCCCGAATCATACAGTGCACAAGGGTCTGGTCTCTCGGAACTTGGAAATTTTTAAGGTATTATTTTTGGATAGTAAAGAACAGTTTGGTTTTTTCCATGGTTCCTTCTCAAGCTCCACCCCCACAGTCAATGCTCAAATACGACCACTCTTACCAATTCCTTTTCTCTTTAATTTTTATCACATTTAAATAAATGTAATAGATTTTGTATAGGGGTGGGTGGCGAGGTGGGCAGGGTCCTGTGGTGGACAAGGACAACTGGCAGGAGCCGGTTCTCTCCTTTCACCGCCTGGGCCCTGGCATGAGCTCTCAGTTCAGGTACCTCGGTTCTTAGTTTGCATCCTTTGATATGCACGTACAGACGTTTACAAGGTGAACCGGTCCCCATAACCTGGTCACCTCCTTCCCAGACTCCACACCACGGCGTGGCTGCATTTCTGCCCCTAGCATCAGGCCAGGCTCCCACTGACTGTAACCTTTCTCTAAAGATCTGCAAACGTTCTCTTCAGTGAATCTAAGCAGCCGTCTCTGCTGTGAAATGTTCATTCTATACTCCCTGGGAGAGAATAGGCTTTTCCAGGATGCTTTGCCTGCATCCTTTATTTAAAACAAAAAAGGTTTTCTTTCTTTTCGTTTTTTTCTTTTCTGGTGCTTGGAATGGAACTGCCCAGATACAATGGAGGCCGAATTATCCTTCTCACCAATGTGCTGCGTCATCTTTGCATCCACACAATAGCAACGGGCCCTTCCCTTCAGGGGACCGCAGCAGTCCGGGGCTTTAACTCAAGCCTCACCGTGGGCTTCAAGTGCTGAATGTAAACACCCTGGGTTATTGTTCATACGGTGGAGCACTGATCACAATCACACGAAATGAAGCAAGGTGCTGCTGCCTGTCTGTTGTCACAACAACCCTAGAGTCTGAAGCAGCACACATACACCACACACACAAACACACACCCCACTGGTTCACACACCACAGATGCACACACACACACACACACACACACCCCACTGGTTCACACACCACAGATGCACACAAACACACACACACACACACACACACACACACACCACTGGCTCACACACCACAGATGCACACAAACACACACACTCACACATACACACATACTCATACTCACACACACACACACACCACACAAACACACACACCCCACAGGCTCTCACACCACATACCACCCAAACACACACACACACACACCACAGGCTCTCACACCACATACCACCCAAACACACACACACACACACACACACACCCCACTGGCTCACACACCACAGATGCACACAAACACACAAACACCCCACAGGCTCACACACCACATACCACCCAAACACACACACACACTCACACACACCACACAAACACACACACACTCACTCACACTCACACACACACACACCACACAAACACACACACCCCACAGGCTCTCACACCACATACCACCCAAACACACACACACACACACTCACACACACACTCTCACACACACATACTCACACACACACACACACCCCACAGACACACACACCACATGCACACAAACACACAAACACCCCAGGCTCACACACCACATACCACCCAAACACACACACACACACACACACACACACATACACACACACACACACCATACCACACACAAACACACACACCCCACTGGTTCACACACCACAGATGCACACACACACACACACACCAAAAACAAATGCATATACCACGGACAAACCTCGAAAATACTGTGCAGTTTGATAAGAAGCCGGTATGTTGTAGCCAGTCTGGTGAATCAGTACAAGATTTCCTCCTTCCATGGTTAAGACTTTCTAGGCCTGGGATGTGACTCAAATGGTAGAGCCCGCCATCCACCCAGCTCTGAGTTCAGTCCCTAGGTCAGTTGGGTAGTGAGGAGAAAAGGAGCAAACAAGGAAGGAAGGGGAAGGGAGACAGAGAAAAAGAAAAATTGATAAAATTGCTCTAGAATTAGGTGGCAGTCATACACTAAAACCTTTGCAGTATTTCCTTGTTTGTTTGATTGTCTGTTTGGTTGGTTGGTTGGTTGGTTGGTTGGTTGGTTGGTTGGTTGGTTGGTTGGTTGGTTCCTTGGTTGGTTGGTTCCTTGGTTGGTTGGTTGGGTGGGTGGGTGGGTGGAGACAGGATTTCACTATGTGGCCCTAACTGGCTTAGGAGTCACCGTGATCTACCTGCCCCTCCCACACAGGCACTGAGATAAAAGGTGTGTTTCACCCCAGGTGCCACATTATTTAGCTGAGGTCTACATGCGTTGGAGATCAAGCCCTACCCTACTCCGAGTTGCTCCATAGTGTATAAAGCAGTGGTTTTTCTCAGTTGGTACATTACCCTGGGAGACACCATTTATTCGCGCCTTTTTAATTCCATCCTGAGGGAGAAGGAGGACTACACACACAGGAGGAGGTAGATCCAGAAATGGCAGCATCTGTCAGGAGCCGCCCACCCAGCACAGGACGTATTCCTAAAAGGGACTAAGCTCAGAGCCAGGCTGACTCCAGGACAGGCTACAAACTGACAGTTTGAGAGAGTAGGCCTAACTTTCTCTTTCCCAGAAAACCCAGATCCAGGAACCTGTGGTCAGCCAACCACAGCTTCAGGCAACCAATCCGAGGACAGCTTGTCATTCAAGCATAGGTGGCTAAAATAAATAAGCAACCCTCCAGGGAGGTCTCCACAGGCTAACCAATCGTCAGAGCCCCAGAGATAGAGCTGACCAATCGGGTAAAGGGACTCATACCCCTCCCTGAAGTTCCCCTATAAAAGCTGGGTTTGCGAGCCCACTAAGTGTCTCCATTCCCTAATGGGGAGACCCCCGCGTGCAGGAAATTCAGTCGGAAAAACGCTCTTTGCTTTCCCATGCTGTTTGAGTTTGGGGTACCATTCTCTGGTGATTCTTGGGCCCTAACATTTCTAGGCAGAGAAAGGGGCACACTATAAGTTTATTGGGGCAAATTGAGACAGGGAGGGCACACATATATATTATAATCATGTCAGGGGAACAAGGCTGGAAAACTTATCAGACCAGCCAAAAGAAGGAAGAGACTCCACTGAAGCCCTAACACCTAGATGGCACGGTGCCATGGTAACCTATCTTCTGACGCCTGGTGGGGCTGGGGGTGTCGTGCACTGTTCCTAGTTCCGCCCAGGTTCCCTGCTGCTAGCACAGCATAGTGGACTGCCCGCCCATTCACCTGTTTGCTAGTCTGGACCTCCGTTTTTCCGCTTCAGACAGTGTCTCACTCTTGGGTCCAAGTTCAGTCTCTCACCTCACAGATGAACTCTGCAGTGCCACCCTCAAACCCAACTCAGTAGCTTCAGCCGCGCGCCCCTCTGTGGGGATCTGGTTTGCTATCTTATCAATACAGGCTCAGCACAGTCTGAAGCCTCTTGGACTCTGCTGCAACTTCATGCATTTATTCTATAACCTATACATCAATTATAGGACATTGCTGCCACCAAAACTGCAGGCCTTCGGGAATTGTTACAAGATGTTCTGACTTCCTGAAAGGCACAAATGTATCCTCCTCTGTTTCTGGTATCTCTTTCTCATGATAATGTATGGTGATAACTCAATAAAATGCTACTCCTTTTTTATTGAATATTTCTTTATTTACATTTTAAATGTTATTCCCTTTCCTGGTTTCCCGGACATAACCCCCCATCCCCTCCCCTTCTTCTATAAGGGTGTTCCCCTCCCCATCTACCCCCCCCCTTACCACCCCCTTCCAACATTCCCCTACACTGGGGTGTCCAACCTCAGCAGGACCAAGGGCTTCTCCTTCCATTGGTGCCCAACAAGGCCATCCTCTGCTACATATGCAGCTGGAGCCATGGGTCTGTCCATGTGTAGTCTTTGGGTATTGGTCCCTGGGAACTCTGGCTGGTTGATATTGTTGTTCTTATGGGGTTGCAAGCCCCTTCAGCTCTTTCAATCCTTTCTCTAATTCCTCCAATGGGGGTCCTGTTCCCAACGGGTGTTTTTCTGCTAGCATTCACCTCTGTATTTGGCATGCTCTGGCTGTGTCTCTCAGGAGAGATCTATATCCGGTTCCTGTCAGCATGCCCTTCTTAGCTTCATCAATCTTATCTAGTTTTGGTGGCTGTATATATATGGGCTGTATACCCATGTGGGGCAGGCTCCGAATAGCTGTTCCTTCAGTCTCTGCTCCAAACTTTGCCTCCCTATCCCCTCCTATGAATATTTTTGTTCCTCCTTTTAAGAAGGATTGAAGCATCCGCACTTTGGTCATCCTTCTTCTTGAGCTTCATGTGGTCTGTGGATTGTATCTTGGGTAATTAGAGCTTTTGGGCTAATATCCATTTATCAATGACTGCACACCATGTGTGTTTTACTGTGATTGGGTTACCTCACTCAGGATGATATTTTCCAGTTCCAACCATTTGCCTAAGAATTTCATAAAGTCATTGTTTTTGATAGCTGAGTAGTATTCCATTGTGTAGATGTACCACATTTTCTGTATCCATTCCTCTGTTGCAGGGTATCTGGGTTCTTTCCAGCTTCTGGCTATTATAAATAAGGCTGCTATGAACATAGTGGAGCATGTGTCCTTGTTATATGTTGGGGCATCTCGTCTGCCCAGAGCTCCTAACCTCTCAAGCAGAAGGACCACACCTAAGGAGTCATGTGGAACTTGGAGCCAGTGGTGAACCCCACTGGCTTTTCCTCTCTTCCTAAATGTTTCTCTTTTTTAAAAAATATTTTTATTTTATCTATATGCGTACACTGTAGCTGTCTTCAGATACACCAGAAGAGAG